>NC_081358.1:128038231-128341310 GCF_030684315.1 Stegostoma tigrinum | reverse complement strand
AGGTGATGCACTTTGGTAGGAGTAACCGGAAGGCAAAGTACAGGCCTAAATGGTAAGATTCTTAGCAGTGTAGATGAGCAGAGAGATCTCGGTGTCCATGTACACAGATCCTTGAAAGTTGCCACCCCAGGTTGACAGGGTTGTTAAGACGGCATACAGTGTTTTAGCTTTTATTAATAGAGGGATCGAGTTCCGGAACCAAGAGGTTATGGTGAAGCTGTACAAAACTCTGGTGCGGCCACACTTGGAGTATTGCGTACAGTTGTGGTCACCGCATTATAAGAAGGATGTGGAAGCTTTGCAAAGGGTGCAGAGGAGGTTTACTAGGATGTTGCCTGGTATGGAGGGAAGGTCTTATGAGGAAAGGCTGAGGGACTTGAGGCTGTTTTCATTAGAGAGAAGAAGGTTGAGAGGTGACTTAATTGAGACATATAAAATAATCAGAGGGTTCGATAGGGTGGATAGGGAGAGCCTTTTTCCTAGGATGGTGACGGCGAGCGCGAGGGGGCATAGCTTTAAATTGAAGGGTGAAAGATATAGGACAGATGTCGGAGGTGGTTTCTTTACTCAGAGAGTAGTAAGGGAATGGAACGCTTTGCCTGCAACAGTAGATTTGCCAACTCTAGGTACATTTAAGTCGTCATTGGACAAGCATATGGACGTACATGGAATAGTGTAGGTTAGATGGGCTTCAGATCGGTATGACAGGTCGGCACAACATCGAGGGCCGAAGGGCCTGTACTGTGCTGTAATGTTCTATCTTTGCGCCATCTGCAAACTTAGCAATAATGCCCTCAGTTCTTTCATTCAGATCATTAATGTACAACATGAATAGTTGTGGTCCCAGCAGAACTCTGCTAGTCACTGGCTGCCATCCTGAGAAAGACCCTTTTGTTCCCTATTCTGCCTTCAGCCAGTCAGCTAATCCTCTCTTCATTCCAGTACATTGCCCATAATACCATGGACTCTTTTAAATCTCAACTGTAATTCTGAAGAATTACTAACAATGTTTTCTTAAGTCTACATATTGGTCTGGTCATTTTACTACCTCCGGAAACAACCAACGGCCCAACAGGATCTGACCTTACAAAGACCAGGGGCTCCTGGAGCACCCAACTGCATGAACCAACAGAGCCCAAGGCCTTTTTCATTGTAGCTGGTGTACTACCAAGATACCATCAACACATTTCCTGTCCCACCAGAGGCCCAAACAGCCTGGACCACTGCTACATAACCATCAAAGACACCTCCTGCTCCATTCCCTGCTCGCGTTTTGGTAAATCAGACCTTAAGGCTGTGCCCCTTCTCTAGCTTAAAGCAGAAACTGAAGCATGAGGATCTAGTACAGGAAGTCATGCAGTGCTGGACTGAGGTAACAGACAGGCGGTTATGTGACTGCTTGGAATCGGCCAACTGCTCCATATTCTAGAACTCAGTGGCCAATCTGAGTATGTTAGTACCGTCACAGATTTCATCAGTGAGTATGCAGAGAACAGTTTGCCAAAGAAGTTAATCCGAGTGTTCCCCCAATCAGAAACCACGGAAGAATTGGGAGATCAATTCCCTACTGAAGTCCAGGACTGAGGCAATCAAGTAGGCTGGTCTTAACCTATTCAGAAACTCTAGAAATGATCTTTGCAAAGCCATCAGAGCCAGCAAGCGACAACAGAGTCCCATACTAACCAGATAAACACTCGTCAACTGTGATGAGGCTTACATGATATAACAGGATAGAAAGTGAAGTTGAGTAGAAGTGCTGGCAAAAAAGCGTCTCCCCCAGTGGACAAAATGCATTCTATGCTCACTTTGAGCAGAAGGTCAGTGAAATGGTGTTATCTGCACTGACAGTCTCGGATGCACCTGCATCCACAGTCACTGCTGCAGATGTCGGATTGGCCTTTTTGAGAGTGAACCCACAGAAAGCAACATGCCCAGATGGAGTTCCTGGCCGTACCCTCGGATCCTGTGCAGACCACATGGTGACAGTATTTGCAGACATCTTTAACCTCTCCTCACTATCATGCAAGGTTTTCACCTGCTTCAAGATGACCACTATCATTCCAATGCCGAAGAAAAAGGACTACTTTAAGGTAGCTTTGACATCCATCCCTGTAGCTCTGACATCCATCATTATGAAGTGTTTTGACAGGTTAGTATTGATACACATCAACTCCAGCCTCCCAGACTGCCTCAATCCACGACAATTCGCCTACTGTTGCAATAGATCCACAGCAGACACCATCTCCCTGGCCCTACACTCATCTCTGGAACATCTGAATAACAATGATACCTATATCAGATTCCTATTTATTGGCAATACAATCAGAAGTTGCTAGAAAAGCTCAGCAGGTCCAGCAGAGTTAACGGTTCAGGTCCAGTGACCCGTCCTCAGAACTCAGAGTTCTGAGAACTCAGCTGAGCTTTTCCAGCAATTTCTGATTTTGCTTCTGAGTTCCAGCACTTGCAGTTGTTTTGGTTCCTATTTATTGGCTTTAGATCTGCCTTCAACACTATCACTTCAACAAAATTCATCTCCAGACTCCAAGATCTAGGACTCTGCTGATCCCCACAGCAACTGGATCCTCAACTTCCTGACCTGTAGACCGTAATCAGTAAGGATAGGAAACAACACCTCTTCCATTATAATCCTCAACACTGGTGCCCCGGAAGGCTTCATATTCAACCCTTTATTATACTCCTCATATACTCATGACTATGTGACTAAATTCAGCTTTAACTCCATTTACAAATTTGCTGATGACATCGCTGTAGCGGGTCAGATCTGAAACAACGATGAGACAGAGACAGCTTAATGGCACAGTGGTATAAAGACAATAATCTCTCCCTCAATGTCAGCAAAACGAAAGAGCTGGTCATCGACTTCAGGAAGTGGAGTGGTGGACATCCCCGCGTCTGTATCGATGGTGGAAGTGGAAGTGAGAGCTTCAAGCTTCTAGGAGCAAATGTCACCAACAAAATATCCTTGTCCATCCACGTCGATGCTACAGTAAAGAAGGTACACCAACACCTCTACTCCCTCAGAAGGCTAAGGAAATTCAAAATGTCCATTAAGACTGTTTTTACAGATGCACCACAGAAAGCATGCTGTCTGGATGCACCTCAGCTTAGTTCGGCAACTCCTCTGCCCAAATCTGCAAGGAATTAAGAGAGTTGAAAATGCAGCCCAGTCTATCACGAAAACTAGCCTTCCATCCATTAATTCTGTCTATACTTCGTGCCGCCTTGGAAAAGCAGCAAATACAATCAATGACCCGTTCCACTCCAGTTATACTCTCTTCCAACAGGCAGAAGATACAAAAGTTTGGAAACACATATCAAAACAGGGCAGGACTTACATACTTAATGGGAAGGGCCTGGGGAGTGTTGCTGAACAAAGAGACTTTGGAGCACACGTTCATAGTTCCTTGAAAGTGAATTCGCAGGTAGAAAGGATAGTGAAGAAAGTGTTTGGGAATGCTTGCCTTTATTGGTCAGTGCACTGAGTATAGGAATTGGGAAGCCATGTTGCGGCTGTACATGACATTGCTTTGGTCAGTTTTGGAGTACTGCTTGCAATTCTGGTCTCCCTCCTATACGAAGGATGTTTTAAAACTAGAAAAGATTCAAAAAAGATTTACAAGGATGCTGCCGGGGTTGGAGGGAGAGGCTGAATAGGCTGGGGCTATTATCCCTGGAGTGCTGGAGGCTAAGTTGTGTCCTTATAGAGGTTTATGAAATCATGAGGGGCTTGGATAGGGTAAAGACAAAGTCTTTTCCCTAGGGTGGGGGTATCCAAAACTAGACGGCATAGGTTTAAGTCGAGAGGGGAAAAATATAAAAGGGACCAAAGGGACAACATTTTCAGGTAGAGGGTGGTGCATGCATGGAATGAGCTGCCAAAGGAGATAGTGGAGGCTGATACAATTACAACATTTAAAGGGCAAATGGATGGGTATATGAATAGGAAGGGTTTGGAGGGATATGGGTCAAATGGACTTCAGCTTCTTCCCTGTTATTATCAGGCTTACGAACGGGTCTCTGGTATATTAGAGCTGATCTTCTCTGTATCTTCTCTGCAGCTGTAACACTATATTCCATATGCTGTTCTAGTTCCCTGATGTACTTATGGAAGGTATCGTATGTCTAGTTAGCACGCAAAACAGTACTTTTCACTGTATGTCAGTACATGTGACAATAAGAAATGAAATCAGATCATACCTGGCACTTAGGAAGATGGTTGTTGTTGTTGAACATCAGTTATCTCAGCTCCAGAACATATTTGCAGGAGTTCCTCATGCTAGAGTCCTTAGGCCAAACTTCTTAACCTGCTCATCAATGACCTTCCCTTTATAATAAGGTCAGAAGTGGGACTGTTCACTGGTGATAGCACAATGTTCAGCACCTTTCACGACAACAGTCCACGTTCAATTGCAGCAAGATCTGGTCAGTATCCAGGCTTGTAATATTTGTGCCACACAAATGCCAGGCACGAATCCCTTGACAGTCAGTGGCACTACTATCACTGAATCCCCCACTATCAATGTTACCATTGACCAGAAACTAAGTGAATTAGCCGTAGAATGGTTACAAGAACAAGTCAGAGGCTAGCATCCAGGAGCAAGTAACTCACCTCCTGACTCCCCAAAGCCTGTCCACCATCTACAAGGCACAAGTCAGGAGTGTGACGGAATACTCCCCACTTTCCTGGATGGGCATAGCTCCAACACACGAGAAGCTTGATACTTTAAGGGGCAGCGATGGTCCTAGTAATATTATTGCTACACTATTAATCCGGAGACCTAGGTCTGCTATGAAATTCTTGTGATTGTCAGGAAAAACCCACCTGGGTCCCTTACGTCCTTTAAGGAAGGAAGCTGTCACCTTTATCTGGTGTGGCCTACACTTGACTCTAGACCACAGTAATGTGGTTGACTCTCAACTGCCCTCCGGTCAATTAAGGATGGGCAATCTTAAGGGCAATCCTAGCCAGTGACACGCGCATCCATGAAATGAATAAAAGTAAACCATCCATGACAGAACAGTTGCTTCACTGGCATCCCATCCACAAGCATCCACTCCCTCCACCACCAACACTCTGTAGCAACAGTGTGTACCATCTACAAGATGCACTGCAGAAATTCACTGAGACTCTTTAGTTAGTACCTTCCAAACCTACAAGCCCTATCACCCACAAGGAAAAATCAGCAAGTACATGAGAACACCACTACCAAACAAAAAGTGCCCCTCCAACCGCATACTTTCCTGAGTTTGAAACATATATTGCCATTCTTTCACTGTTGTTGGGTCAAAATCCTGGAATTCCCTCCCTAAGAGCATTGTAGATGTACTACATGGACAGCAGGGGTTCAAGAACACCATTCACCACCATCTTCTGAGGGGCAACTAGGGACAGGCAATAAAGCTGGCCATTAGTCATGCCCACGTCCCATGAATGAAAACAAACTAGACACAGTGCTTTAGGTGGCTGTAACCAAAACTGCAATGGAGTTCCTCACAGAGTTTCCTACTTTCCAATCTTAAGTATTGCTGGAAAAAAAAGACATATTATCAAGGTGTTCATCTTGCACTCATCAAGACAGAGGCAAAAATAACAAACTTCAAAGGGAACAACAATTTCTACAGCGTGCTTAATGCCTGGCAAGTGGACTCTGGTGAAAGCTATATCGTGGAGATTATATCAGGGAACAGATACAACAAAACAGTTATAAATACCAAAAGACAAGTTGACTCTGACTGATGTAAGCCTATTACACACAAAATCAGTGTCCCCCAAGTTTTCATTTAACTAAAAAGAACACTATGTCCAGACAGGTTCCTTTTACCTGCAGTGGGTGGGGCCTTCTTATAGGAAGCTCTATTTGAGGGGCTAGTCCTATGCAGGAGGTGGGAGCTCTAATGAGTGCAAGAAGAACTGCTTTGACAGTATGACTCTCTTCAACAATTCTCATATCCCCATCTACAGCTTAAAAGTATCCTAATATCTCCCAGTTTGCCCACATCCCTGTGTAAGGAACAAAGATCTTTGCGCTGGTAGTGGAACCTTTCACCAGCCAATCCTTTGAAACAGGACAAGACAACAGTCAAGCAAATTGCAATTCAGTATCTTGGCCTCTCAAACCCAACTTGTGCACTGTAGATTGAAGAAGAAAAATATTTAACTTCTTTACCATGGTGAAGACAAGAGCTCCAAGTCCAGCATAAAATGTCTGTAACCAAGGAAGCTGAAAAGAAAGTAGCACAGTAACATGTTACTACTCGTTCTTTGCAGTTTAAGCTCCTTACATGTTCCCTGGGGGAGCAGGGGTGTTGATCAGGTCTGAGAAGAGGACCGGACAATTAGCAGGCACCAGGGAAGGCCATTCACCTAATAAGCACACTCCTCTTTGATGTAAAGGTCTTGGTCTGGCACAGTTTATACATTGTGAAGTTGCAGTCACTGATGAATGATTTTGATAGAATAACTGAGGACAATTAGTCCACTGACCGAAGACTAATAACCAGAAGACAAAGATTTTAAGGTGTGTTTCTTTTCTTTAAGAATGTTTTTACATTCATTCTGATTTTGGTGCCTGGGCAAGAGAACCATGTCCAATTCTGGGAAGCTTTTCATGGCCTCAGAGTGAGTGAGGAAGGGATTTAACAGAATGTTAGGGATGAGGAAGAACTTCAGTGAATGTAGACAGACTGCAGAAGCTGAAGGGGAGATTCAATCATGAATTGTAAAATCATGTAGAGATTATTTCCTTTAGCAGGAGGATCAGTAACCAGAGGACAGAGTTTAGATAACAACGTGTAGAGCTGCATGAACACAGCAGGCCAAGCATCATCTTAGGAGCACAAAAGCTGATGTTTCGGACCTCGACCCTTCTTCAAAAATGGGGGAGGGGGGAGAAGGTTCTGAAATAAATAGGGAGAGAGGAGGAGGCAGATCGAAAATGGATAGAGGAGAAGATAGGTGGAGAAGAAACAGAGAAGTTAAAGATGCGGGGATGGAGCCATTAGAGGTGAGTGTAGGTGGGGAGGTAGGGAGGGGATAGGTCAGTCCGGGGAGGATAGATAGGTCAAGGAGGCGGGATGAGAGACCCTTCAGAAGCATTTCTCCCTGTTACCCCTGAAACACGCACTTGCAGCAATGCGCCGGCATCTCCAGGCACTGCAATCAAGCCGACCCCAGCTCAGAGTCTCCCTCTCCCAGACCTGCAAAGGACCTCTCCTGTTCTTTATTCTTTGTAGGATCCACAAACTGAACTCACAATTCTACTCAGCTTTACTGGACACTAAAAACTGTAAGTACAGTAAACTCACTGGTTCCTGCCACCTAAAATGGGATTTCTCCACCTCCCAAATCCCCAGCCCTACCCAGGACCTTCTGCGCAATGTACCCACCGTGATTGGCCATGAGGCCACTGTGGGAGAACCCACAGATGATGTCACGTCTGCCACTACCAGCTACACCACTTCCAGGACAGTGAACACCATCGCTGCTGTAGCCAACGCCTCCACTTCCGAAACCAACACCACAGACATTACCGCTACTGCCACCGCCAATGCCGCTTCGCCCATCATGGACACGGACACAATCCCACCCACCACTGATGCCGACAGAACCCCGCCTACAGCCAGCACAACTCCGCCCACCACCGCCGCCGACCTAACTCCGTCCACAGCCTCCACAGCTCCAGAGAAGACAGCAACACTGAGCCCTGCTAAATCTTCACTATCCCCCCCAGACCTCCCACTGACTAAGGACGAACGGTCAGTCCTAAGCAAGGGGCTCACCTTTGTCCCCCTCCACCCACACATCAGCGAATACCAGTCATGTTTGGACACTGAGCAGTTTTTCCGCCGCCTTCGCCTCCACGCTTACTTCTTTAACCAGGAGCCTAACCCTCCCTCTACTGACGCCTTCACCTGCCTCCAACACAAGCCCTCCTCCTGGACACCACCCAAGGCCTCCTTACCCTTCCGCGACCTCTTCATCTCCAACTGCCGTCATGATATCAATCGCCACAACCTCTCCACCCCCCTCAGCCACTCCAACCTCTCCCTGCAGAACGTGCGGCCCTCCACTCCAATCCCAATCTCACCACAAAACCCGCAGACAAAGGAGGCGCAGTTGTAGTACGGTGCACTGACCTCTACATCGCTGAGGCCAGACGCCATCTCTCCGACACCACCTCCTACTGCCCCTGGATCATGACCCCACCTCCGAGCATCTCCCAAACCATCCACAACCTCATCACCTCAGGCTACCTCCCACCCACAGCCTCCAAACTCAAAGTTCCTCAACCTCACACCGCCCACTTCCATCTCCTTTCCAAAATCCACAAACCTGCCTGCCCTGGTCGAACCATTGTCTCCGCCTACTCCTGCCCCACCAAACTCATCTCCACCTATCTGGACTCCATTTTCTCCCCCTTGGTCCAGGAACTCCCTACCTATGTCCGTAACACCACTCATGCCCTCCTCCACTTCCTCCAGAACTTCCAATTCCCCGGTGCCCAATACCTCATTTTTACTATGGACGTCCAGTGCCTATACAGCTGCATTCCCCATGTAGATGGCCTAAAGGCCCTCCACTTCTTCCCAACCCGCAGGCCCGACCAGTCCCCTTTCAATAACACCCTCATCCGCCTAGCCGAACTTGTCCTCACTCTCAACAACTTCTCTTTTGATTCCTCCCACTTCCTACAGACAAAGGGGGTGGCCATGGGTACCCGCATGGGCCCAAGCTATGCCTGCCTCTTTGTAGGTTACGTGGAACAGTCCCTCTTCCGCACCTACACTGGCCCTAAACTCCATCTCTTTCTCCGTTACACTGATGACTGTATTGGTGCCATCTCAAGCTCCCACGAGGAGCTTGAACAGTTCATCCACTTCACCAACACCTTCCACCCCAACCTTAAGTTCACTTGGACTATCTCTAACACCTCCCTCACCTTCCTGGACCTCTCTGTCTCCAGCTTAGGCAACCACCTAGAAACCGATATCCATTTCAAGCCCACCGACTCCCACAGCTACCTAGAAAACACCTCCTCCCACCCACCTTCCTGCAAAAATGCCACCCTCTATTCCCAATTCCTTCGCCTCCACCACATCTGCTCCCAGGATGAGGCATTCCATTCCCGTACATCTGAGATGTCCTCGTTTTTCAAGGAAATCGCCCCCTCAGTGGTTGAGAGCGTCCTCGACCGTGTCTCCCACATTTCCCGCAACTCATCCATCACACCCCATCTCCGCAATAACTGCCTAAAGAGAATCCCCCTCGTCCACACCTACCACCCAACCAACCTCCGGATCCAACGCATCATCCTCCGAGACTTCCGCCATCTGCAATCCGACCCCACCACGAAAGACATTTTTCCCTCCCCACCCTTGTCTGCTTTCTGGAGAGACCACTCTCTCTAGGACTCCCTTGTCCGCTCCACAGTTCCCTCCAACACCACCACACCAGGCACTTCCCCTGCAACCGCAGGAAGTGCTACACCTGCCCCTCACGATACCTCTTCCCTCACCGCCATCCCAGGCCCCAAGAAGACTTTCCACATCAAGCAGATGTTCACCTGCACATCTACCAATGTGGTATATACTGCATCCACTGTACCCATTGTGGCCTCCTCTACATTGGGGAAACCAAGTGCAGGCTTGGGGACCGCTTTGCAGAACACCTACGCTCGGTTCGCAATAAACAACTGCACCTCCCAGTCGCGAACCATTTCAAATCCCCCTCCCATTCCTTAGACGACATGTCCATCCTGGACCTCCTGGAGTGCCACAACAATGCCACCTGAAGGTTGCAGGAACAGCTACTCATATTCCGCTTGGGAACCCTGCAGCCCAATGGTATCAATGTGGATTTCACCAGCTTCAAAATCTCCCCTCCCCCTACTGCATCCCAAAACCAGCCCAGTTTGTCCCCACCTTCCTAATCTGTTCTTCCTCTTACCTATCCCCTCCTCCCACTTCAAGCTGCACTCCCATTTCCTTCCTATTAACCTCATCCCACCCCTGTAACCTGTCCGCCCTCCCTGGACTAACCTATCTCCTCCCTACCTCCCCACCTACACGCACCTCTACTGGCTCCATCCTCGCCTCTTTAACTTCTCTGTCTCCTCTCCACCTATCTTCTCCTTTATCCATTTTCGATCCACCTCCTCCTCTCTTCCTATTTATTTCAGAACCCTCTCCCCCTCCCCCATTTCTGATGAAGGGTCTAGGCCCGAAACGTCAGCTTTTGTGCTCCTAAGATGCTGCTTGGCCTGCTGTGTTCATCCAGCCTCACATTTTGTTACCTCAGATTTTCCAGCATCTGCAATTCCTATTATCTCTGACAGAGTTTAGATAATTGGCAGAGTCAGAGGTGAATTTTTTTCTTTTACACAATGAGGACTTGTGATCTGGAAAGCGCTGTAAGAGAGAGCAGTAACAAATTCAACAATAACCTTCTTTCTTGAGATTGGGGGGAGGGTGGTTGGCGTTTGTAGAGGGACAGAGAAAGAGCAGAAGATGAACCAATTGGATTTTTTTTTACAAACAGCTGGCACAAGTGCAATGGACCAGAAGGCTTCTTTGCTATAAGATTCTACAATAACTAAAAAGTGGGTATACAGATGAATGGTCAAGTCTCTGGAGAAAAGACATCTAATTTATGAGCAAAATTTAATGTGGACTCATTCTGTCTTAGATTCATACACCAGGGGGACCACTACAACATGATCTAGAGTCAGGTGTCTGCTGGCCAAGGAACCTCTTTCAGAGTTGATGAGGAGGACTCTGAGCTTTGGACACTGTGATGCATCAGGGAGTTGTGTTCCAGAGTGGATGTTTTTTGTTCCAAAGAACAGTCACACCCCTTAGGTCAGGTACTTTGGAATTGAACTAATGATCAGGCTCTGGTGCGATTATAAATGAGGCTGGTATGGGGATTCAGATGATAGCAGTGGAGCAGCCTCAGCCCCTCATTTTCCCAACAGGTTTCAGATTCTTGCAACTGGGGCTGCAGGGTGAAGGAGCAAACACAGTGATGTGGGGAAGGATACATTTGAATGAGCAGAGTGCCCACCAGTACCAGGGATAGCTCTCAGGCCTGGAGTGGTACTTGGAGTGGGAATGGAAGGATCCATTTTTCCTGTCCTCGTGGGTATCATCTTCACAGGCAGGAACAGGAAAGAGTTTCTACAGGGGGACTGTGAGCAGCGAGGGGCTAACTTGAAAAACAGAATCACAAAGGCTGCTCAATCCCATCCTCACCTTTCATTGTTCACTCCTACCACCACTGAACACTCAGAGTCATTGAGTCATAGAACTGTTTAGCACAGAAACAGACCCTTTGGGACAACTCACACATGCCAACCAGATATCCGAAATTAATCTAGTCTCATCTGCCAGCATTTGGGACACATCCCTCTAAACCCTTCCTATTCATCTACCCATCCAGATGTCTTTTAAATATTGTAATTGTACCAGCTCCAACCACCGGCTCTAGCAGGTCATTCCATGCATGCACCACCCTCTGGAGAAAAAGTTGCCCCTTAGGTATCTTTTAAATCTTTTCCCTCTCACCTTAAACCTATGTCTTCTAATTTTAGAATCCTCTACACTGGGGAAAAGACCTTGTCTATTTATCTTACCCATGCCCCTCCTGATTTTATAAACCTCTGTATGGTCACCCTTGAGTCTCCAATCTCCAGGAAAAATAGCCCCAGTCTATTCAGCCTCACTCTACAGCTCAAACCTTCCAAACCTGGCAACATCCTTATATATATTTTCTGAAACATTTCAACTTTCACAACATCCTTCCTACAGCACGGAGACCAGAGTTAGAACATAGACATAGAACAATACAGCGCAGAACAGGCCCTTCAGCCCTCGATGTTGCGCCAACCTGTGAACTAATCTAATCCCCTCCCCCTACACTATCCCATCATCATCCATATGCTTATCCAGGGACTGTTTAAATGCTCCTAATGTGGCTGAGTTAACTACATTGGCAGGCACGGTGTTACCACTCTCTGAGTAAAGAACCTGCCTCTGACATCTGTCTTAAATCTATCACCCCTCAATTTGTAGCTATGCCTCCTTATAGAAGTTGAAGTCATCATCCTTGGAAAAAGACTCTCACTGTCCACCCTATCTAATCCTCTGATGAATCACAATGCAGTATTCCAAAAGTGGCCTAACCAATGTCCTGTATAGCCACAACATGACCTCCCAGCTCCTATACTGGATGCAATGATCAATACAGGCAAGTGTACCAAAAGCCTTCTTTACTACCCCATCTACCTGCAACTCCACTTTCAAGGAACCATGAGCCTGCACTCCAAGGTCTCCGTGCTCAGCAACACTCCTCAGGACCTTACCATTAAATGTATAAGTCCTACCCTGATTTGCCTAACCAAAGTGCACACTTATCTAAATTAAACTCCATCTGCCACTCCTTGGGCCATTTACCCATCTGATCAAGATCCAATTTTACTCTGAGCTAACCTTCTTTATCATCTACTATACCACCAATTTTGGTGTAATCTGCAAATTTACCAACCATACATCCTATCTTCATGTTCAAACCAATAATGTAAATGACAAAAAGGAATGGACCCAGGACCAATCCTTGCAGCACACTGCTGATCACAGGCCTCCAGTCTGAAAAGCTATCCTCCACCACCACCCTCTTCCTCCTACCTTCAAGCCAATTTTGTAGCAAATAGCTGGATCTCCCTAGATTCTGTGATCTAACTTTGCTAATCAGTCTCCTTTTTCAAACCTTGTCAAATGCCTTGGAGTCCATACAGTCAACATCCACTCTTCTACCTTCATGAATCTTCTTTGTCACTTCTTCAAAAATTTTCATCAAATTAGTGAAACACAATTTCCCATGCACAAAGCTGTGTTGACTGTCCCTAATCAGTCCTTGCCTTTCCAAATAAATGTAAATCCTGTCCCTCAGAATCCCCTCCAATAATGTACCCACCATTGACGTCAGGCTCATTGGTCTATAGTACCCTGGCTTTACCTTACCACCTTTCTTAAATAATGACATAAATTCAGCCAACCTCCAGTCTTCCAGCACATCACTCACAGTTATCGATGATACAAACATCTCAGCAAAGAACCCAGCAATCTCTTCCCTAGCTTCCCACAAAGTTCTGGGGTGCACCTGATCAGGTCCCAGGGATTTACACACCTTTATATATTTTAAGGAGTCCAGTACCTTCTTCTCTGTACATGGACACTTTTCTCGATATCACTCTTTCTCCAAGTTCTCTATCTTCCCTATCCTTCTCCACAGTACTGTACTCTGACACAATCTGTAACCTCATAGCCTGGCATATCCCCAACACTTCCATTACCATCAAACCAAGGGATCAACTCTGAATCAATAGAGATTGCAGGAGGGCATGCAAGAAGCAGCACGAGGCAAAACTAAAAATGAAATTAAATAAAGTAAGTGCTGGAGAAACTCAGGATGTCTGGAAATATCTGTGGAAAGAGTAAGTGAGAGAGACAGAGTTAATGTTTTGAGTGCATTTGACTCCTATTCAGAACTTAAAGGAGGTTGACAGAGGAGAATGAGGAATGAGTGGAACAAATGGTGAGGGTGTTCAGAACAAGAGACAATAAAATACCACTAAAAGATTAATACTCAAATTAAGAGCTCATAATATTTGGGGTTTTATGTTAGCATGGATGAAAGAGTGGCTGACGAACACATAACAAAAAGTCATAATAAAGGGGTCTTAACTCGTGTGCTGCATGGATCTGTGCTTGGACCTCAACTATTTACAACCAGTACTAGTGACTGATTGTGTTATAGCCAAATTTGCTGATGTCACAGAAACAAAAGTAAAGTTTTAGAGAACCAGACATCTCTCATTAGAGATGATTGGTTCTGGATGTGAGTTTGCTCGCTGAGCTGGAAGGTTAGTTTTCAGACGTTTCGTCACCATTCTAGGTAACATCATCAGTGAGCCTCCGACGAAGCGCTGGTGTTCCCTAGAAGCATGGCATTCCAACCGGAACTCCATCAACAAACACATTGACTTGGAGCCAATCTACCATCCCCTGAGAAAAAGAACAGGAAATGACATCACCAACCCAAGGAAACCTAACCAGATAAATAGAAAGCGGGACATAGCACCAGTGCTTCGTCAGAGGCTCACTGATGATGTTACCTAGAATGGTGACGAAACGTCTGAAAACTAACCTTCCAGCTCAGCAAGCAAACGCACATCCAGAACCTCAACCTGAGCTACAAATCTTCTCAAAACTCGCTAGAGATGATTGGTGGTGAGTTTAACCGGAGGATCAACATACCTCGGACAACATTGAGAAACAGTTATCATGAATCTTAGCCGATACAGGAATTGAACCTGAGCTGCTGGTGTCAATCTGCACTGCAAACATGCAGTCCAGCTAAAAGATAGCTAGGAAAGCAAACTGTGTAGAGTACATGAATATTATGTTAACAGCTATAGGTTAAGTGAGTGGGCAAAAATTTGACAGATAGATGTAATGTGAGAAAATATGACTTTGTTCGTTCTGGCAGGGAAATAGAAAAATGACATTATTGAAATGAACAGAGACTGCAGAATGCTGCAGTGCAGAAGGATATGGTTGCCCTTGTACACAAACCACAACATGTTAGCATGCAAAGGAATGCTTGCCACAACTGGGAAAAGAGGTGGGATGTAAAAATTACGGAAGTTGTGTTACAGCATACAGGGTATCGGAGAGACTGCGCCTTTGGCACTCCTTGTTCTGTGAGGGGCATATGTAGTTCACTAAGCCAATTCCACGAATGGAGGCGATTGTCTTAAGTGGAAAGGATGAACTGAGTGTACATTTATTAGCGCATAGAAGTATGAGAGGTGATCTTGCTGAAATCTAAAAGATCTGTGAAGGTTTGACAAGGTAGGTCCTGAGAGGATGCTTTGCCATGTGGGGGGAGTCTAGAACTTACATAAAAAACAAAGAACAGTACAGCACAGTACAGGCCCTTCGGCCCACAATAATGTGCTGACCTATTATTCTACTAGGATTGAACTACCCTACATTATACTATCATCCATGTGCCTATCCAAGAGTCGCTTAAATGTCGCTAATCTATCTGTCTTGGGGACACAGTTTCAAACTAAGGAATTTATTTAAGAAGGACTTGAACGGAGATTTTTTCCCTCTCTCAGAGCAACATTCATCTGCAGAATTATCTCTCACAGTTAGGTTGGGCTTATTCAAGCTGAATTAAAAGGATTTCTGATCTACAATAGAGTCAAAGGTTATGGTGGGGGAAAATACAGACAGGAAATGTAGGGTTAAGGTCACATTGGAGCAGCCATGATCTTATTAGCTGCTGGAGAAGACTTAATTGGCCATGTTCTGCTTCTATTTCTTACACTTTTACATAATCAGAATCTATCAATCTCATCCAACTTGTGCATTAATATTATTCTTTCTTCTATTAATACCAGTGTTGACCGGGAACAGTCACATGACTCTACCCTTTGTAGGGGCTACTCAGTATCAAATCATTAACAGCAGTTCAATAACATGGTTGATCATTGTCTCCTAAGGATAGGGAATAAGTGCCAGCCCTGCAAGCAATACCCACGTCTCTGGAATAAATTTAGGTAAAATGTTCAATTTTCTAATAATTTTCTGAATAGGTATTTCTAACTCATAAAATTCAGAGTCTGTTTACTTTAGACTAGCATATCAGTGTTTCTAATCACATTATCCTATTAACATCATAAGAAACTGACCTATGGTCAGGTTGTTTACTTACGTATCCAAATGGAACAGTAAAGACCATTACTATCCCAGTAATGAACAATACCATCAATAGTCCAAACATCAGCCCATGGCAGGAGGTGAAGTCAAACTGCAACAAAAAGCAAGAGTCAACAAGAGGATTTCTCCAAGTAATGGCTCCAATGCTACAGTAAACACCAGAGGAGTCAAGAGAGGGGATGATTAAAACCAGACATCAGGAGCTCACTATCCTGGTTTTCTGGCTGTAAAAACCTTCTCTCTGCCAATCTTTAAAGGCTTCCTGATTTCTACCCGCCACTTCTCTTTACAACACCTGACCAACACTTTTCTTTCCCCCGACCATTGTCAATACCCATCCTATTCCTCACCTCCCTCTTCCTGACCCCACTCTCTTCCAGATTTTTTTTATTCATTCACAGGATGTGGGAGTTGTTGGCTGGGTCAGCATTTATTGCATGTCCTATTTGCTCTTGAGAAGGTGGCGGTGAGCTACCTTCTTGAACTACTACAGTTCATGTGCACAAGGTAGACCCTCAGTTCTGTAACGGAGGGCATTTTTATCCAGTGACACAGAAGGAATGGTGATATATTTCCAAGTCAGGATGGTGACTTATGGTGATGTCCCCATCTATATACTGCCCTCATCCTGCTGGAAAGTGGGCTTGGAAATTCATTGGTCAATTCCCATCAACCTCACTCATTCCCTAACCAAGAATTACCAAGCTCCTATGCTTTAACTAACCCACTGATCCATCCTGGGCCCCACCATTACAAAGTCATTTTTGTACGCCAAGATCTCTTGTATAGCGTCAAACCAAATGGACAGTTTAGTGATAATGGGAACTGCAGATGCTGTAGAATCCAAGATAACAAAGTGTGGAGCTGGATGAACACAGCAGGCAAAGCAGCATCTCAGGAGCACAATGATGAAGGGTCTAGGCCCGAAACGTCAGCTTTTGTGCTCCTGAGATACTGCTTGGCCTGCTGTGTTCATCCAGCTACACACTTTGTTATCTCAAATGGACAGTTTATCTGTTCTGGTAATATTGAGCAAATGTCTCAAGTCACAGGGAAAACAAAAGCTTCAGCACTGACGGGGAGAAAGGGAGTTGGTGCCCAACAGTGGTTAGCACTGCAGCCTCACAGCGCCAGGGACCCAGGCTCGAATCCAGCCTCGGGCGACTGTCTGTGTGGAGTTTGCACATTCTCCCTGTGTCTGCGTGGGTTTCCTCTGGGTGCTCCGGTTTCCTCCCACAGTCCAAAGATGTGCAGGCTAGGTGGATCGGCAATGCTAAATTGCCCGTAGTGTTCAGGGGTGTGTGGGTTATAGGCGGATGGGTCTGGGTGAGATGCTTCAAGGGGCGGTGTGGACTTGTTAGGCTGAAGGGCCTGTTTCCATGCTGTAGGGAATCTAATCTAATCTAATCTAAACAGTGTGGCCAAGTCTCAGTGCTGAGCCATCAACAGTGAGCTGTTCCCTCTGTGATACAGTGAATGTACTGTTGTCCAATGTAACATGTTGTAAAAATTACTCAAGACATGAATTAGACCACAACAATGAATATTGTAAATGTTTTGGGCCCTTCTCTATGAAAGATACGCTGGAATTGGAGGTGATCCAGAGAAGGTTTATTACGTTCATACCAGTTTGGAGGGACTGTCTAACGAGTACAGATTGAGTAGGTTGGGCCATTACTTGTTTGAGATACAAAGAATGAGAGGAGATTTTATTGAAATACATAAGGTTATGCATGGCTTGACAGGGTGGATGTCAGGAAGTTGTTTCCCCTTGTGGAAGAATCTAGGTCTAGAAGGCATAATTTCATAATAAGGGATCATGCATGTAAGACAGAGATGAGGAGGAATTTCTTTTCTCAGTGGCTTGTGAAATTCTTTACCACAACGAATTGTCAACACTTAGGTAGACAAATTTTTAATCATTAACAGAATGAAGGTTTATGGCGATTTGGCAGGAAAGTGAAATGGAGGATTGTCAGATCAGCCATGATCTCAGTGAATTGCATAACATACTCAATGGGCTGAATATCCAACTTCTGCTGCTGTATGTTTTGGTATCAAAGCACTGACACTGTCATAATGGCACTACCTCAGCACTGACCGTCCAATGATTTGGCTCTGCCTCTCTACCATTAGGAATTGGCCTCACCAAATCCATGACATCAAGACAACAGTGAATGGGTTGTAACTTTAGCAGCCATTACCATATCACTGTGTTAAAAATGGTTAACATACCCTTGTTTGGAAAGAGAAGATGCTGACTGCGAGACAGACTAAAGCAGTGATCCCAATGCAGATCATCACACTCTTTGTGTTATGGTAACTAGGGAGGTAATAAGCAGATGAATTAATACTTACTTATCAAGACAGTCAGAGGTTAAAATGATCAAATAACAGTGTAAATTAAATTAAACTAAACCAAGCCCATGAACTGTTCAACCCAGGTTCCACACATAGTTCATTTTTGAAATTGTAAATGAAGCCTAGCTTTAACAGTTTTAAGGGGAAAGTGTTGCAGATTCATTCTTCTCTTTGTAAGAATAATGTTATTAACTTTACCATTTAAGGCATGGCTCTGAGTTTAAGATATTGTCTACTTGGTCTGGACTCCCACCACAATTGTATTAACTCCTTTGTGTGCTCCAAACAACGCGTGACTGAGCAACAGTGACAGCACATGTGAGAGAGCACACGGGAGCGCGTAAGAGAGATCGCAGGAGTGCGAGAAAGAGCGCAAAAGAGTGCGGGAGCCTGAAAGAGCACAAGAAAGTGTGCAGGCGCGAGAAGAAGCACGGTGGATGAAAGTGCGCTGGAGTGAGAAAGAGAGTGCGGGCTAGACAGTGTGGTGAGAAAGTAAGAGTGTGAGACAGTAGTGTGTGCAAGTAAAAGTGTGTTTGTGTGTGTTAGTGTGAGTGTGTGTGTGTATGACAGAGAGAAAGAGAGAGACAGTAAAAGTGTGTGTGACGGGTCAGGGTTATAGAAGGGCAGTGATCACAGAGGATTGTGGTGCTGCAGCAGATTCTTCCTCAGTTGTTCTGTTTTCTCAGAATTGACTTATTGCTTATCAAAGTCTAAACACAGGGGTTTCCCTACGTTCCCTGACTGCGGAGTGTGAAGCAGGAGTTGGGTAAGTGAACAGAGTTTAATGAGGGAGGGAACTATAAAATAATTTAAATAAATAAGTTTCATGAACACAATAATGATGCAGGGCATCATTACTGCAGTAGCATGTAGGTTCTTCTGGATGCCACAGCAATCCAGGGCAACCACTTCTGTGGTAAGGGTTTGCAGCTCAAACAGCTTTGGCTCAGAATGATCAGAGCTATTGTCACTCGAATGTTAATATTAAGACCCAGAAGTTATATGAATTCTGCCACTGCAGATTATGGAATTTGAATTCAATAAATTTGAATTTACGAATCTAATGATAGTCATGAAACCATTGTTGACTGTCAGGAAAAGCCCATCTAGCTCATGAATGCTCTTTAGGGAAGAAAACAGCCATCCTTCCCTGGTCTGGCTTACACATGACTCCAGACCCACAGCAATGTGATTGAACTCTTAACTGCCATTAGGGATGAGCAATAAATGCTGGCCTGACTGGTGTCGTCCTCATCCCTTAACAAATAAAACGTTTGTTCCAGGAGGCAGTCAACACTCCTTAGGTTATTACCTTCTGATTTAGTCCATGGTAAGGGATAAGAGAATAGGACTGTGAGTCAAGTAGGCAATACGATCAAGAAGGTCGGAGTGCAGAAGCCTCAATCTTTGCAAATGTCTAAAAGGTTGCAGTTTGTACGATCGGAGCATAGGCTGTCACTTGAATGAGTTGACTGATAGCAGCCAGTCAAGTTTGGGGGAGTTGGGGAATCCCTTATACTAAGAAAGTAAGGCCAGAAAAGACATTCTGCATAAGGTAGTATAAAAAGCTATGCCTTAAATAGCAGAATATCCCGAAGGTCATAATCTCTGGATTACCTGAACCATGGATAATTGCAATAGGGTAGGGAGAGAAAAAAGATGAATACATAGCTCAAAGACTGGAGTGGGAAAACCAGGTTCCAATTCGTGTGGCAGTGACACCCGTACTGGGGAAAATGGGGCTGGACTTCACCCCTACTGTGCTAGGACTAGAGTTCTAATAAATTGTTATTAGGAAATTTGAGAGAGGGCTTTAAATTAATTGGTGTTATGGGGAAGCATTTGGGAAAGATTCAGTAGATATAAGGAAAATGACAAAGCAATAAAGGAAATTGCAAGCGAAAGAGCATGGTAACATAAAGGATTTACAAAAACAAAAAAAAGGTCTTTGTATCTGATGTCTCCAGCCCTCACAACTAAATGGCTGAATTGTCAACTCAAATAGAAATTCATTTCTACAACATGATAGCCATTACATACGTGTGGTTATAAAGCAAACAAAATAGGGACCTGAAAATCCAGAGGCAATGATATTTAGGAAGGACAGGAGCTACATCCTCTTTAACATTTCCTCCAAGGTATGTGGCTGGCAGTAGTTTTTGGATCCAGTGTCCACATTGGAATTGGTATGCATGGAGCCTCCAAATGGCTGCAACCACTTAGTGTGAAGGGAACATTGAAAGGGAGCTGGAAACAGGAGGTAGGGTGGTTCGGTTAATTAAAGACACATTAGTACTATAAGAGATGACCTGAGTTTTAAAATTCAAGATTAGAATCAGTTTGCCAGGCATGAAGAAATAGCAAGGGGCAGAAGATCTTGGTGGGAGTTGTCTGTAGGCCATCAAACAGCAGTGATAATGTAAATTACACTATAGATCAGGAAATTAGAGGTGTATTGTTTTCTTAGTTCTCACGGGGCAGGGGCATGACTGGCTAGGCCATCATTTATTGCACAGCCCTAATTGTCCAGGTGGCAGTTACTAGTAGGTCTGGAATCATATATAGGTCAGACCAGGTAAGGATGGTAGATTTTCTTCAAGAAAATTTGTGAACCCGGTAGATTTTTACAACAATTGACAAGGTTACCATTAGATCGACTTTTTAATTCCAGATTTTTACTAAATTTAAATTTCATATTAACAAGGCAAGGGATTACAATATTAAAGGTGAAAGCCTGGAAAATACTGAAGATCAGAAGGACCTTGGTGTACATAACCACAGATCACCGAAAGCAGCAGGATATAGATAAGTTGGTGAAGGAAGCACCTGGGATATTTGGCTTTATTAGACAAGGGAAACAAGACAAGATCGAGGAGATTATGCTAGAACTGTATAAACCACTGGTTAGGACATAATGAGAATACTGTGTGCAGTTGTGATCACCATATTGTCGGAAGGATGTGACTGCACTAGAGAGGGGACAGAGGAGATTTACCAGCATGTTACTTCGGCTGAAAGGTCTGAGGTTTGAAGAAAGATCAAATAGGCTGGGGTTGTTTCAATTGGAACAGTGAAGGTTGAGAGGGGACTTTATAGAGGTACATAAGATTATGAGGTGCACTGATAAGAGTCCAACACAATCCAGGAGATGGAATACAATGTGGAGAAATGTGAGTATTCCTAAAATTATGAGAGGCTAGGAATGTTGAACTTCAAATGGAGGTGAGTGCCCTTATTCAGGGATCTCTGAAAGTTAATATGCAAGGACAGAAAGCAATTAAGGCAGCAAATATATGTCAATCTTTATTGTAAAAGGACTGGAGTACAACAGTACCCTTTCAGTTCTGAGTAGAGGTCACACCGGAAACAAAACATTAATTCTGTTTCTCTCTCCATAGATGTGGCCAGACCTGCTGGGTTTCTCCAGTGTTCTCTGTGTGTTTGTTTTGAATTTCCAGCATCTATACTATTTTGCTTTTATTATAAGAGTAAGTATGTCCTGCTGAAATTATGTCGATGCTTGATGAGATTGTAGCTGGAGTAGTGTGTGAAGATTTAGTCTCTTTACCCAAGGAAAGATATACTTGCTATACAGGGAGCACAAGATTCACAGATTAATTTCTGGGATGGAGGGATTGGCCGAGAAAGAAGGATTAAAGAGACAGGTTCTATGTTCTCTGGACTTTAGAAGGATGAGAGGTGACCTCTTTCAAATGTACAAATTTCTTACAGAACATGACAGGATGGTGAGTCCAGAAGCAAGGGACAGAGTTTAAGCAGGTAAGCCATTAAGGTATTTCTTCACTTACAAGACTGCGAAATTTTGACATTTGCTGATTCAGAATTCGAAGTCTCAATCATCGTAGATTTTTACAGATTACAAACACTAAGGAATCTGGGGATAGTACAGGAAAATGGTGCTGAAGCAGAAGATTCCCATGATATCAAGGTATGGTGGAGCTGGCTCAAAGAGCCATATGGCCAACTCCTACACCTCTTTCTTATGTTTTCTGCCTGATGGATCTCTCTTGCTTTCCCCGCAGTGTTCCCATTAATGGCCTGAATATTTTAATTTGTGTGAGTTTTTTTTAATAAGAGTTCTTACGTGGTAAGCATTCCTGCCATGTATGACATGCCCAGAGTCTAAGGAGAGAAGGAAAGACCACATCAGACAAGAGAAGTTCAAATTCACTGAAATTTATTTAGTCCAACTGAATTAGCAATGGTGGGTGCAGCTCCAACAACACTCGAAATTTGACACCATCCAGGACAAAGCAGCCTGCTTGATTGGCACCACATATACAAGCAATCACTCTCTCCACCACCGATGCTCAGTACTAGCAGTGTGTGCCGTCTACAAGAAGCACTGCAGAAATTCACCAAAGAACCATAGACAGCATCTTCCAAATCAACAACCACTTCAATCTAGAAGGACAAGGGCAACAGATTCAAGGGAACACCATCTCTGGCAAGATCCCTTCAAAGCCAATCACCATCCTGACTTGGAACATATTGATTTTCCTTTAGTGTCACTGGGTCAATGTCCTGGATTTCCCTTCCTAAGGGCATTGTGGGTTTACCTTCAGCACGTGGGCTGCAGTGGTTCAAGAAGGCAGCTCACTATCAAATTCTCAAGAGCAGCTATGGACGGGCAATAAATGCTGGCTAACCAGCAATATCCACAGCTCCGGAGCGAATGAAACAAAAGATGAGTCAGGAAGAAGAGAATGAAATGATGATGGCTAGACTTTTACATCATGTTCTAACTTGCTCTTGGGGTGCATGATTATTTACTGGAGGATTGAGTCATTCACCAGAGCCACTTGTCACCCAGATCAGATTGAGGTAGCAGAAACTGAAGGACATCAGTTACTCAGTTGGGGTAAATTCAACAGTTTTCTGGGTGATTTCTCCCAGTGCCAGACCATAAATTATCCAACTTCCCAGATTGTCTTAACAAAACAGGAACTCACATTCTGCAGCATCTAATCCAGGATCAGATCCACGAGGCTGCTGTGTGGACATGTACAAAATGCCACTGTGGTGCAAATACCACCTGCTACAGTCTCTGCCTGTGGAAAATGATCATTTCAAAGAATAACTGAGACTATTAAGGTTTGGATCCATGTGGGCTTGCAAGTGAAACAGTCGGTCAATTTGGGGTTGGTGAGGTAGAATCCAGGCAAGTCAGTTTGCTGGCCAGAGAACAAACTGTAAAACCAGCCCGTTTGCAGGTCAGCTGAGCTCGGAGGGTAACACTGTCACCCCAGAGGCAAGGCCACTGTGGGTTCAATATGCCCAGTTAGAGGGGTCACCTTTCAGAGAAAGTGTTCACCCAAGGTCCTATCTGCATTCTTTGGTGAGTGCAAAAGATCCCACCAGCTGTTTCATAGAAGGACACTTTCTGCTATTCATGTTGCTCTACAGTAGAGATTGGAGCAAACAGGCAAGTGGAAAAGTGGGAGAAGACGGAAAAAAAAATTTTAACAAACAAAGAATTCCACTTCCATAGTGTCACTATAGGGGTAGGCCATTTGGCCCCTCCAGCCTGTTCCACCACTCAATAAGATCATGGTTGATCTGACTGTGGCCTTAGAATCCCCATATCTCCACTATGGATCAATTTTAGAGTGACCAAAGCACTTTGCCAGCCAGTGACAATATTTTTTAAACAAAGTCACTATCGTAGCGTAGGAAATGTGGCAGCCAATATTTACACAGCAAGATCCCACAGTGATATCTAAATTATCTTTTCATGACGTAAATATTGACCATAGGACAGGAGGGCACGGGGGAAGGGGGTTGGTGGGGGCAGCGCAGCTCAAAATCTCTTCTTCAAATACATCATGGAATCTTTAACATGGACCTGAGGCACAGACAGGACCTCAGTTAATGTTAGGAACTCTGGAATTGCTGAAGATGACGGGATATTTAGCAGATAAATGTTCACAATCATACAGACATTTTCAACTTCAATAACATTGCGAGAAGCACTTACAAAAACTGCCAGCAGAATCAAGTTCCAGGGATAGCGTCTCCTGCATGAAGACAAAAAGAAAAGATCGAAAGAAATGAAGAAAATGTTAGTTTAGTAGAAACAGAAAATCTACTAAACTAGCTGAACAAAACTGCAAACAATGATCCCAGAGATTTTTAATTTTCTGCCTGGTATATGGCTTTCAAATTATCCCTTTTAAATGTCTATGAATACGGTAGTGTATGTGATGTTGTGAAAGGATTGTTTCTTGGTTGGTTCACTAGATGCCTGGGTAGTTGGACTCTGCTGAATGCCTGCAGGTCTCCAAACTTAGCTACTGACCAAAACAGAGAGGAAAGGAATACAGTACACAAGTCGGGCAGTAACCATGCAGAACTGGTTAATGTTTTGGCTCAATGACTTATCGTTAGAGCAAATTCAACATGAGACATAACCTCAATTTTTTCCCTTTCAGCACATATTACCTGACCTGCCATGCATTAGTGATATTCAGGTCCTGAAGGAGAGTCATAGCTGATTCAAAATGTTAATCCTGTTTCACTGTCCACAGATGTGCCAGACTTGCTGGGTTTCCTCAGCATTTTCTGATTTAAACAAAGATACCCTCGTTGCCCACTGGCACCCCTGCCTGCCCCTCCTTGTTAGCTTAAAGACAAGCTAGGCTGAAGCCAGGGGCTTATCAACATCATCCATCTGTCACACTGATTGCACACAAGGGATGCTATTGGAGCTCAACCAGCTCAGGAATCTATGTCAAATCTATTTCAAATCTCCTACTCTGTATAGGACAGCAAAGAAAATTAGGATCTGTAGAGTGGGGTTAGGGAGGGGACCGGGAGTCAACGGGCAAATAGGGGTTCATGATATTGCCATAAGTGGCAAGAACAACAAAAGCACAGCAAGTGGCAATGTGTAAGCTGGTGAGAGGTTTCAGTTGGAACTGACCTGATTCCGGAACAGCAGACAAGAATGAGGTAGGTGGTGATGAAGACAGCACTGGAGAGAAAACAAAGCAAAAAGTATTTCAGCTTTGCCAAGAGATTCATAGATTTATGAAAACTTTAACTCTGGGAACTGTTTAAAGGAACATCTACAGAAAACTGGTTCATCTTCACTGCAGCATATGGAAATATCCACAACAGTGACTACCACGAGTCTATGGAGTGTCTGTGAGGTAGACAATCCCCATTTGTGGGCAGGGAGAGTGAAAATCAGAGATTCATTCAACTGTTGGGAGTGGGCTCAACAATCACAATGGGGTGCAATTTATACTGTAGTTTTGTCAGCAACGTGGTATTGAGTACAAGAGTTGACAGGTCATGTTACAGTTGTATAAAACTTTCATTCGGCCACATTTAGAGTCCTGCATACAGTTCTGGTCGCCACATTACCAAAAGGATTTGGATACGTTGGAGAGGGTGCAGAGGACGTTCACCAGGGTGTTGCCTAGTATGGAGGGCGCTAGCTATGAAGAAAGGTTGAGTTGATTAGGATTATTTTCAGTAGAAAGATGGTGATTGAGGAGGACCTGACTGAGGTCTACAAAATCATGAGGGGAACAGACAAGGTGGATCGCAAGAAGCTTTTTCCCAGAGCAGGAGACTTAATTACTAGGAGTCATGAGTTCAAAGTGAGAGGAAGGTGGTTTATGGGAGATACGCGTGGAAAGTTCTTTCTGCAGAGGCTGGTGGGTGCTTGGAACGCATTGCCAGCGGAGGTGGTAGACACAGACACGATAGTGTATTTTAAGATGTATCTGGACAGGTACATGGACAGGCAGGGAGCAAAGGGACACAGACCCTTAGAAAATAGTTGACAGGTTTAGATAGAGGATCTGGATCGGCGCAGGCTTGAAGGGCCGAAGGTTCTTTGTTCTAACATCCAGAACCCTAGAACAAAATAAAAGACCTTCTTGGCAACGCGAAGATAGAAGGAAGTGAGGAGAGTGGTGGGGTCATTGCTGAGGGAGACATTGATGAGAACTGCAGCCGCTCCCACATCCAGTTTGAGATTGAAGAATTCAAGTGGAGTCACTGCACAATCTGCAAAGGTCAACTGGGTCAAACAGTGTGTCTCTGCACTTTAAATTCTGCATGCTGCTTAGCAAATGGACCTTTGGAGTACTACACAGAAACCTAGATCGAAAAATTTAAAACAGTAGTCTCAATGTTCCATTAAACACTTCCTTCATAGTGTCAAGAGACAACAGGAAGAAATTTTCACTTACAAAGAGGTGTAGTACAAAATATGATTGTTCCGCACGTACGTTCTGACTGGGTCACTGTGCAGGGAAGCAGAAACATACACTGAATTTATTCATCTTTGAATGTTCAGCTGAAAATTAAGTCACAACTCAGTCAGAAACACAAACTGGTATTCTGACATGGCATAATCCAAAAATGTTCAAAAAGGCAGAGTTGTACAACATGGAAATAGACTCTTTGGTCCAATTTGTCAATGTTGGCCAGATGTCAGAAATTAATTTAGCCCCATTTGCCAGCATTTGGACCACAACCCTGTAAATCCTTCCTATTCATGTATGTATCCAGATGCTTTTGAAATATTGTAATTGCATGAGCCTCCACCACTTCCTTCGGCAGCTCATTCCATATACGCACCACCCTCTGTGTGAAGAGGTTGCCCCTTTGGTCCCTTTTATATCTTTCCCCTCTCACCCGAAATCTGTGCCCTCTAATTTTGGACTCCCCTATCCTGGAAAATGTTCTTGGCTAGTCACCCTATCCAGGGCCTTCATGATTTCATAAACTTCTACAAGGTCATCCCTCAGCCTGGGAGGCTCCAGGGAAAACAGCCCTAGTCTATTGAGCCTCTCCCTATAGCTCAAACCCTCCAATCCCATCAACATCCTTGTAAATCTTTTCTGCATCTTTCCCATAGCAGGAAGAACTGAACACAGTATTCCAAACGTGGCAGCTTCCTGTGCAACCACACCATGACATCCGAACTTCTATATTCACTGCACTGATCAATAAAGACAAGTGTACCACAAGCAATCTTCATTACTCTGTCTACCTGTGACTCTACTTTCAACAAACTATGAACCTGCACCCCCAAGGTCTTTTTGTGAGGCAACATTCCACAGAACCCTACTATTAAGTACCTAAGTCCTGCCTTGATTTGCCTTATGAAATTTTTTTTATTCATTCATGGGATGAGGACATTGCTGGTTAAGCCAGCACTTGTTGCCCATCCCTAATTGCCAAGAGGGTAGTTAAGAGTCAGTCACATTGGGGTGGGTCTGGAGTCACAGACCAGGTAAGGATGGCAGCTTCCCTCTCTAAAGGACATTAATGAACAAGATGGGTTTTTCCAACACTCGACAATAGAATTATGGTCAACTTCCAGATTTTTTTCTTTAAAATTAAAATTCCTCCATTTGCCACTGCAGGATTCAAACCTTGGTCCCAGAATATTATCTAGGTCTCAGATTAACAGTCTAGTGATAATATTATTAGGCCATCACTGCCCCCTCAAATGCAAACACACTTATCTAAATTAAACTTCATCTGCCACTTCTCAGCTCATCGGATCAGGGTCCCATTGAACTCTGAGATAACCTTCGTTACTGTCCACTACACCACCAATTTTGATGACATCTGCAAACTTACTAAACATATCTCCTATATTCACATCCAAATCATTTATATAAATGACAAAGAGCAATGGACCCAGCATTAATCCTTGTAGTGCACAGCTGGTCACAGTTCCAGTCCAAAAAACACTACAATCAGCCTGCTACTCTCAAGCCAATTTTGTATGCAAATGGCTAGGTCTCCCTGAAGTCCATATGATCTAACCTTGTTAACCAGTCTGCCACACGCACACACTTGTTGAACGCCTCACTAAAGTTCATATAGACAACATCCACCACTCTGCCTTTATCAACCTTCTTTGTCACTTCTTCAAAAAACTCAATCAAGTTAGTGAGAGATGATGGGAACTGCAGATGCTGGAGAATTCCAAGATAATAAAATGTGAGGCTGGATGAACACAGCAGGCCAAGCAGCATCTCAGGAGCACAAAAGCTGACGTTTCGGGCCTAGACCCTTCATCAGAGAGGGGGATGGGGAGAGGGAACTGGAATAAATAGGGAGAGGGGGAGGTGGATCGAAGATGGAGAGTAAAGAAGATAGGTGGAGAGAGTATAGGTGGGGAGGTAGGGAGGGGATAGGTCAGTCCAGGGAAGACGGACAGGTCAAGGAGGTGGGATGAGGTTAGTAGGTAGCTGGGGGTGCGGCTTGGGGCGGGAGGAAGGGATGGGTGAGAGGAAGAGCCGGTTAGGGAGGCAGAGACAGGTTGGACTGGTTTTGGGATGCAGTGGGTGGGGGGGAAGAGCTGGGCTGGTTGTGTGGTGCAGTGGGGGGAGGGGACGAACTAGGCTGGTTTAGGGATGCAGTAGGGGAAGGGGAGATTTTGAAACTGGTGAAGTCCACATTGATACCATATGGCTGCAGGGTTCCCAGGTGGAATATGAGTTGCTGTTCCTGCAACATTCCACATTAAGCAGAGGTTCACCTGCACATCTGCCAATGTGGTATACTGCATCCACTGTACCCAGTGCGGCTTCCTCTACATTGGGAAAACCAAGCGGAGGCTTGGGGACCGCTTTGCAGAACACCTCCGCTCAGTTCGCAACAAACAACTGCACCTCCCAGTCGCAAACCATTTCCACTCCCCCTCCCATTCTCTAGATGACATGTCCATCATGGGCCTCCTGCACTGCCACAATGATGCCACCCGAAGGTTGCAGGAACAGCAACTCATATTCCGCCTGGGAACCCTGCAGCCATATGGTATCAATGTGGACTTCACCAGTTTCAAAATCTCCCCTTCCCCTACTGCATCCCTAAAACAGCCTAGTCCGTCCCCTCCCCCCACTGCACCACACAACCAGACCAGCTCTTCCCCCCCACCCACTGCATCCCAAAACCAGTCCAACCTGTCTCTGCCTCCCTAACCGGCTCTTCCTCTCACCCATCCCTTCCTCCCACCCCAAGCCGCACCCCCAGCTACCTACTAACCTCATCCCACCTCCTTGACCTGTCCGTCTTCCCTGGACTGACCTATCCCCTCCCTACCTCCCCACCTATACGCTCTCCACCTATCTTCTTTACTCTCCATCTTCGGTCCGCCTCCCCCTCTCTCCCTATTTATTCCAGTTCCCTCTCCCCATCCCCCTCTCTGATGAAGGGTCTCGGCCCGAAACGTCAGCTTTTGTGCTCCTGAGATGCTGCTTGGCCTGCTGTGTTCATCCAGCCTCACATTTTATTATCAAGTTAGTGAGACACCATTTCTCAAACACAAAGCTATATTGTCTATCCCAATCTGACACTGCCTTTCCAAATACATGCAAATCCTGTCCCTCAGAATCCTTACCAACAACTTATTCACCACCAATGTCAGGCTCAATAGTCAGTAGTTCCTGGCTTTTTCTTACCACCTTTTTTAAATAATGGCACCACAATGCACGAAGTCTAAGGGAGATACAGCACATCAGAAAATAATGAAGAGCGAATTATACGGTAAATGGAAAAGCCCTGGAGAAAACTAATGCATAGAAAGATCTGGGTGCTCAGGTCCACTGTACTCTGAAGGTGGCAACGCGGGTTGATAGAGTGGTCAAGAAGGCTCACGGCATGCTTTCATTCATCAGATGGGGCATAGAGTACAAGAGTTGGCAGGTCTTATTACAGTTGTATAGGACTTTGGTTCAACCACATTTGGAATACTGCGTATAGTTCTGGTTGCCACATTACCAAAAAGATGTGGATGCTTTGGAGAGGGTACAGAGCGGGTTCACCAGTATGTTGCCTGGTATGGAGGGCGCTATCTATGAAGAGAGGTTGAGTAGATTAGGATTATTAACATTAGAAAGACGGAGGTTGAGGGGAACCTGATGGAGCCCTACAAAATCATGAGTGGTATAGACAGGATGGATAGCAAGAAGCTTTTCCCTGACTGAGGGACTCAATTACTAGGGGTCATGATTTCAAGGAGAGAGGGGAAAGGTTTAAGGGAGATATGCGTGGAAAGTTCTTTACACAGAGGATGGTGGGTGCCTGGAACGCATTGCCAGCGGAGGTGGTAGGGTTAGGCATGATAGCGTCATTTAAGATGTATCTAGACAGGTACTTGAATGGGCAGGGAGCAGAGGGATACAGCTCGTTGGAAAATAGGCGACAGGTTAAGATAGAGGATCTGGATCGGTGTAGGTTTGGAGGGCCGAAGGGCCTGCTCCTGTGCTGCAATTTTCTTTGTTCTTTGTTCTAGCCTGTGTGTGGAGGATAAAGGTAAACTTCTTAAAATGCACAGTAGCAGCAGCATGTATCATCACAGTGCAGCAACTCATGAAGGCTCCTCTGACATACCTTCCAAACCTATGGCCTCTACCATCTAGAAGGGCAAGGACAGCAGATACATGCGAACACCATCACCTGAAAGCTGTCCTCCAAGACACTTAACATCCTGACTTGAAAATATATCTTCATCCTTCTGTGTGGCTGGGTCTTTTTTGCCCCAAGCACTGCAGTAATTCAAGCAGACACCACCTTCACGAGAGTACTTAGGGATGGGCAATAAATGCCAGCCCTGCTGTGACACCCATATCCCGTGAATGAATAATAAAAACAAACTATTCTTTGATCTTACTCACCATCTTCTCAAGACAGTTAGGAACAGGCAATAAATTCTGCCCCAGTGATGCACACATCTCTTAACTTCACAAAATCCTGAAAATCTACTGGCCGGTTAAGTGTAGCAATGTGAGTCCCCACTCCCAGGCCGATATCCCCAGTATCGAAGCACTGGTCACACTGGGCCACAACACTCCCAAAACAAGTGCTCAATGCTTAGCACTGCAATGGAATGCAATCACTAGGAGGGCAGAGGAAATGCTGCAAGGCCACACTTCCTTAAATAAATGCAACAGCCCCACCGAAGCATGGGAAATGCTTGCATCAGAATGCACAAACTGGAGGAGGAGTATCTGCCAATCACTTCAAGCATCACCAAGTGGGGAACAATGGAACCTAAGTGCAAGCAGTGGAAAAACGAGGTAGAATTCACAGCATTCCACCACCCACCTTATCAAATAACACCTGTCCTACTGTGTAATTCCAGGATTGGACTATTCACACACCAGAGGAAAAACCCTTCCCACAAAGTGGAAACAAGTGGATCCTTGAGTCTGAGGAATTGCTGAAGAATGAGAATGAGAAGGAGGAGAAGAAAAGGGGAGAGTCAGATAGATTAAGTAATTACAGACTAGTTAACCTAACCTCGAATAGTGTGAAAATTATTGGAAAAGTTCTAACATGCAGTATAAATTGACATTTGGAGAAATACAGATTGGTCAAGGACGGTCATAATGGGTTTATTAAGGGAAGATCATGACTATCTTGAATTGATTTGAGAAGAGAGCAAGGAGGATTGATAAAGGAAGTAGCTTGTTTATTCACCTAATGTTAGCAAGGCTTTTGACAAAGATTTTACATGGTAGACTGATCAGAAAACTAAAATTCCATTCATGAGGCATAAATAAAGGTGAGTAACCAAGGTCTTTTCCCTAGGGTAGGGGAGTTCAAAACTAGGGGACATATTTTTAAGGTGAGAATATAAAGGGACACAAGGAGCGACCTTTTCACATAGAGGGTGATTCATGTGTGGAATGAACTGCCAGAAAAAGTGGTAGATGCAGGTAAGGTTACACATTTGAATAGGTATATGAATAGGAAATGTTTAGAGGGATATGGGCCAAACGCAGGCAAGTGGGCCTAGTTTAGTTTGGTAAACTTGGCTAGCATGGACAAGTTGGACTGAAGGGTCTGTATCCATGCTGTATGATTCTATACAAGAATAAGAGACAATCAGTGGCAGGAAACAAAGGGTTATGTTGGAAAGTGTTCAAACAAAGGCTTATACTTGAAGCCATGTGATTGTTAATGAGCAAGAAATATGTAAACTGTAGGAAAAGATCAATGGACTGCTTAGATAGGCAAAAAGTATGACCTCAGTCTTCTCAATTTGCTTACATCTGGGAAGACAAACAAGGCAACCCAGTCTCTACAGAGATCCAGATTGATCAATGTTAAAGACTGGAAAAAGGACAACTCAGTTCTATCAATCTATATCTGTGTTCACCGAGGCCATCGAGGTGGGAAGCTCAATTCAGGGAATTTCCAATTCAGCAGAACCCCACAGGCACTATTTTCATGCTAGGGAGGCCAGGGTACAAACAAAGGCAAAGAAGAACAAACAGCAATACAGCATAGGAACAGGCCCTTCGGCCCTCCAAGCCTCTGCTGTCACATTTTGCCCTTCCATACTAAAACTGTCTTCACTTACAAGATCCGTACCTCTCAATTCCCTTCCTAGTCAAGAATCTACCCAGGTGCTTCTTGAACGTTGCGATTGTGTCTGCTTCCACCACCTCCTCTGGCAACGCATTCCAGGCACTCACCAGCCTTTGTGTGAAAAATATGCCTTGCACATTTTTTTAAACTACCCCCCTCTCACCTTGAAACTATGTTCCGAAGTAATTGACCCCCTCCATCCTGGGAAAAAGCCTCATACTTTCCACTCTGTCCATGTCATTCACAATCTTATAAATTTGTATCAGATTAGCCCTCAACCTTCTGTGTTCCAGTGAAAGCTAACTCAGTCTATTCAAACTGCAGATGCTGGAGTCAGAGATAACACAGTATGGAGCTGGAAGAACACAGCAGACCAGGCAGCATCAGAGGAGCAGGAAAGTTGACATTTCAGGTTGGGACCCTTCTTCAGAAGAAGGGTCCTGAACGGAAATGTTGACTTTCCTGCTCCTCTGATGCTGCCTGGCCTGCTGTGTTCTTCCAGCTCCGTACTGTGTTATCCCAATCTATCCAACCTTTCTTCACAGCTAATATCCTCCATGCCAAGCAACATACTCATAAACCTTGTCTGTACCCTCTCCAAAGTATTCACATCCTTCTGGTGGTGTGGTGACCAGACTGTATGCAATATTCCAAATGTCACTTAACTAAAGTTATATAATGCTGCAGTATAATTTATCTATCTTTATACTCAATGCCTTTTCCAATGAAGGCAAGCATGCTGTGATCCTTTTTTACTACCTTATCTACCTGGACTGCCACCTTCATTGATCTGTGGACATGGCTACCCAGATCCCTCTGCAGGGATCTAGAAAGCAGTTTGGATGTGGCCAAAGATGGGTTGAATGGCCCACCTTAGTTCTCTGAGACTTTGTCACATGTGTATTAAAGGTTATTATTATGTTCTCTAGCCCTCCCTCTCTCCACCAACTCCTGTGCTACCTCCCATTTTGATTCCATAGCTCCCTACATGCCCACTCACCTGTTTTCCCTACATAAAGATCAAAGAGCCACAAAATAACAACCATATGCACTTGAAATAAAGACCTTAAAATGCACCAACCACCTATTCAAAAATCTGTTTTGAAAGAAACTGCTGCTGTACAATCTTGTAGGAGCCGTTATACTGACAATAAAAGATTTACCTCATTTCACACTGCTACTCCTGTTCAAATAAACATACAGATATTGAAAGAAAGAATTTTTTAAAATTATAACTTTATAAAGATGTCAACCAATCAAAGCGAGTACTCACTCCAGTTTCACAGACTCTCTGTGAACTAACCCATGATTGAAATTTGGAGCTGACCCAAGCATTCACAATAAAGGTGTCTCAAGAAACAAATGTCTGCCATTTGTTTCTGTTGATACAGTCCACAAATAGTCTCATTAAGATACTTGGCAATCCACTGCAGCACCCATCAGTGCCTCACTTGAGAGCTGTCCATTTCGCAGAATTATTGAAGCCTCAGATCCTGCTTCTTGTGACAGCTTATACTGGGGACCTCACTGAGCCATTCAGTCTGTTAGGGATGGGGGAGAGAAACAATCACAAAGTTAATTAATCACCAGAACAGTTTTTAGAGCAGAATAAAGAGACTTACCAGAATGTAAAGACTGCCACTATCCCAAAGGTCACCAACAATTGTGCCATCAAGATGGCATAAACCTGGAATACAAAAATCACTGCCCATTATGAGTTTGTAATATCGTAACATTTCCCACACTCAGCAGGATCCATTCTTAGAAAAGGAGAGAGACAGGGGGTAGAGAAGATGAATGAGGTGGAAGAACGAATGGCAATGAAGGAACGAGAGGGGGACGGCAGTGATGGAGGGAGGAAGGGAAGGAAATGAAGGTGTTAAAACAGGGAGCGGCAATGGAGGGAGGGAGGGATGATGGACAGTGAATTGAGTGCGCAGAGGTGGGCCAGCACCAGGGTCACAGACAGGATGAAAGGCTAGGTGAGTTCCAGATTGTTCTGACAGACATTTGCTCAGATTTGCTCGATGTCAGCAACATACCTTCTGGATAAAGACATGTCGTATCTTCTGGCTGCTCCAGGAGTCTACAGCAAATGCATTGATGCTCCCAGTGCTGCTTGGATCAGAGTATGGGTTGAACGTGGAAGGCCCATAACTACTGCTGAACCCACTTCCTGCAGAGCAAATCAAAAGGCAAACACTGAACCCGGATTACAGATTCTAACCTGCAAATCATCTTCCGTATTTCATACTCTCATTGCAGGTAACAAGCAATTATACTGTAAAACACTGGGGTACTCTGTGTGGTGAGGTCAGGACTGCCGCTATATAACACTATGGTGCAGTACTGGTGGAGACAGGTCTGTAACTGCACAACAGAAGGGTAAAATTTGCAAAAAGACATTACTTTTAGATAAACAAAGAGATGAAACACGGAGGTTGGAGATCTAAAACAGAGAAAACGTACTGCGTGTATACATTCAATAGAGAAGACTCAAGGTGGCACGGTGGCTCAGTGATTAGCATTACTACCTCACAGTGCCAGGGACCCAGGTTCAATTCCACCCTCAGGCGACTGTGTGGAGTTTGCATGTTCTCCCCATGTCTGCGTGGGTTTCCTCCCATAACCCAAAGATGTGCAGGTTAGGTGAACTGGCCATGCTAAATTACATAAGAACTAGGAGCAGGAATAGGCCGTTTGGTCCGTCGAGCCTGCTCCACCATTCAATAAGATCATGGCTGACTTTTTTGTGGACTCAGGTTGGCTTACCCGTGTTCTCATCGTATCCTTTAATTCCTTTATTGTTCAAAACAAATCTACCTTAGCTTTAAAAATGTTTACCGAACTAGCGTCAACTACTTCACTGGGCAAGAAATTCCATAGATTAACAACCCTCTGGGTGAAGAAGTTCCTTCTCAATTCAGTCCTAAATCTGCTCCCTCTAATGTTGAGGCTATGCCCTCTTGTCCCAGCTTCACCTGCTGGTGGGAACATCCTCTCTACTTCTACCTTATCTATTCCCTTCATAAATTTATGTTTCTATAAGATCACCTCTCAATCTTCTGAATTACAATGAATATAAGCCCAATCTACTGAGTCGCTCCTCATAAGCCAACCCCCTCAACTCCGGAATCAACCTAGTGAATCTCCTCTGCACCCACTCCAGTGCCAGTACATCCTTCCTCAATTAAGGAGACATCACAGTACTCCAGGTGTGGCCTCATGTGTGCAACATAACCTCTCTGCTTTTAAACTCAATCCCTTTAGCAATGAAGCACAAAATCCCGTTTGCCTTCCTAATAACTTGTTGTACCTGCAGACCAACCTTCTGTGACTCATGCACAAGGACGCCCGGGTCCCTCTGCATTGCACCTTTTACCATTCAAGTAATAATCCCTTTTACTATTACTCCTACCAAAATGTATGACTTCACATTTATTTACATCTGTCAGACCTTTGCCTACTCACTGAATGTATCTATGTTCCTCTGCACACTTTGCCCTGCCACTCATCTTAGTGTCATCTGCAAACTTTGACACCCTACACGTGATCCCTAATTCCAAATCATCTTTATAAATTGTAAATAATTGTGACCCCAACACCGATCCCTGAAGCACACCACTAGTCACTGACTGCCAGCCAGAATAGCACTCATTTATCCCCATTCTTTGCTTCCTGTTAGTCAACCAATCCTCTATCCATGCTAATACTTTTCCCCTAATGCCATGCATCCTTATCTTATGCAGCAGCCTCTTGTGTGGCACCTTGTTGAAGGCCTTTTAGAAATCTAGGTACACCACATCCACTGGATCCCCATTGTCCACCTTGCTTGTAATGTCTTCATAGAATTCCAAAAGATTTGTCAAGCATGACCTGCCTTTCATGAATCCATACTGCATCTGCCCAACGGAACAATTTCTATCGAGATGCCTTGCTATTTCTTCCTTGATAATGGACTCAAGCATCTTCCCCACTACAGAGGTTAAGCTACCCAGTCTGTAATTCCCCATCTTTTGTCTACCTCCCTTTTTAAACAGTGGCGTTACACTTGCTGTTTTCCAATCTGCTGGAACTGCCCCAGAGTCCAGCAAATTTTGGAAAATTACTGCCAACACCTGTTATTTCTCCCGCTATCTCTTTTAGTACCCTGGGATGCATTCCATCAGGGCTAGGAGACTTATCAATCCTTAGCTCCATTAGCTTGCCCAACATTACCTCTTCCATAATAATGATTGTTTCCAGGTCCTCACCTACCTTCGTCTTAGTGCCCTTAGTGTTCAGGGATATGTAGATTAGATGGGTTTATAGGGGAATGGGTCTGGGTGGGGTGCTCTGTGGGTCAGTGTGGACTTGTTGGGCCGAAGGACCTGTTTCCACACTGTAGGATTCTATGACCTTGATGAAAGCAGTTTGGAAAATTGTCATTTTGGACTGAACAGGGGGTCATTTGTTCCTGTGTTAGTTCTCTGAAAGAGCTATTCAGTTAGTTCCTTACTGTTCTGCCCTTGGCCACATAACCCTGCAAGTTTCTCCCTTTTAATTACTTATTCAATGCTGACTGAAATGCTATTTCCAGCCTGGTTTTCAAACAGAAATTCAGTTCATTGTCTTTGGAACACAAGAACAGAAGTAGGGTCAGAAGGAGGAGCACTGTTCACAACAGGAATGGGAAGTCTGGAACTCTCTCCCACACAAAAGCTGCTGCGACTGGTATCAGTTCAAAATTTCAAAACTGGAATTGACAGGGCTTTTTTGGGGGAAGACTTGTCAGGATTATGGAACCCAGGTGGTGCAATGGAGCTGTGCAACAGATTGGCTATGATCTAACTGAGTGGCAGAACAAGCTCAAGACGCTGAATACATTTGTATTCTTCCAGCACAGACGGGCTTTGCAAATCATTGGATCGTAGAGGGTAAATACTCACCAGGGTTAGGCTGCACAAATGTCCAGCTAGGATGCACAGGCATTGTCGGCGGTTGCGGCCCTGGCTGCTGGCCTGGATAAGGCTGTTGCATCGGGTAAGAATGCTGGCCTGGATAAGGCTGTTGCATAGGGTAAGAATGCTGGCCTGGATAAGGCTGTTGCATAGGGTAAGAATGCTGGCCTGGATAAGGCTGCTGTCTGGAGTAAGACTGCTGGCTTGAGAATAGCTGTTCCTTACTCGCCATCACCTCAGCGTAGCTTGGTGGTGCTGCAGGAATTGCCATGGTTGAGCTGCAGTGCTGTTTTCAATAGAAGCTGGGATTACATGCTAAAAAAAAAGAACAGTTAGCAATTTTTACAGGCACATTTGCACAACCTTCAAGAAAACAGAAGTCTCCTATTTCTCTTCAACCTATCCCAACTTTCACAAATGTATCACAGAGGAAACAGCATCCAAAAACTGCCAACATCAGGACTTAGTCAGTGTTGGATTTTGGATCATCCTGATCTCCTTTTGGTTAGTTCAAGTTGGATCAGGTCAAGGGTCACTCAGAATGCACGAAAAGACTTACACATGAAGCTGATACCTAAGTAGTGTGCCTGGGAAACAATGTAGAACCTCACCCGATTAGTTATAAAAACAAAATACTGCAGTTGCTGGAGATCTGAGGGAAAAAATGCAAAGTGCTGGAGAAGAATAGCAGTATCTGTGGACAGGAACAGTTAACGTCTTTAGTCTAGTGTGACTTTTTTCAGTTCTGCAGAAGAGTCATTGGGCCAAAACATTAACTTTGTTTCTCTCCACAGATGTTGCCAGACTTGCTGATTTTTTCAAGTAATTTGTTTTTGTTTGTGCTACTGTTGTTTCTCCCTACACTACTGCTGCTGAACTTGCTAAAACTCTTCAGCACTTTCTGCTTTTAAATCAGTTAATTTACTCATCCAATAATAAAGTTTGTGGATGGCAGCTTAAAAAATATTGAGAGTTATCACCAAATAGCCAGCTTTACGCTTACTTGTGTGTGTAATGTTAAGCATTTAGCTTTGTTGCAAGTAGATAATTCACCAGGCCCAGATGAAATACATACCAGATGCAATATATATCACATATGCTGGGGAAAGCAAAGGAATAAACAATGGAGGCTTTGACCATCATTTCTAATTCTCTCACTATAGGTGGAGTATTGGACGACAGCTCCCATTGTGCTGTGGTTTAAAAAGGGGGGAGGATAGATCAAGTAATTATAGGCCTAATCTCAGTGGGAGGATATTGATGGAAAAATTTCTGACATCAAGTATAAATAGTCATTCAGAGAAACTGATCAAGGAAACAGCATGGATTTTGAGAGAAGAATATTTCTGATGAACTTCATTCAGTTCTTTCAGGAAATAATAAAGCAGACTTAATGAGGACAGTACATTTGCCAGAACCAAAATGTATTTCAGTAAAGATTTGACAAGATCACACACAACAAAACAATTAGTAACTTAAAATCCCTTGGAATCTGAGAGAAAGGGGCCAATTAGATTCAAAATTGGCAGTGTCAAGAAGCTTGAAAAAAGCCTCTCATTTTATATAGCATATATAATGGCACCTCAAATCACTTTTGAGGTCAATTGCATAAATTTGTACGGATTGCAGTAGTTCAAGACCACCGCCTTTTCAAAGATAATTAAGAGGGGCAATAAATGCTGGACTAGCCAGCTATGCCCACATCTTATGAAATATATTGATTCAAACAAAGTATCAGCTTATGTTGGTACTGTAACGCGGCATTCCGATTTTACATAAAATAGCCCACAAACTGCAAAATGAAAATGATCACCTAATCTGTTTCTGCAATGTGAAGTATTCCACATTCCAGCTTTACATGGGGCCCACTTACTCACCTTTTTCTGATATTAGCTATCGTTGCAGCTTCCTGCTCTCAACCCAGACTAGGAAGTTTCATTTTTGCCCATCCTCGACTTCTCCATCTCTGACAATGGACTATAATTAAAGTTCAGTACACTATTCAATCCTGGAATTTGCTCCCATTGTGGGTCTGGTAAAAGCTCATGGGCTGTAGCAGTTCAAGAAGGCAACTCACAACCACTTTCCTAAGGGTAACTAAGGATGAACAGAAAATGCTGGCCCAGTGATGCCCATGTCCCACAACGGAATAAAGAAAAAACAAACCAACTGGTATCTATAGGTACATTGATTATACTTTCTTGCAACCTGCTTTCTGTAAAAAAATCTCAACTTTTTCTGTCAAATCTGATCAGGCAATATAACCAATCATCCTTGTACTTCAGAACATTTTCCTTTGTCCTTGATCGAAGGTTTTACACCAACCTTTCAGCGTGGTTGACAGGACCATCAACCAAGTCTGATCTATTTCTTCTCTGCCTACCACTTCTCCAAGCACAACAGAATTCACGTGGACTGTGGTCAACAGATTAAACACCATTTTCACCAACTCCAGTGTGAGATAACATCACTAAACACATCTTCCCTTCCCTACTGAGCACTCTGTTTCTTATGTCACACTGGAATTCATTCTGTAAGGATTATAATCTTTTAATTTATTTTCTGATCACAGACTGAAATGCCAAAAGGACTGATTTATAACCCAAGGATTGCTGCATATTTCAAAAGCATCGGAAGTCCTGTTAACACAGTCGCTTATTCAAGCAGTAGTGGAAACCAAAATCTCCCCTTCCCCTACTGCATCCCTAAACCAGCCTAGTTCGTCCCCTCCCCCCACTGCACCACACAACCAGCCCAGCTCTTCCCTCCCACCCACTGCATCCCAAAACCAGTCCAACCTGTCTCTGCCTCCCTAACCGGTTCTTCCTCTCACCCATCCCTTCCTCCCACCCCAAGCCGCACCCCCAGCTACCTACTAACCTCATCCCACCTCCTTGACCTGTCCATCTTCCCTGGACTGACCTATCCCCTCCCTACCTCCCCACCTATACTCTCTCCACCTATCTTCTTTACTCTCCATCTTCGGTCCGCCTCCCCCTCTCTCCCTATTTATTCCAGTTCCCTCTCCCCATCTCCCTCTCTGATGAAGGGTCTAGGCCCGAAACGTCAGCTTTTGTGCTCCTGATTTGCTGCTTGGCCTGCTGTGTTCATCCAGCCTCACATTTTATTACCTTGGAATTCTCCAGCATCTGCAGTTCCCATTATCTCTCACCCACTTACAGATGAGTTGAGGCCAGAGAGTTGTGTGCGATTGGAACTCCAGCAGTTGAGAGTACCTGAATTGGCCTGTGGGCTAGTGGCCAGTTACTGATAACACTGGCTCCGCCTGTCTACAATGATCGAATTGCAGATGAACAGCTTGGGACTGACAATGTCTGGGAGAAACCTGCGGATCACTAAAAGCAAAGCAGCTGAATTTTGCTCCACAATAAAAAGCAGCTTAAGCCTGAAGATAGCTAATTTATTTGCCCTTTCCAATTGCTGTAAGCTGTGATTTTTCATTGAAATATCAACAACCTGTATAAGTGGGAACCAGCCACCCTGTCTTTCATGCAAACAAATGAATCGTTCTGGAAAAGGAAGACCACAAAGCAGTGTTTGGATCAGCAAAATTATCATTTCAGCAAACCCTCTGCATAGGATCCAGTGAACTGCCTTTCCAGTCTTTATCGTGGTTTTATGTGCATGTCTGCATGTATACGTGTGGAGGAGGAGTTTATAAAGGAATTCAAGTTTTAACTAGTAGGTCAAAGGTTCATGTGATAATGGGAACTGCAGATGCTGGAGAATCCAAGATAATGAAATGTGAGGCTGGATGAACACAGCAGGCCCAGCAGCATCTCAGGAGCACAAAAGCTGACGTTTCGGGTCTAGACCCTTCATCAGAGAGGGGGATGGGGTGAGGGTTCTGGAATAAATAGGGAGAGAGGGGGAGGCGGACCAAAGATGGAGAGAAAAGAAGATAGGTGGAGAGGAGAGTATAGGTGGGGAGGGGATAGGTCAGTCCAGGGAAGACGGACAGGTCAAGGAGGTGGGAGGAGGTTAGTAGGTAGGAGATGGAGGTGCTTGGGGTGGGAGGAAGGGATGGGTGAGAGGAAGAACAGGTTAGGGAGGCAGAGACAGGTTGGACTGGTTTTGGGATGCAGTGGGTGGAGGGGAAGAGCTGGGCTGGTTGTGTGGTGCAGTGGAGGGAGGGGACGAACTGGGCTGGTTTTGGGATGCGGTGGGGGAAGGGGAGATTTTGAAGCTGGTGAAGTCCACATTGATACCATTGGGCTACAGGGTTCCCAAGCGGAATATGAGTTGCTGTTCCTGCAACCTTCGAGTGGCATCATCGTGGCACTGCAGGAGGCCCATGATGGACATGTCATCTAAAGAATGGGAGGGGGAGTAGAAATGGTTTGCGACTGGGAGGTGCAGTTGTTTATTGCGAACTGAGCGGAGGTGTTCTGCAAAGCGGTCCCCAAGCCTCTGCTTGGTTTCCCCGATGTAGAGGAAGCCACAGCGGGTACAGTGGATGCAGTATACCACATTGGCAGATGTGCAGGTGAACCTCTGCTTAATGTGGAAAGTCATCTTGGGGCCTGGGATAGGGGTGAGGGAGGAGGTGTGGGGGCAAGTGTAGTATTTCCAGCGGTTGCAGGGGAAGGTGCCGGGTGTGGTGGGGTTGGAGGGCAGTGTGGAGCGAACAAGGGAGTCACGGAGAGAGTGGTCTCTCCGGAAAGCAGACGGGGGTGGGGATGGAAAAATGTCTTGGGTGGTGGGGTCGGATTGTAGATGGCGGAAGTGTCACCTCCCCACCTACACCCTCCTCTCCACCTATCTTCTTTTCTCTCCATCTTCGGTCCACCTCCCCCTCTCTCCCTATTTATTCCAGAACCCTCACCCCATCACCCTCGCTGATGAAGGGTCTAGGCCCGAAACGTCAGCTTTTGTGCTCCTGAGATGCTGCTGGGCCTGCTGTGTTCATCCAGCCTCACATTTCATTATCTTAGGTCAAAGGTTCATAATTGTTTATTGCAGCGAGAATCTATTTAGTTGTAATAAGAGTATTTTTGAGTGCAGAAGTGTAGTCCATGCTTTCTGTCAACCCGAGTATGAAAAAGAGATAAGTTGGGGAATTCTGCAATTCTACTTTTCAAAATATTTCACTTCTGTGATCACTCTGGGAATTGTGAGGCTTTATTTCCAGTGTGGTACACTAATGAGGCTTTCCATTCCCCAGTCACCCCCATAGCCCCTCTCCTTTCCAAGGCACCTCTTACATTCTGTTTCTTTGTAGTTCAAGATCTCAAATCCCTTTCCAGGTGAAGCAAAGATTTACTTCCATTTCCAATTATTCAGAAAGCAGAGAAAGAAAAGCCATGCAGCCTACTTCCATTTTCTAGCTTTTCATCCATAGCCCTGTAAGTTACAGCACAGGAGGTCGATAACATGTGGGAAAAACAATAACTAGATAGTGGGCTACTTTCAAAAAGCAGATGGTTTTTGGTACAATCCAAGTATATTCCCTCAAATGGAAAGGGAGTACAAACAAATCCATAGTTCTCAGGATGACAAGAGTAGGTAAAAACTAAAGAAAAAGTGTTGGTGTTAAGGCAGAAAATACAATTCAGAACCAACAGCAATACCGTTCCAATCTTTCTTCTTGCCCACCAACATTAATTTCACTGTCACTCCTGGTGTTTGACCGAGTATTTGCTAAAACTAGTTTCCTCTCTCTCTTTAGGCTCTATTCTATCGTTGACTCCCTACCCCACACCCCACCCTATTTTCTGCATATAAACCGATGTTTCCCAGCACCATCAGTTCTGATTAAGGGTCACCGGACCCGAAACATTCACTCTGATTTTTTTCTTCACAGATGCTGCCAGACCTGCTGACCTTTTCCAGCAACTTTGTTTTTGTTCCAATAGGAATACCAAAGGTTTAGAGGAAAAGTGAAAAAGTAAATAAGAGAATCAAAGAGGAATTATGAGAAAAGACAAGTAGGACATTGACTAGATTGAGTCCAGATGTGAGAGGTGTGTTTTATGAGGAGAGATTGAGCACTCTTTGGAGTTTACAAGAATGAGAGGAGTTCTAATTAAGATGTTAAAGGGATTTGACAAAAATAAATGTAGAGAGAATGTCCCACAAGAGGAAACCATTTAGAACAGACATCATACTTTCAGGCTAAGGGGTAGCAGATTCAAATCAGAGATGAGGAGAAATTACTTCTCTTAAAAGGGTCCCATATCTGTGGTGGATGCTGGGACATGGAGTAAATTTTTAGGAGGAGGTAGTAGATTTTTAATTAGTAATGGATTGAGAGGTTATGTGCAAAGGGCAATAAAGTACAGTATGGCCGAGGTGAGATCAGGCATGATCATTTCAAGTGGCAGAGCAGGTTCAAGGGGCTTAAAGGCCCACTCCTGCTCCTACTTCCGGATGTTTAACCTAAAGGGAAATGACAGAGTCTTCAACAGCCATGTAAATAATAAAAGACTAGTTAAAAGGAGGAATAAGGCCAATTAGAGACCCAAAACATATTTACACATCGAGGCAGGGTACATGGAGAGATGTTAAGCGAATACATTGTATCAGCATTCCCTCTAACTCCTTTAAGAGGCTGCATGTTTCCAAGGCCTGCGTGTGGCAGCAACTTCCAGAAATTAATGCCACAATTAGCAGCAATTTCTGTTTTTGTTTGATTTCCAGCATCCGCAGTTCTTTCAGTTTTCAGCTTAGAGGAAATAGAGTTGTATAGCATGGAAACAGTCCCTTCAGTCCAACTCGTCCATGCTGACCAGATATCCTAAATAAATCTAGTCTCCATTTGCCAGCATTTGGCATAAGCTCCCTATTCCCAAACAGATGCCTTTTAAGTGTTACAATTGTACCAGCCTCCACAACTTCCTCTGGCAGCCCATTCCATACACGCACCACCCTCTGTGTGAAAAAGTTGCCCCTTAGGTCCCTTTCAAATCTTTCTTCGTTCATCTTAAACCTACGCCCTTTAGTCTCGGACTTCCCCATTCTAGGAAAAACACCTGGTGTTTATCGTATCCCTCATGATTTTATAAGCCTCTAAATGGTCGCCCATCAGACTCCAGCACTCCAGAGAAAAATAGCCCCAGCCTATTCAGCTTCTCCCTTTCGCTCAAAGTCTCCAACCTGGCAACATCCTTGTAAATCTTTTCTGTCTTTACAAGAGGAGGACATTCCCAGTCCATGGTGATAGAAGGGTCCAAAATTAATAAGGAAGTAGTTTTAGATAGATTGATGGCACTAAATGTTGACAAGGCACCAGGATTGAGTGAGATGCATCCAAGGAAATTTTAAGTAAGTGCGGGTGGGAATTGTGGGAGGGGGCACTGACCACAATCTCTCAGTCTTCCTTGGACTCAGGCGAGATGCCAGAAGACTGGAGACTTGCAAACTATGGCCTTGATCAAGAAAGATTGCAAGGATAACCCCAGTAATTATAGGCCTGTCAGTTTAACTTCAGTAGTTGGGAAGCTTCTGGAAACAATTATTTAGGATAGAATCAGTTGTCATGTGGAAAAGGGTTATTATGAAACATCAATTTAACTAACTTGGAGCTTTTTGAAGAGGCAAAAGAAAAGCTCTAAGTGGTAAAAACCAAAAGAACTGCAGATGCTGTAAATCAGGAAGAAAAACAGAAGTTTCTGGAAAAGTACAGCAGGTCAAGCAGGATCTGTGAGAGAAAAGGTCAGATTAATGTTTCAGTTCTGCTGACTGTTCCTCAGAACTGAGGAGAGCTGGGAAAACATCAGCTTATATGCAGAAAACAGGGAGGGGGGGGGGTTGAGGTAGGGAGTAAATGATAGGATAGAGTTCAAACAGAGAGAAGAGCCATTGGATAGACAAAGGAATTGATAATGATGAGGCTGGGAGGGTGAATTGTTGTTAATGGAGACTGTTAGTGACTAATAATAGGTAGTGTGCAATGGCAGGCTATGTGATAACAAGGCCTTGTGTGTGGGGTGTTGGATGGGGAGTGCTAAGACATGGAAGAGTTTAGGCCCTGAAATTATTGAACTCGATATTGAGTCTGGAGGGCTGCAGGGTCCCCAAGCGGAAAATGAGGTGTTGCTCTTCCAGCTTGCGTTGAGCTTTGCTGGAACACTGCAGCAAACTAGAGATGTTGGCAAGGGAACAGGGTGGTGTGTTAAAGCGGCAGGCAACAGGTAGCTCAGGGTCTTTTTTGTGAGCAAAACGTAGTTGTTCTGCCAAGGGTCACGCAAGTCTACGTTTCTTTTCCCCAATGTGAAGGAGACCACATTGTCAGCAGGAAATGAAGTAGATTAGATTCTGGAAAGTGCAGGTGAAGTGTTGCTTCAGCTGGAAGCTATGTTTGAGCCCTTGGATAGTTGGGGTGGGGCAGAGAGAAGAGGTGATGCACCTTCGCTGTTGGGGTGTGAAGCAAGAGTGGGCCAGGATGTCCCAAAGGGAACAGTTCCTGCGGAAGATGGACAAGAGAGGGGCCAGGAATACTTGTCTGGGGGTGGCATTTCGCTGAAGATGGTAGTAAAAGTGTCTGTGATCTTCTGGATGTGGATGTTGGTGGGATGGTAAGGATAAGGGCAACCCTATCAGAGTTGTGGGAGGGTAATGCTGTTGATATGGTGTACATGGATTTTCAGGAGATGCTTGATACTGAACGACACTGTCTTATGAGGATGGTTGAGGTCATAATATTAAAGGAACAGTAGCAATGTGGATAGAAAATTGGCTGAATGATAGAAAACCAGAAGGAGCGATTAATGGATGTTTTTCAGGCTGGAGGAAGGTTTGCAGTAGAGCACCCCAAAGATGGTATTGGTATCTCTGCTTTTCCTGACATATAATAATGATTGAAATCTTTTCCTGATATATGATAATGATCTGGATCATGGTGTACAGGAGACAATTTCAAAGTTTGCGGATGACACCAGACTTGGCAGAATTATAATGTGAGGACTCCCAAAGGAAAGTGACAAATTGATGGAGTGGGCAAACAGGTGCCAGTTGAGGTTCAATGCAGAGAAGTGTGAAGTGATGCACTTTGGTAGGAATAACATTGAAAGACAATAAAAAATAGGAGGCGCAAGAGCAGAGGGAACTGGTTGTATATATGCACAGAACATTGAAGGTGGCAAGACAGTGGAGGGAGCAGTTAATAAAGCCTACAATGTCCTCCACTTTATGAATAAGGCATAGAGTCCAAGAGTGAGGAGTTGATGTTGAACTTGTATAAGACACTTGTTAGACCTCAGCTGGAGTATTGTGTACATTTGTGGGTGCCACATTACAGGAAAGATGTGAATGTACTGGTGAGAGTGCACATGTGATTTATAAGTATGGTTTCAGGAATGAGACACTGCAGTGGTGAGGACAGAAGTTGGGAGTGTTCCTGTTGAAGGGAAGGCTGAGAAGAGACTTGATAGAGGTTTTCAAAATCATCAAAATAAAGAAAAGTGGATGCTGAAAATCAAAAACAAAATCAGATGGGTCACAACCCGAAATTTTAACTGCTTTTTCTCCACAGATGCTGCTTGTCCTGCTGAGTTTTCCAAAAATTTCTAATTTTGTTTTCAAAATCATGAATGGGCTGAATAGAGTAGATAGGGAGATGTTCCCGTTTTTAAAAGAAGCAAGAACAAGATGACACAGATTTAAAGTAATGTGCAAAAAAAGCAAAAGTAATCATAGAAAACATTTTCACACAGCAAGTAGTTGGAGCATGGAATGCACTGCCTGCAAGTGTGGTGGAGACTGGTTCAATTGAGGCATTTAATAGGGAATCAGATAATTATAAGGATCGAAGTGGCAGATGGAGTTTAATTTAGATAAATGTGAGGTGTTGCATTCTGGTAAAACAAACAAGGGCAGGACTTATGTAGTTAATGGCAGGGCTCTAGGGAATGTCATCAAACAGGGAGACCGAGAGGTTCAGGTACATAGTTCTTTGAAAGTGACATCACAGGTAAACAGGATGGTGAAGAAGGAATTTGGCAAACTTTCTTTCATTATTCAAACCACTGGGTACAGGTGTTGGGACGTCATGTTGCGATTTTAGTTTTTTTCTTTGTTCATTCATTCATGAGATGAGGGCACCGCTGGCTAGGCAGCATTTATTGCCCTTATTGCACTGTACAGGATGTTGGTGAGGCCACTTTTGGAGTACTGTGTCTGGTAGAGTCATAAGTTAAATATTTTAAACAATGGACCAAAACAATATTTCAAAAATATCATTCCACTTGGGTCAAAACAATTTAATAATCTGCCTGATGACATAACTGCTTAAGTATTCAATAATTTAAGATCTATGACCCAGAGACAGCGACTGATAGAAAGGGCTACAAGCAGGTCCAGTTCAGAAATTAAAAATCCATAATAAAAACCAAAAGAATTGTGCACGTTCTAAATCAGAAACAAAAATGGAAATTGCTGGAAAAGCTCAGCTGGTCTGGCAGCACCTGGGGAGAAAAATCAGATTTAATGTTTTGGGTCTAGTTACCTTTGTCAGAATTTTACATTTCTGATTAAAAATCCATATCAGCAGAAGGGATTTTAATTTTTGGCAGTTTTGGCCACCACAACATTTGTGCTCTTAAGATGCTGCTTGGGCTGCTGTGTTCATCCAGCCCCACACTCTGGTATCTTGGATTGTCCAGCATCTGCAGTTCCCATTATTTCTGAAAAGACATCAGCTGTTTTAGCAGTCCTGGTAGATGGGGCTGGGAAGACTGATTTTTAGTGACAGGTCAGTGGAGACAAATCAATCAAATCAGTATAAATGTTTCACCAGTAGATGAACTGAGATAGGATGATGCTGTGTGATGTCACAGTTTGTAATAGGCAGCCCATGTGATTGCCCATTTATAACTATGGAGGCTCCTCTTGGGGTTAAATATGATATCAAGGTAGCAAGCTAGTAAATTCTTCATCTTCAAAGAGTCGACACAGAGCTGAATGGAATCAGAACTGAGGAATACAATTTGGAATAACAATTAAAAACAATGGCTTTGATTTGTCCAAAATGCAACTCGATTTTGGGCTAAAAGTCTTACGTTTTAAAAAAAATTCTTTGATGGATTGCAGTTATTGTTACCCATCCCTAATTGCCCTTGATCTGAATGGCCATTTCAGAAAGAAATTAACAAACAGCCAAGTTGATCTTTCAAGACTCACTGGTCTCAAGGAGGGCCCCAGAGGATCAGAAATGGCTTATGTGACACTCCTATTTAAGAAGGCCAGAAGGCAGAGGATGGAAAATTATGGACTGGTTTCCTGATCACAGTCATTGGTAAAATTCTTCCATTATTAAGGAGGAGATTGCAGAATATTTGAAAGTTCATGGTAAAACAAGGCTGAGTCAGCACAGCTTCATCAAGGGGAAGTCATGCCTGATACATATGTTGGCATTCTTTCAGGAGATAATAAGCAAGTCAGATAAAGGAGAGCCAGTGGATATGATCTATTTGGATTTCCAGAAGGTATGTGACAAGTTATCGCACCAGAGGCTGCTAAATAAGAGCTCACGGCGTCAAGGGCAAGGGTATTGGCAAGGATTGAGGATTGGCTGATTGGCAGAAGGCAGATAATAGGATAAAGGAGTCTTTTTCAGGATGGCAGCTGGTGACTAGCACATTTTTGCAAGGGTCAGTGATGGGACCACCATAATCACTCACCTTATACATTTGTAATCTGGATGAAGGCACTCAGGGCATCAATAGGTCTGCAGGTGACACAAAGATAAGTGGAGGGATAGGGTGTGTTGGAGAAGTGAGAAGGCTGAAGGAAGACTTGGACAGGTTAGGAGAGAGGGTAGGTAAGTGGCAGATGGAATACAATGTGGGAAAATGTGAAGTTATGTGCTTTGGCAGGAAGATTACAGCCATAGTCTATTTTCTTAATAGGGAAAGGCTTCGGAAATCTGAAGCACAAAGAAATTTAGGAGTCCTAATTCAAGATCCCTTCTGATTAATTTGCAGGTTGTGTTGGCAGTTAAGAAGGCAAATGTAATGTTAGCATACATTTCAAGTGGGGCAAGAATACAAGGGTAGGGTTGTACTGTTTTATTTTATTCACTCACAGATGTGCATATCACTGGCTGGTGCAGCATTTGTCACCCATCCCTAGTTGCATTCAAGGTGTTGGTGACCTGCTGTAGGGAGAACATTCTAAGATTTTGGAAGTGGTCAAGGATTTGGAAGGTGATCTCTCAGAAGCCTTGGTGAATTTCTGCAGTGTATCTTGCAGATAGTAACATTACCTTGTACCTGAAATGTTCTCTTATTGAAGCATTTGGGCGGGCGCAGTGGTGATAAGACACCTCAGCTCAGTAGGTGTGCATTTAGGGCAGCTGTTATGTTTCCTCAAATAGGACTGGTTGTACTCGGCTCGGTGACAACATCTTGACTGGTTCCTGGGTGATCGGCCACAGCTTTTGTGTTTGGACAATACAGCAGAAACATGCAACCTGTGGAGGAACAAAATCTCTCTCTCTGTTTCCCACTGTGAGTGGTGAAGTAAAATAATATTCTCTCTCACTCACTCTGCAAGTTCACCTTCTTGACAAGAAAAATGGAAAGACCACCCTCCGAAACAGTGAAAGAGCGAATCCACAACCGGTAAATGGAAGGATGAGAATTGATATATCCATAACCTTGCGTCAAAAGGATACTGAAGGAAACCAGATCCGGACGGGGTGGGCTGGGGGTTAAGTGGAGTGGGAGGAGATGAGAAAGTGGAGCGGAGGGAGAGGCCCCATCTTCTCCACCCTCAAAGAGCTGGCCCGGGCGGTCAGCCTGCCAAACGCACCCCCGCCATTTCTTACCGTTAACCGAGCGGCTCCTTCCCGCCTCTCGGCGCGGCCGTTACAACACGTGATCGAGCGGCGAGTCCCGTTGCCCAGGCGACGCCGCAAAGCCACTTGGGGGTTGTAGTTCCCGCACCGGCACGTGACGTGTTCCGCTGCTCATCAATGGCGCCGTTGACGTCAACACCAGCCGGCGAGCCACTCCCAGAGTGCAACAGGGCTTGAAAGGGGTGTGTCGATCAGAGTCTACTGTCAGTCAACCAAAGGTGTGTTTAGTTACGTGGAATTTCATTTAATCACACACAATTATCTATTGTAATTTGGAACTATAATGAAGTAATTACTGTTTTGAATTTTGAATTCGAAAGAAATCGGTTTAACTCGTAAAAGATCACGCATTCCAAGATCTGTAGAGAGAGAGTAGTTCATCGCGCCCATTGAACAATGATTCGGAATCACACAGTGGACTACAGTTCCCAAAAGGCGGAGGGGCAGTGAAACGGTATCGCGTGAGTGTCCGCAGATTGGGACGGGCGGTGACCACGAGGGGAGGGTGGAGCCTGGCGTCCCGCGCGGTACATTCTGGTAGTTGTAGTTATTCCGTGGAGCTCCTTCCAGCCAATGGGCAGCCGAAACTGCACTGGGGAACTACAATTCCCAGAGGACCAAGGGATGAGCTTCCGCCGGGCGCTTGGGGTAAGGTAGGCAGAAGCCGGTCGGCACGCGGCTTGTGGAGCTGTTGCTGACGAACCGGCATCAAACAGGACGGCAATCGACAGTCCACCATTGGCTTTTCAGGTGAGGAACCACCCAGCCTGTGGCCTCGGGGATTAAGTTAATAAAGAAGAAGCTGAGACATCTCCTTTCAGGACGGGGTGAGCGGCTGTGAATCTGCAGCTAGGCCTTGGCCGCTTAGGCCCCAGGCAAAAGCCTTTGCTTGTGGCGGGGAATTGTCCCAAACTTCCCAGAGTCAGCCCTCGGTTCAAGCTCCAGTTGCTATTCAGGTCTAGATCTTTGTCGCTAGTGAAATCCAATGAACCAGTGCGGGTTCATACATTTTAGCATTCACCATCCCATTGATGGGACTGAATGGTGGAACTAGCTGAATGGGCTGAATCGCCGCCTTCCCGTAACGCACCTAATGCAGTTCTGACAAGAAAGGTCCATTTTTAATTCGTTTATAGGATGTGTTAGTACTTACCGCCTTTGAAACGGATGGTAGCGGGTTGCCTGCCTGAACTGCTGCAGTCTCTCTAGGGTAGAGTGAGTTCGGGAAAGACAGCCCAATCTGGTCGTTATTTTCTCGGGGTCCAGTTATCATATGGCTGCTGCTAGCACTTTATCTTGTCACTGGGCAAGAGTAACTTCCTGTTCATACTCTGACCAGTGTACTGTGGATTGTTGACTTAGTTCATAAATCATACAATTCCTACAGTGTGGAAACAGGCCCTTCAGGCCAACAAGTCCATACAGGCCTTCTGAAGATCGCCCCACTAAGACGCATCCCCCTACTCTTTCCCTCGAACCCTGCATGTCCCATGTCTAATGCACCTAATTTACACACTGGTGTAAATTACTTCTCTCTGGTGAAGGGTCTAGGCCCAAAACGTCAGCTTTTGTGCTCCTGAGATGCTGCTTGGCCTGCTGTGTTCATCCAGCCTCACATTTTATTATCTTAATTTACACACTGCTGGCCGCTATGGACAATTTAGCATGGCCAATCACCTAACCTACACATCTTTGGACTGTGGGAGGAAACCGGAGCACCCGGAGGAAGGCCACACAGACGTAGGGAGAATGTGCAAACTCCACATGGACTGTCGTTTGAGGGTGGAATCGAACCCAGGTCCCTGGTACTCTGTGGCAGCAGTGCAAACCACTGAGCCACCGTGCTACCTCTGCAATTGAATATTATTGAAAGTGTAATAGCTTGATCCCCGTAGTATCATTTATTTTTAAAGGCTGCTTGTGGTTAATGGGACAAAAACTCATTTTACTGTTGTGAGTGGCTATTAGACGAGTGTTTATTTCCAGATTTGGTGTTGATTTGTTCATCGAGCTAGTAGGTTGGTTTGCAGATGTTTCATCACCATACTAGGTAACATCATCAATATGCCTCCAGTGAATCATAGAATCCCTACAGTGTGGAAACAGGCTGTTTGGCCCAACAAGTCCACACCGACCCTTGGAGCATCCCATCCAGACCCATTCCCCCTATAACCCATGCACCCCTGAACACTATGGGCAATTTAGCATGGCCCGTCCACAAGCGTGCACATCTTTGGACTGTGGGAGGAAACCCACGCAGACAAGGGGAGAATGTGCAAACTGCACACAGACAGTCACCTGAGGGTGGAATTGACTCTGGGACCCTGGCACTGTGAGGCTGCAGTGCTAACCGCAGAGCCACTGTGCCACCCCATGAAGCATTCTTTGTCTGTCCCACTTGTTATTTATTGGTCTGCTTTGATGTGGTGGTTGGCCTCATCGGAACCACGCTGATGATGTTACCTAGTATGGCGATGAAATGTCTGCAAATCAACCTACCAGCTCAGCAAACAAATCAACAACTTCATCCACAACCCGAACTGCAAGTCTTCTCAAAAACTTTAAATTTCTACGTTTATTGATTGAAATTGAATTTTGCTATCTGCCTTGGTGGGATTCCGGATTGTTTGTTCACTAATATTATCACAAAGCTATTTTTTAAAGCCAAGTGTTCTCTAATGTTTTCTCTCTGACTCCCATTGACTCCAGTTTTGCTAGGGCTTCTTAATATCACATTTAGAATTAAAATTTAGATTTCATTGTCATGTATTCAAGTACAGGGATACATGAGTACAGTGCAAATGTACAAAGTTTCCATTTCCTGTGCCATCTTAGACACAGGGGCCTAGGTACAAAGTTCTATGTAAATAAGAAAAAAAGTTAAAACTTCAGCATTTCAGTTCTTCTAATGTAGAAAAGGATTTTTAAAAAAAGCAGACGAGTCCATGCTGGGCCTCACTCTGAAGCCAAGGTCCAGGCTAGGCTTCACCTCGGCCGTGCTCGCTCAGCTCACCACTGCCAATGCCATCTGAAGATGTGAGGCAAGTAGAAATGAAGGAAAAAACATGAAAAGAGAAAAAAGAAAAGAAACCAAAAGAATGGAGGTGCTTTGTGGATCAGGATTAGATCAAATGTGGCCTTGATGCCCATAAGATGAGTACAGATTTAGGACATTTGGCCCACTGAGTCCAATCCACCATTTGATGATGACAGATATGTTTCTTAATCCCATTCTCCTGCCTTCTTTCTGTAAGCCTCAGCCCCTAACCTATCAGGAACTTTTTTTTTTAAAAAGACATTCAATGTCAGAGTCTCTGGAGGCGTCTGTGGCAATGAGTTCCACAGATTCACCACCCTCTGGCTAAAGAAATTTCTCCCCCTCCTAGTTCTAAAGGGGTGTCCCTTTACTCTGAGGCTGTGCTGTCAAGCCTTTGTCTCTCCTATCTGTGGAAATGTCTTCTCCACATTTGCTGTATTCGGGCCTCTCCGTATTCTCCCAAGTTTCGATCAGATCCTCTCTTATCCTTCTAAACTCCAGACTGGACATTTACACTCCCTCTGGAGTGAGGCTCTTTTGTCCCATGCATGGACCAAAAAATTACTGAAGCTGGTGAATATAGGAGTGCAGTTTTAAATCATTGTCATCTTTTAAAGTCAATTTCATTGCTTATTTTTGGCTGCATCCACTTTATCCTGGGCTTTATAAACTGAGAAACAAATGTTAGTTGTTATAAATCACTGATTTGGTATTACCTGAAGCATGGAATCCAATTCTGGGGACCACATTTTGGGAAGAATGTCCAGGTCATAGTGGTGACAGAGGAGATTTTGAAGATTGGCACTGGGAAGCAGGAGGTTATGTGGAGAAACTTTACAAATTGGCTAAATCTTTAAAGGGGGTAAATTTGCAACATATGCATTTCACATATAGGTGTGAAATTCCATTCTGATATTGCTTTAAAGCATTGCGTTGATGATTTGCACTTCATGACGTCCTGAAATGGCTGTGGCTGACTTTAGGCCCTTTTGAAGTGTGAAAAATCTTGTCTGCATTCACGGTTTTTTCTTCCTATTCTGTGTTGTATATATGTTTGAAAGAATTTTTTTCCTGACAAAAGTTGACTAAGTATGAGTTGCAATAACAAGGTGTAGAGCTGAACACAGCAGGCCAAGCAGGAAAGCTGATGTTTCGGCCCTAGACCTTTCTTCAGAAGATCCTTTCTGAAGAAAGGTCTAGGCCTGAAATGTCAGCTTTTGTGGTCCTGAGATGCTGCTTGGCCTGCTGTACTCATCTAGCTCCACACTTTGTTATCTCAGATTCTCCAGCATCTGCAGTTTCTACTATGTCTAAGTATGAGTTGACCTGGGTTTTGAGTTGGTACTGGAGTGCTGCTTTGTTTCATTAGTGTCACTGGAACATGGTGAAAGAGGGAGGAGGGTGTCAGTCCTACCACTTCTGCCATTGGTCAGTGCTTCTCTTCGATATCCAAGTAAGGTCTGGGGGTCTGTGGAGCATAACAAGAAGAACGATCTAGCAGGGCAGGATACAGACTGAGCAGGAAATAAAAATCAAGACCAAGGCCCTACATACCGGAAACCCATAGTGGGGAGAGGACCCAAGACCAGAGGAAACTCTGGGACCAGAGCTAGTAAATAAAACAAGTGGCATCACAGGAAAATTGTATTGTTGGTAAGTAACTGCTAATTTGTGTTCTGTTTATAAGTTGCTTTCAGATTAAAGGCAAATTGGAGCAATAGTTTACACATTAAAAATAAAGAAAGGTAGGAACTTTAAAAATACAAATTAAGAAATAACTAAATAACCTGAAGCTGCAGGGTCAGGTGATGTGTTGTAACAGCATGATGTTTCATAGTGACCACATCTGTTGCCAGTGCTGGTTGCTCGAGGAACTACAATCCAAAGTGATCAGCTGGATTCTGAGCGTCACACACTGTGTGATACATCAGGGAGAGTTACCTGGAATCTGTAATTCAGGAGGCAGTCACATTCTCTACATTAAAAGCAGTGATCAGGGCTTGGAGAGTGTGACTACAAGTGAGGGAGAGAGGGGTCATGAACTTAGCATTGGTGGAGCCTCAGCTCTTGACCTTGTTCAATAGGTAGGTGATACTTGCTCCCTGTGTCGGTGAGGAATAGGACTGTAGAAAGGTGGGCAAACTGACCACTGTACCTAGCACAAGAGGCCATTCAAGCTGGGGGGGGGAGGGGTGTTGGGATTAAAAAGAAAAGGTAGGGGATTCTATAATTAGGAGTACAGATAGCAGGATTGAGAGTCCTGCATGATGTGTTGTCTGCCTGGTGCCAAAGTGAAAGACATTTCGAATCAGCTTGAAAGGATATCGGAGTGATGGGGGGCAATCAAGTTGTTGTGGTCCACGTTGGGACCAACAAAATAAGCAAGAGGCGAGAGGTTCTGCGTCGGAAATGTCAGGAGTCAGGAATCAGGAACAGAATTATTCAGCTGCACCTAAAATACTTAAAAAACGCCTTTGGATTTTCCTTTAAAATAAAACAAAGAAATGTGGATCCTGGAGTTCTGAAACAACTACAGAAATTGCTGGAGAAATGCAACAGATCTGACAGCATCTAGGGAGGAAAAAAAACAGAATTAACTTTTCAAGTCCACTGACAAAGGGTCTCTCGGGCCTGTTGAGTTTCTCCAATGATTTTGTTTTTTGTTTAGATTTTCCTTTATAATGTCACCCACCATTGTTTTTCTTGTCCTCTCTTTGCTCTCAATTTCTAAATAACCCTCTGCATTTTCAAAATCATCTAAAGGCATTTGCTGTTTTGAACCTTTGGTATCTGCCTTAAGGTAAAGGAAAAAAAGCTTATAAATTTCTTCACTTCCACAGTTTGCTGGACTTCCTAATCCCACCCTTCACTTTTGTGGGAACACATTAGCCCTGCAGTTCACACTGTTACCCTTTTGAAATACTCTACTCCTGTGATGTCGATTTTTCTGGAATGTAGCTGCCACCAGTTAGAACATAGAACAATACAGTGCAGAACAGGCCCCTTAACCAGATATTCTCTTGTATGAAAATCAATTCCTCCACGCTTTAAAGTCTTATTTCAGTCCAGCTTTGCCCTTATCGATGATTACGTTTAAATCTTATGCATTATGGTCACTTACAAGTAACCACAGTGCAGAAAATTGGACTTGACTCAGAAGGTGAAGGGTTAGCTTGTTTCATTCTCAGTTTAGCCTTGTGCAGGGAGGGAATAAGTTGGTCAGTTTCCTCGTCTTGGCTTTGCCAGTTATCGCTGGCATTTAGCACTGTTGGGTAAGCACTGGCTATATTCCATCAGCAAATGTTTTGCTGGTGGCCAGTGATGTGTGGGCTCAGACCCCGAGCCAATGGTATTACACAATAAGACAGCACTTTCTGAAGCGTTGTTCAGTTCTATTACATAGAACATTACAGCACAGTACAGGCCCTTCAGCCCTCGATGTTGTGCCGACCTGTCATACCGATCTCAAGCCCATCTAACCTACACTATTCCATGTACGTCCATATGCTTATCCAATGACGACTTAAATGTACCTGAAGTTGGCGAATCTACTACTGTTGCAGGCAAAGCGTTCCATTCCCTTTACTACTCTCTGAGTAAAGAAACTACCTCTGACATCTGTCCTATATTTTTCACCCCTCAATTTAAAGCTATGCCCCCTTGTGCTCGCCGTCACCATCTTAGGAAAAAGGCTCTCCCTATCCACCCTATCTAACCCTCTGATTATTTTATATGTTTCAATTAAGTCACTTCTCAACCTTCTTCTCTCTAATGAAAACAGCCTCAAGTCCCTCAGCCTTTCCTTGTAAGACCTTCCCTCCATACCAGGCAACATCCTAGTAAATCTCCTCTGCACCCTTTCCAATGCTTCCACATCCTTCTTATAATGCGGTGACCAGAACTGTACGCAATACTCCCAAGTGCGGCCGCACCAGGGTTTTGTATAGCTTCACCATAACCTCTTGGTTCCGGAACTCGATCCCTCTATTAATAAAAGCTAAAACGCTGTATGCCTTCTTAACTGCCCTGTCAACCTGGCTGGCAACTTTCGTGGATCTGTGTACATGGACACCGAGATCTCCAAAGTGCACAACCTCACACTTGTCTGCATTAAACTCCATTTGCCACCTCTCAGCCCAGCTCTGCAACTTATCTATGTCTCTCAGCAACCTACAGCATCCTTCGTCACTATCCACAACTCCACCAACCTTTAATGTCGTCTGCAAATTTACTAACCCATCCTTCTACGCCCTCATCCAGGCCATTTATAAAAATGACCAACAGCAGTGGACCCAACACCGACCCTAGTGGTACACCACTAGTAACTGGTCTCCAGGATGAACATTTCCCATCAACTATCACCCTCTGTCTTTTTTCAGCAAGCCAATTTCCGATCCAAACTGCTATATCTCCCACAATTCTGTTCCTCCACATTTTGTACAATAGCCTATTGTGGGGAACCTTATCGAACGCCTTGCTGAAATCCACATACACCTCATCAACCGGTTTACTCTCCACCTTCTGGAGTGAAAAAAGTTCTTGTCAAATTCTGAAATGCCCCAACCCTTGTTATGAAACTTTCCTGGTTCTAGGACACTCAACTATAATTTTTACATGATACAACAGGAAAGTTTCGATAAAATTACCTTCTATTCTTTTAAACTCCAAAGCGTACAGGTCAAGACACTTTGAGCTCACCTGATAGGATACTTCTGCTACCTCAGGATCTAGACTAAAACTGCATAGTGCTTCAAGTCAGGTCTCACCATCATGCCATACAATAGAAGCAAGTCATCTTTACTCTGTACTTAAAACCACTTTGCCAATGATTGAGCAATGTTCAGCCCCATTTGTGAGTCCTCAGATACTGAAGCAGTTCATGTTCAAATGCAGCAAGATCTGGACAATACCCAAGCCTGGGCTGACAAAGTGACAACATTGGCGCCACACAAATGCCAAGCTATGACCATCACCAATAAGAAACAATCTAACCACCGTCCCTTGACATTCAATGGTGTTACTATCCGTGAATTCCCCCAATATCAGCATCCTGGGTGTCACCATTGACTAGAAACTCAACTGGATTCATCGTAAAAAACACAGTGGCTACAACAGCAGGCCAGAAGCTAGGAATACTGTGGCGAGTAACTCACCTCCTGAATCCTGGAAGCATGACCACCATCTACAAGGCACAAGTCAGGAGTGTGATGGAATACTCCCCACTTGCCTGGAGGGGTGCAGCCCTCAACAACACTCGAAGCTTGACACCATCCAGGACAAAAACCTGTTTGAATGGCATTGTATCCACAAGCATCCACTCCCTCCACCACCAATGCTCAGTAACAGCAGTGTGTATTATCTACAAGATGCGCTGCAGAATTTCACCAAAGATTCTCAGACAGCACCTTTCAAACCCACGACCACTTCTATCAGAAGGACAAGGTCAGCAGACATATGAGAACTCCGCCCCCTGCAAGCTCCACTCCAAGCCATTCACCATCCTGACTTGGAAGAATATTGCCGTACCTTCGTGGTGGCTTGGTCAAAGTCCTGGAGTTCCCTCCCTAATAGCATTGTGGAGTGACCTACAGAAGGAGAACTGCAGCGGTTAAAGAAGGCAGCTCACTGCCACCACCTTGAGGGCAACTAGGGATGGACAATGAATGTTGGCTCAGCCAGTGGCACCCACATCCCACAAATGAATAGGAAAAAGGAAGTTTGGCTCCAAGCAGTAGAGTTTTCCCTGATTCGCATTGATTGCAGTTTAGCTAGGCCTCCTTGATGCTGCTGTTGAGTCAAATATAGTGATGATCTCAAAGATAGTCACTTTTGCTTTACATCCGCAATTCAGCTGTTGTGCCCCTGTTTTAATGAATGGTGTAATGAGGTCAGGGTATGCATGTTCTGACAGAACCCAAGCTGTTTGATTGACCTAGGCATGAATAAGTACTGCTTGTTTGCACTGTCAATGACACTTTGGTCAATAGGTGGACTGGGTTTGTGCTACTTTTTTGGTCAGGTCATTACACAGGAAAGTGTCCACCCCTGCAGCTGTATTGGAATAGCTTAATTAAAGTCACGGCTAATTCCAGAACACCCACCTTCACTGGTATCGTCAAAACACTGCCAAAGCCTCGAGCCTGAGCTGTATGTTGAGTTAAGTTGTAATTAAGAGAGAAAGCATTATTAAGCACTTAAAGCCTAATCTGCATTGGTAACTATAAAATTATGCTTGACTAATTTAATTCAGTTGTTTTGAAATAGCAGCTAAGGTTGAAGGAGGGAATGTGGTGCAGATTATTCATGTGGTCTTTAAGAGAACATTTGCCAAGGTACTACTTTAAAGGCTGATGAACAAGTTCGAAGCTCACTGTCAACATAGGAAAACTGACTTTAAGAAGAGAAAGGAATGACTTTTGGTAAATGATTCTTCTTTCAACTGGAAGTTGGTAGACAGTGGCATCTCAGTGTGAGGGCCACTGCTCTTGTGTATAAATGACTTGAATTTTCATCTCAATGATCAAAATTCATTAACAATTCCAAATTTGAAGATGTGGAATGTGGTGAGAAGGCTATCAATTGATTGCAATGCAATTTAGTCAAAAGGGCAGACAACTAGCAGATGGAATGTAACGTAGCTGAGAAGTGATATATTTTTGCAGAAGGGGCAGTGAGAGACAATATACTGCTGCTATCCAATAAGGCCTAATGGAACAAACAAACCTAGCCTACAACTATGTCAGTCATTGCAGGTGGTCGACCAGATTGTGGAAGTAGTTTGCAAAGCATGTGGGATCTTGGACTTCATAAATAGGGATATTGCTGAACCATTTAAGAAACAGTGGCTAGGCCCTAACTGTCCAATTCTGGTCATTGCACTTTGTGATTTTAGAATACGAGCAGCAGAATTTTGGATGAACTGAAGTTGGGGGCGTTATGAGGTGGCCCAGCAGGACTATTGAATAGTTCAGTTTGGAGTTAACAAAGATGTGATTTGAGGTTCTGGCAGCAGCAAGTAAGCTGATGTAGCGTGGAAATGAACTGTTTTGCAAATAGAGAGGACTTGGGATGAAATGTTGAACCAGCCTGAAGAGAGTATGGATTGTTTCCCCTTAACTTCTGTCCAGTTTAACAGAGATTGATCTGATCTAAGAGTGGGTTCGCACATATCTAACGTTCCCTGAAATGTGGTCCCATATTGAGTGAAAGATTTATTAAAATCTTCCTTTTTAATTTTTAATCGGTGTTTTGCTTCCACAGATTGTACTTCCACTAATACATACTGACCAACAGCCATGCCTTCTGATTTGGCCAAGAAAAAGGCAGCTAAGAAGAAGGAAGCAGCAAAAGCACGTCAACGTAAACCTAAGACCACAGATGTACCTGAGGAAAATGGTGACATCGGTGTAGAGAGGGTGGAAAATTCAGAAAGGCCGCAACTGAATGGTTCTTCTGTTCATGATGCAGGTAGGAACTTTAGTTATTAATTTTAACATTATCTCCCTCTTCTGGCCCCCTCCCCACGCTAGCCTGATCCCCATGGGCTACCTCAACACAGACTCTGATTGCTGCCTACATCCACAGACTTTTTTCTAGGGTGGAGGTAACTATTACGAGGGGACCTACCTGTAAGGTGAAAGGAGGGGGATATCGGGGAGATGCCGGAGGTATGTTCTTTACTTGAGAGTGGTAGGGGTGTGGAATGCATTGTCGTAGAGGGTAGTGGAGTTGGCCTCATTAGGGGCATTTAACCAGCTATTAGATAGACATATGGATGATGGTATAAGGTAGCAGCGGAGGTTAGACAGACCTTAGGTTTCGGGTTAAAGTTCAGCACATCGTGGGCCGAAGGCCCTGTACCGTGCTGTACTGTTCTATGTTCTATCACTTTTTTTCCAAATACACTTGCCATTCTTCTGGTTTTCTTCCAACATGTTTCTTTGTATGTATGGTCTTGTACAAGCAGTTTCCTGAAAGCAGGAATAGTGATTGTGTTTTAGATATCAAGTATTTTTTTATCTGTTAGCCTTTTCACAGTTGGTGGGACAGGCAGCTCCAAACTTGCATATTTAAGCCTTCCTCAAAGACAAAGTCAAGGCTGACACTCAAAGCAGTGCAGTGGGAATGTTGTATCAACAGAGGGTGGTAGAACTCCACTGTTTTGGAGCTGCTGCCTTTCAAATGAGATGTTGAACAAAAGCCCTGCTTGCTCCACTAACTAACAAGACTATTAGACATAGGAGTAGGCCATTCAGCCCACTGAGTTTTCTCCACCATTCAATGACTGATCTGATAATCCTCAACTCCATTTTCTCACCTTTACCCAAAATCCTTGCTTCACTTCATTAATGAGATACCTTTTATCTCAGCCTTGAGTGTACTTAAAGATTCAACCTCAACAGGCTTCCGTGATAAAGAATTCCACAGATTCATAACCCCCAAGAGAAGAAATTTCTCTTCATCTCCATCTTAAATGAGTGACTCCTTATTCTGAGAGAATGCCTTCCACGTGGGAAAGAACCTTTCTGTATCTATCCTGATAGAGATGGATTGTTAAAATTCTGAAAGGACTTGAGAGAGTAGTTGCAGACAAAATACTTCTACTTGTTGGGAAAACCAACAGTAGAATTTGCAGTCTGCTGTGCTACGTCATGTAAAGAAATGGAAAAGTCCGAGGCCACCGCTTCGGCACAGCAGTCGTGGAGGAATTGCGAGGTTTATCTGTGAGCATTGTGGGAAGGAGTACAGATCGAGGTCGGGACTGAATGGTCACAGAGGAACGCGTTTTGTGGAAGGTGACACTAAAACCGAGCCTAGTTGGAGGTGCGAGATCTGCCAGGCAGCCTTTGGTACAAAGATCAGACTATCCCAGCACCAGAGACGACAACATCCGGAAGCGGACAATCGAAAGAAGTTAGAGGCCGTGAAGGTGGTCAAGCGATGATGGGAGGCACACGAGGATGAGCGGCTGAGAGATTATATTGCCGCTCGTTGGATGCCTGGTATGGATAAAAAGGCGATTTGTCAAGCTATGGCTGAGCAGCTGGGACAGACCCCTGAGGCCGTGCGGGCTAGGTTGAAGTCCATTGGTTGGCCGGAATCAGTTAGTGGGGGGAGCCCGATACCGGAGGTAGTTTTATCCACAGGAGGAGGAAGGCAGATCCCATCCATATTATCGGAAAGAAGATCGAAGGCAGAAGAAGCCCAGGACCACAAAACAAGTACTATGCTGACGAAGAACCTGGAGCCCACTGTCCGGAAACGGGGAACAACTAAGCGAGGGCAACAGCCGACGCTGATGACATCTGGAACAACGTCGGGAAGAGCTGAAGATCAAGGACCCCGCACAGAGACTGAGAACAACTCCCTGTAGTATGTGAAGAGTGACGTCGTCGATTGTTTGAGGTAGCCATTCAACAGCTACAGGATGTTCGTGCAGAGACGTTTGGATCCCTGGTACTCCGGGGATTGACCAAACGTATCATCCGAGGGGAGTGCTCGCTGAGGGAGGCAAGGGAGACGTTGGACGAACATGCGGATGAGAATCTGTAGTTGAAATGGTTACCATCAAAAGTTCGGGTAACGGCTCAAAGCTGGCAGCGACTTAATGCTAAACAGTGAAGACGGAAGGAATATGCCCGTGTCCAGGCCCACTGGGGGAAACGGAGAGGGGACATTGTTAAAACCATCCTCCGTGGGGAGTGGAGGGACGTGGTCGCTGCTGACAAAGGCTGGCCCGAGGATACATCGCAATATTGGGAAGGTCTCCTGTCCCGCAAGCCGAAGGAGGATGATAGACCAGTTCAGAAAATCCTAGATGAACGACGGAAACTGATCGCTCTATGCGAGGCAGAGGACGTGAAGAAAGCCATAATGGCTTCTAGGGGCACCGTGCCAGGTGTCAATAGGATGTCAGCTGAGCAAATGGCAGCAGCAGATGTTAATATCTGGGCTGCGTATTTTAACATGATTATTGCTCTGGAGTATATTCCAAAGAGACTCTATCCCGGATAACATTGGTCCCCAAGTCCGAAGGGAAGGTTAACCACCCTTCAAATTTGAGACCGATTAACGTGACATCTGTGGTGCTCCGGGTACTTCTTCACAAGATTTTGGCTGAGAGAAGGATTGCCTGTCTGGATCTGCCATCTTTTCAATTTTGGTTTTTTACGGACAGGTGGAACATTCAAAGCCACTCAGCTTGTAACGGCTGTGTTACGTGAGGCGAGTGCAAGATTTGACAACTTGTCTTGCGCTTTTATTGATGTGTCGAAGGCATTTGATCTGGTCGCACACGACACGATCTTCAGATCAGCAGCAGGATTTGGTGCACCTCCCCCGCTGGTGACTTTAATAAAGAGTGGATACAATGGTGCGGAGGCCCTGCTGGGCAGCCCCACGATCAGAGCCACCAGAGGGGTGAGGCAAGGTGATCCGTTGTCTCCATTGCTCTTTATTATGGCAATGGATGAGGTGATAGAGTTGGCCGATCGCCGTATAGGATGCCAGTTTGCGGGAGAAAAGGTGGAATGTGTTCGCCTATGCGGATGACCTGATGGTGCTTGCTGAGAACGAACAGCAACTGAAGGAGAAATTGGTGAAATTATCAACATCTTCGGATATGGTCGGAATGACTATCAATCCGGCAAAGTCAAGAACCCTTTCAGTCGTGGGGTCTAAGAAGAACAAATAGGTAGCCGTCAGGGATATGAGGACTGTGATCCAGGGCGTGGAAATTCCAGCAATGGGCCCGACTGACCAGATCAAATACCTGGGAGTCCAACTGAATTGGAAAGGATGGGCACCGATGCCTCAAAGAAAATCCTCTATGATATGCTCTGAGGTTACACGTGCCCCTTTAAAATCTCAACAGCGAGTGGAGATTGTCCATTCATAATTAATACCGAAAATGAAATATAGTCTAACATTGGGTGAAGTCCACCGAAATACCCTTAAGGCATTGGATCGGCAGATCAGACGGGCAATCAGGAGTTGGCTTCGTCTCCCGAAGGACGCCCCCATTGGGTTTATACACTCTACTGTAAAAGATGGTGGGTTAGAGATCCCTTGCTTGTCAACTATTATCCCTATTGAAAAAGGGAGACGATTGGAACGTCTCTTGGCCAAGGATAGACCCTGGATGCGAGTGTTGGCGACACTGGGTTCCTTCCAACCGGTCTGTAGAGAGATGACCAGACTGGGCAGGGTTGGAGGGATGGAAGTTTCCACGGTAGAAGAAGCTAAGGAAGGTTGGAAGGGACACATGTTGTCCCACGCGGACTGCAGAATATTACAGGGCGTAACAATAGACCAGGTGTCGCATAGGTGGATCTCAAACAACAAGGGGATGTTCCCAAGATTATTTATAAGGGTGACCCAAATAAGAACAGGGTCGCTTTCGCTGAAGACGCGAAGATCACGGAGCTCGTGGAGGGTGTGACTGTAAATGCCGCGCTAATTGTGGCAATCCAGAGACTCTACATCATATATTGCAGAGCTGTACGATTACACATGACGCGCGCTGCGCACGACATAGCTGAGTGGTGAAACAACTGGTGCGACAGCTGCATCAGGTGAAGGAGGCAAAGGAGGTGATCGAGCCGCGAATTCCATTGAAGACGTCGTTCTTCAACCCAGACATCATTATGATCGAGAGAGAGACTGCCTACGTCTGTTATGTGGTGCCACTTGAATCACGGCTAGAGGAGACCTGGAAGTTGAAGATGGAAAGTATGGATGTGATGAAGTGGTAGCTGCCACACACAGGTATCTGGCAGCAATCGGCCACAATGTTTCAACGATAAAGCAAATTCCAGTGGTGATATCTTGCCGTGGTCTTATTTATAACAGAAGTGCTAATCACCTCACAAGGTTGGGTATCTCCAAGATATCTATAGGAGACCTGATCACAACAACAATGGTGGGGAGTGTCAAGTGCTATGATCATTATATGCGAGGTGCGTATGGTTAAGGTGGTGTCCATCTCAGCGCTGTACCTCGATCTGTACCCTCCCGTCTCTCAGATAATCTCTATGATGTACTAATCGCCTGATTTCGCATTCCTCTGCGCCAATAGCACTATGGTGCAATTGTAGATCGGGATCGTCCAGCCGGATGATCCTATCAAATAAATGTAATAGCCATTAATCCAGTTGAGAATTCAGAACAAACCTCTTTAGTTTGAGTGATAAGTTGGCTAAATGCACAAGGGAGAGAGAAATGACTGGATGGATTTACTGATTTGGTATGCTGAAGCAGGCAGGGGAAGGCTCATGTGGCGCAGGACCACTAAGGCCAAATGTCCTCTTTCTCTGCTATAGAATGTATGAAACTGTAGCTAAAGAAATATCATGCATTCGGTTCTGTTCTTATGGATCCTTGAAGCCTATAGACTGACTGTTTGGGGTGAATGGCTAACTGCGTTCAGTAAAGACTATGTATTTTTATTTTTGCATCTTTAAAAATCAAGAGCAATGAAAAAGAACTGATTTTAAAAACAGGGATTCACCAGGGTGGTTGCATAATTTCACAGCAAGGAATCATTACTTCTTGTGATCTCTGTTTTTGTGGCGGTGGGAGAGTCAGGAGCTGAGGAGTTGTTTACAAGAGAAGCTGGTTGGTTCTGTGATAACTCATCAGGCTGGAAACAAGTTACAGAAACAGGAAAACACAAAGCTATGCTACTGTTCTTTTTGAAGTTAAGAAACTCAATATAAACTTTAAGGAAACCAGAAAACAGTTCTTTCGGCAGTTGCTCGGAACTGAGACTTTTGAATTGATAAATCAGATATTTCCCAAGAGAACCATTGGTTTGTAAGTAGTACACAGCAAATGAAAACCTCCAGAGGAATGCCCTAGACATGATGCACACTGCCACAAACACAGAGTCCCTATTCTTTGTGGCCAGCGACTTCAACCAAGCCAACCTAAAGCAGGTGATGCCAAAATACCCCCAACACATCATCTGCCCCACCAGAGGACTGAACATTCTGGACCGCTGCCTCTCAACCTTCAATGATGCCTACTGCTCAATGCCCTGCCTGCACATCGGAAAATCCAACCACAGTGCTGTGTTCCACCTCCCAGCTTACAAGCAGAAGCTAACATTGGAGGGTCCTGCACAAATGGAAGTACGGTGCTGGTCTGAGGCAATGGAAGACGGCTTCCGGGACTGCTTGAACTCGGTGGACTGGACTGCGTTCAGTGGAAAATCTAGACGAGTATGGCACCACCGTCACGGACTTCATTAGCAAGTGCATGGTGGACCGTGTACCAAAGAAGTCAGTCTGAGTGTTCCCCCAACTGTAAACCTTGGATGAGCCAGGAAATCCACTCCCTACTGAAGACCCAGGCATGCAGCAATCCAGCCGAGTGGCCTGGATCAATACAGAAAATCTAGATACGAATATGACCTCTACAAAGCCATCAGGGAGGTCAAGAGGAAGCACTGAACCAAGTTAGAGGTCCAGACCTACCAAAAAGACTCTTGTCAATGGCAAAGCTAAACAACATTGTGGGATACAAAATGAAGCAGTGTAAGATAGTGGACAATGACATATCCCTCCTTGGCATGCTCAATTTTTTCTGCAGAATACTACCAGCTTCTGATACCTGCCCTGACAGCCCCAGACATACCTGTTCCCTCTGTCACCACTTCAGATCAGTCTTCCTGGGAGTCAACCCAAGGAAAGCAACAGGCCCAGATGGTGTCTTCAACCGAGCACTCAGATCCTGTGTGGACCAACTAGCAGAGATATTCACCGACATCTTCCGTCTCTCCCTCCTACAAGTCAAAGACCCCACCTGCTTGAAGAAGACCACTGTCATCCCCGTACCTAAGAAAAACACATGCAGTGTGCCTTAATGACTACCGTCCAATAGCTCTGACTTCGATAATCTGGGGCGGCATGGTGGCTCAGTGGTTAGCACAGCTGCCTCTCAGCGCCAGGAACCCGGGTTCAATTCCACCCTTTGTGCAAACTCCACACAGACAGTTGCCATTCTCCCCATGTCTGCGTGGGTTTCCTCCAGGTGCTCCGGTTTTCTCCTACAGTCTAAAGATGTGCAGGTTAGGTGGACTGGCTGTGTCATAGTGTCCAGGGATGTGTAGATTAGGTGGGTTAGTGAGTTTTGAGAAGATTTGTAGCTCAGGTTGAGGTTCTGGATGTAAGTTTGCTTGCTGAGCTGGAAGGTTCGTTTTCAGACATTTTCGTCACCATTTTTTTATTGAAAAAATATACTTTCATCATAGAATGTACAAAAAATAAAACATTTATACACCTACCCAGTCATGCAAGCCACTCCGGGTTACTGGGGGGGGGGTACGTACACCAACTAAAGGAAAAAAACAAAACAAAGAAACCACCCCGGCAGTCGTCTCCCCACACAGTCCCCATTGGCCTCCTGCCAGTTGGGGAAGGCGCCGGCTGGGCCCAGTTACCAGATAGGGCCCTTTTTTCTACTCTGGACGAAGGGTTTCATACGGTGGTCTTTCCTGACTGCGCCTTGGCAGTGGCTGCCCCAAGCTTTAGCACGTCCCTCAGCACGTAGTCCCGGACCTTGGAGTGCGCCAGTCTGCAACGCTCGGTCGGGGTCAGTTCTTTCAGCTGGCAGACCAGCAAGTTGTGGGCAGACCAAAGAGCGTCTTTCACCGCGTTGATGGTCCTCCCGGCGCAGTTGATGTTGGACTCGGGGTGTGTGTCCCGGGAAACAGCCCGTAGAGCATGGAGTCCCATGTCACGGAACTGCTGAGAACGACCCTCGACAAATACCACTGCATCTCCCTCCTGACCTGTGCATAGGCACACTCCAGAAGGAGGTGATAGACAGTCTCAGTCTCATTTCCTCCCCTCCTCTTCCCCCTTTTTCCCCCCCCCCCCCCCCCCCCCACACCCACCCTGCAGTCGCCTTGAGGGCAGTGTGCGGTGGTGCAGAGATTCCGGGCGTGCGTAAAGGATCTCACTGGCAGAGCCCCTCTCACCGCCAGCCAAGCAATGTCCTCGTGCTTGTTTGAAAGTTCTGGTGATGAGGCATTCTGCCAAACAACTTTGGCAGTCTGTGTGGGGAACCACACGACGGGATCCACCCTCTCCTTTATTTTGGAACTCTCCGGGAAGTGCCTTTTCCGAGTCTTTACGTCGCTCGTCGATGTTTGTGTGCTCTCTAGCATCACCACAGACCAAGGACCAGGTGATACTGGTGTTATATGAGGCTGGTTGTCATCGTCATTATCAGCGGAGCCCTAGTGATGTTATTGGCTTTGTAAGGATTATGTGGACCTGCTTCTGTCTCGGTGGAGGATCTTACCTCACCGTTTGCAGTTTTTGCTCACTTGTCACTGAAGAGTTATAAGAGTTCGAGTGTCAGTGACAGAGTGAGTCTTGATGTCTTTTGGGTGAACGTATCGCATCTCTCGATGCCGAGGAATTTCATGAGGCGGTTATTCATATCCAGTCACTTGCCTCGTGCGCCCATCACGAAGCCAAAATACCTGGGCACCACGCCTCCCGTCAATTCCGTGACCTCGGCATTCAGGTGTTTATACTTTTTCTCTCGCCATGCTGTTTCCAGTGCTTTACTGTCATTCTTGTGCTGCACTGTGACATCTACAACCGCGATCTTCTGGTCTTTTCTTAATATGAGATCAGGTTTCCATAGGGAGCCGTTTTTGTTAAACAGTCTGGGCTCCACGTACGATGTCCAGCAGTACTTACTGACATGTTTCTGCAACTGGTCAGCGATCTTGTTATGGCGTTTTATCCGAGCATTTTTTACGAATGGGCAGCATTCTGAGATGTGTGATATGGTTTCGTTCGCCATCTCACACCTTCGGCATAATTTGTTTCGGTTTGGCCTACCTCTAGATAATGTGGTTCTTGTCAGGTATAGATTACACAGCACGAGCACGCTGTTGATAAATCTAGAGGATTTTTGCTGTACTCTGGCCTTTGTCCAAGAATTAGAGATCTTGTCGACTCTAAAGTACTGGATGCCTGCCCCTTGACATTCCAGCTTTTGCCATTTTTCGAATTCCCACTCCCTCCAGCCTGCATACCTGTTGGGTGGTTTTGGTCATCCCACATTTTGCCTTCTGGAGTGCCGGCATCATGTCTTGGATGGTGGTCATCGTGTCGTTCCCCCTCCCCCGCCGCTGCTGCGGCTACTGGGTTGGAAACTTTCAATTTCCTTGAGCACCTTGAGCTTGCGCAGTCCCGCAGCGGTCTCTGTGTTGCTCTCTCCTTTTATACTGAAATGAGGCCCGAATGACCACATCACTGGACATGTCTAGTGCCTCGTGTTTGCGAACAATCGTGAATGGGATTTGCACTTCTAGTTTTGGGACGCCTAGACCGCCATTCTTGTTGCTAGCGTATAGCATTCCGTCTGCGGTATGAGGTGGTAGGTGTAGGAATTCTTTGGCATTGCGGATTATTTGGTCCAGCTTTGAGAGTAGCCTGTGATGCTTCTGTCGGGATCAGATGGAAGTACAATCGGGGGATGACATGAACTTTTAGGATCTCCAACCGTTGTCGTGGTTGGAGAGGTGCTGCCTGTATTCCTTTAACCCAGGACTTAAGCTTCTCCTCCCACTCCCCTTCTGCCACACCTGCCCATGGATCGATGCGGGCACCCAGGTATTTCTCTGTGTCGCCTGGGGATATGTAGGCTATGGATTCGTCCCTCAGCTTCCAGTTTGCGAAGTGATTGTACAAGGAGGTTTTCCTTTTAAAAGTGAAGTGGAATCCTTCGGTCTTCGCTGTGTTAATACTTAGGCCTGTATGGTCACAGTATACCTGGAGTAGCTTAAGGTTCCTAGCCATACCAGTGTGTGAGTCGCTTAAAAGGGCAATGTCATCGGCGAAGGCCAAAGTCGAGCAGTTGACTCTTCTGCCGCCCAGGGGCATGGAGACCCCTGAGTTGGCCCTCTCCAGAGAGCACACCAACGGATCCAAAGCAATGTTAAATAATATTGAGAGTGGGTCACCCTGCTTTACGCCCCTCTCAATGGTTATTGGGGTGGTTATGTTTCTCTTCCCTTCCACCACTGTTGTGTTGCCAGTGTATAGGTCTTCAATGAGACTTGCAAAGGCTTTGGGTAGTTTCACTCTTTTTGCAAAGATTTGATCAATAGCTTGTGCCCAACCGAGTCGAACGCTTTCGCTCGATTGACAAAGACAACTGCGAGGTCCTTACGGTTGTATTTTGTTATCCTCAAAAATATCAAGGGAGCAATGTTTTCATTGCATCCGGGAGTGTCTGCTAGAAACCGTTTTTGCCTGGGGTTTATTTCGACTGCTTCACTCGGGCGTTTTGCCGTTATTTTTGTGAACATACGGAGCAGCATTGGACCGATGGTTATTGGTCGCCAGTTATCAATGCTTTTCAAGCATTCCTTATCCTCGCACTTAGGAATCAGGACCGTTCGACTCTTTTTTTTTAGTGAATCGGGGATCGTGCTTGACTTTAGCCATAAGGAGAAGAGGCGGGATAGACGAGTTTCCTCCTGCTCATGGAGTGTTCTTACATCCTGCAGTTTCAGGCTGTCTGGTCCAGCGGCACTGTTCTCATCTATCCCCTTGATGGCTGCTTCAACCTCCTCTACCTCTATGGGTTTCATCAAGGACCTGACATCGACTTTGCCAGTGTATGGGGCATACTTATTTATGTTCGATTTCTTGTTTGGTGCTGACAGTTTCTCACGGAAACATGTCTCCAATTCCTCTTTTGAGAGAGGGCAAGCGGATGAGGTCGCCGCCCCCATTATCTCGCGAGCTAGTTGATGCTGGTTGGATTTGTAAAGCCGCTGTGTTGCTCTAAACAGCGCTTTACGTGCTGCCCACCGTTTTTTGGCTCCGGTATTGCTACCGGGCCTTTTGTCTTTCTTGGCCCGATCTTTTTGAGGCCTCTTGTGTTTGTCCTGTCTTTTCCTACTATTCGTTAGTAGGTCGGTAATACTTTCCGCTTGTCCGATTCCAAGGGCATGCGTGTCCAGGTCCTTCCTTGCGCTCAAGAGCTCCTCAGCTTGTGTAAGCTGGTCATCTACGTCCCGATGTTTAGGGATCGAAGCTGGTGTTTTTCGGCTGGCTCTTTGGCGTTGGGCTTGACCATCGGAATTCTCCTGGACACTCTCTACCTCAGAATCGTGCGAGTCTATCGTTGGCTCGCTGATGGTCTTGACCTCCGTCGGGGTGTTTGCCAGGAGCCTGCGCTTGTCTGAGATTTGCTTTGGTGTTTTGGTTTTCAGCATGCTTGCGATGGATTTGTTTATCAATTTGCATCCTGCAAATCTCACCTCCAATTCCCTCAGGAGTGCCACCTCCTCCTGTGACCATACGTGGTCGTTTCTCCCAGGTTTGCCCTTGACTTTGGGTGCCGGTTTGAGGCGTTTCTCGTTCCGTAGAACTGGGTTCTTGTGCCTCTCGTGTTGACCAAGGCCTGATAGTGTTGAAAACCGTTGATCACACGCGCTGCATGCAAAGTCCCCAGTTTGGGGGTGGTTTCGTTCCTTTGCATTTGGGATAATGGCAGGCTATTGAATGGTACTCTCCTGCCTTATCGCAGCGTGAACATTTTGTTCGGATGTTCTTTATACCGTGCACTTTAGTCATATGGATCTTAAACAGGCTCAGCGTGGGGAAGAGGGTGTCGCAGTCCTTGCAGAACAGCCCATCGACGGGATAGTGGATGATTACCTCTGAGACGGACGTTCTGTCGCATACTGGCTCGATAACGACTCCTTCCATGAAGGCAGTTGCATCAGCTGTTTCATCGCCAGTCTCATTTATCGTTTTTTCGTCTGTGCCCTGCTTTACGTCTCTAACTTTTGTTGTAGAAGGTTTGGGTGGTTATGCTGATCTCAACCGCAGGGTGGGCTGCCCTTACGGTGCCTTCTACAATGTTATCTATGTCATCCGTTACAGGGTGAGTCGGCCCCCGGGAGGGGTGACCAGTCTCAGCTCCATGTAAGGTAGGAGGTAACGTCTCAAGGTCACTGTCGGTCTGGACCGAGATGGACCTTGTTGCGGGTTTTAAACATGTACAACCTAGTAACTTATCACAGCTCGCAGTTCTGGACAAGGCTGCGGACAGGTTGTTTATCCGGGACGCTTCCCAGCCGGACTGCTCCAGTGAAACTGGAAGACTCATACTGGTTTTTTTGAGAGTTGGTCTGTACAGACCATGGCTGTCTCGTACTTTTTCTGGTCGTTTGGTCACCCAGCAGCCAGGACTGCTGGGCTTACCGGCGGGGCCAACGGGGAGGTACGACACACACTATGCGCCAAAAATACGTCAAAACGTCATAGTGGGCAACTATGCGATCTCGTAAGAGAGTCATTGTTACTCCCGAAGGGCCTCGAGGATACTACGTGCTGACCACTGCCTGACAGCCTTGTGGTCAAAGCTGTTTCCCTTCAAAAATTTCTCCACGAAGGACAGGTGGTACGGGACGGTCCAACTACTTGGAGTGTTCCGCAGCAACGAGGCCAGGCCCATCCTTCGCAACACCAGGGACAGGTAGAACCTCAGTAAGTAGTGACACTTGGTGTTTGCGTACTGAGGGTCTACGCACAGCTTGATGCAGCCGCACACAAAAGTAGGCATCAGGGTGAGGGTGGCGTTCGGTACGCCCTTTCCCCCATTTTCCAGGTCTTTGTACATGGTGTCCCTGCGGACCCGATCCATCCTCGGCCACCAAATGAAGTGGAAGATGGCCCGGGTGACCGCAGCGGCGCAGGTCCAGGGAATAGGCCAGGTCTGCGCCACATACAACAGTACCGAAATGCCCTCGCACTTAACAAAGAGGGACCGGAGCATCCACCTGCCCAGCTTCTACTTCAGTTTGGTGATACGCTCCTCCCGAGTCTTAGTGCACGCCCCAGCTCCACTGAACCAAGCACCCAGCACCTTCAGGTAGTCTGTCCTGACGGTGAAGGAGCGGTCGTCCCAGTTCCCGAAGAACATGGCCTCGCTCTTGCCCCGATTGACTTTGGCACCCAAGGCCAGTTCAAACTGGCCGCAGATGTCCAACGGCCTACTCGCCGACTGATGATCAGTGCAGAAGATGGCGACGTCGTCCATGTACTGGGAGGTCTTGACCTGAAGGCCTCCGCTGCCTGGGATAGTCACGCCCTTCAGGTTCACGTCCTTCCTGATGGATGCGGCGAAGGGCTCCATACAGCACACGAACAAGGCAGGAGAGAGCAGGTAGCCCTGCCTGACTCCAGATCTGACGGGAAAACTGTCCGATTCCCACCCATTGATCGAGACTTCACTAACGCCGTTGGCGTAGAGCAGCTGGATCCAATTGTGGATGCCCTCCCCGAACCCTAATTTGGAGAGGACGTCCCTCATGTAAGCTTGAGAGACCCTGTCGAAGGCCTTCTCCTGGTCTAGGATGATGAGGCAGGTGTCCACCCTCCTGTCCTGCACATAGGCGATTATATCCCTGATGAGCGCGAGGCTCTCAGCAATCTTCCTGCCCGGCACAACACAGGTTTGGTCAGGGTGAATTACCGACTCCAGGACAGACCTGACCCGGTTGGCTATGACCTTGGCCAGGATTTTGTAGTCCACATTCAATAATGAAATGGGACGCCAATTCTTAATTTCTTCCCTCTTCCCCCTTCCTCCTTGTAAATGAGGATGATGCCCTTCCTCGTGGACTTGCAGGTTTTCCCTGCCCAAAGCGCACTGTCGTACACCTTCAGCAGGTCCCACAGAGCGGAATACAGCTCGATCAGTAAGCCATCACTCCCGGGAGTCTTATTCCTCTCCAAGGACTTGAGGGCTCTGGTCAGCTTGTCCAGGGATATTGGCCGGTCCAGCCACTCCCTTGTGCCGTCGTCTAAGACCTCCGTGATTGACGACAGGAACGATGCTGTCAGTGGGCTTTGCGTCATACATTCCGGCATAGGAGGATCTGCTGATCCTCAAAATGTCGGGCTGAGACGACGTCACCGAGCCGACGTCCTCCTTCAGCCGGCTAAGCACAGAGCTCTCTTTGTGCACCTTCTGAAAGAAGAAACACGAGTACGTCTCGTCCTGCTCCACGGAGTGGACCCTGGACCAGAAGATTATCCTGGACGCCTCCGCGGCGAAAAGCAAGGCTTGCTGGCCCCTCACCTCGTGGAGGTCCTCCGTGACATCGACCCCCATCGACTGCAGAAGGAGCAGGTTCTGCATCTTTTTCTGGAGTCGCGACAGATTTCCCCGCCCCCCTCTCACCTTCTGAACACCCTTAAGGACAAAGAACCTCTTGATGTTCTCCTTCACCATCTTCCACCAGTCACCCAGAGATTCAAAGAGGGGTTTCACGGTTCTCCAACTGGCGTACTCCCTCTTAAGCTCCTCGACGTTCTCTGGGGTTAACAGAGTCATGTTGAGCTTCCACATCCCCTTGCCATCCTGCTGGTTGCCCTGTAAGTGACAGTCGGCCAGCAGGAGGCAGTGGTCAGAGAAGAACACCGGCTTGACGCCGGTGGACCTGACCGAGAACGCCCGTGACACAAACAGGAAGTCTATCCTTGAGCGGATAGACCCGTCTGGCCGCGACCAGGCGTACCTCCGCTGCGCTCCATCTGCAGGGGTGCTGAAGACGTCGAGCAGCTTGGCGTCCTTCACCGTGCCCATCAGGAATCTGGACATGACGTCCAGTTGACTCCCCCCACCCGCTGTCCCCACGCCGGATCTTCAATCTGCATCGATGATGCAGTTGAAGTCTCCGCCTAGGATGACCGGCCTGGACATAGCCAGCAGGGGTGGAAGCCACTGCAGGACGGCCAACCGCTCATTCCGTATCACTGGGGCGTACACGTTGATTAGCCTCAGGGGAGCATTCCTGTAGGTGATGTCAGCCACTAGGAGGCGCACCCCCCACCACCAATTTGAGAGATGGTGAAGTCGTGCCCCCACAGCAGAATAGCCAGGCCCGAGGAACGACAGTCGTTACCACCCCCCCTCCCCGACCAGATCGAAGGCCCACAGGTCCAGGCGCCCGACCATTTCCCGTACCTGCTGAGGTGCGGTATCGCGCACTCCTACAGAAACAGGAGGTCCGCCTTGATGGTCAGGTAGGCCAACGTGGACACACATCTTGCGGTGGACTTGACGCTGCGCACATTAATGCGCGCAACTCATACCCCCATTGTGGGCAGTGACTGCAGTACCCTCCCCGAGTCCAAGGTCCAGCCCCTCTATCTGTCGCTTCATGCCCATTGCCCAGGCGAACTGCTGGATGCTCTCCGGGCTCAAGAAACCGTCCGTGCTGCCTTCTGGGTGGCATCCCCCCGTCGGGGGTACGGAGGCAAGATAGTCTGCCTCTGGGTGAGGCTGTTTCCTGCTTCCCACCTGAAGGTTCCAGGGGCCCCTCCAGGGCCCCAGAGGCGGTTGGCTGAGTGTCGGAGGGAGCCTCAGGATGCCTCCCATCACCTGGAATCAGGGTGCTGCTTTCCTTCTCCCTTGAGATCTTTAGCTTCTGCTTTGGGCAGACCGCTTCCGAATCCCCCTCGTCAGAAGAGCTCTTATAGCCCCCCTGTAGCTGCCTCTTCCTGCCTGATGGTTGCGGTGTCAGGGCCCGCCGGCGCACCTTCCTCCTCGCCTTCCGGACCGGTGTCCACTCCCCTGGCTCACCTGTTGCCTCCTCCATCGACTCCGGATTGTCGGGGGGGGAGCGGAGCCTGCAGGGGCGCTTTGCTGGCCTCTGGTCCGTCCTGCGGGGCTGGGCCCTCCTGCACGACCTGGCCCTCCTGCACATTAGGGGGGTCCTTGCAGGGGCCTGGTGCCTTCCTCTCCTCTGGGGGGGGCTTGCCCCGCATTGCCCCTGCCAGCAACCTGGGCGTAGATGGTCCCCTGCCGCGGGCATGCCCTATCGAGGTGGCCCGCTTCCCCGCAAAGGTTGCAGCTTTTTTCTTTTGGGCAATCCTTTGCAAGGTGTCCCTCCTCCCTGCAGTTCCTGCAGATGGTGGCTTTGCAGTCGGCCGCCACGTGACCTGACCTACCACAGGCATGGCAGACTTTAGGTTGCCCTGCATAGGTCAGGTAGCCCTTGCTCCCGCCAATCGCGAAGCTGGACGGTGGGTGTACGATGTGACCGTCCGCGCCCGTCCTCAGCGTCACCCTGACCTGCCTCTTACTGGTCCAGATCCCGAAGGGGTCCATGATGTTGGTTCGGTCCCCTTCCACCTTCACGTATCTTCTGAGGCAGGTCAGGACATCAGCTGCTGGCACATGCGGATTGTACATATGTACAGTCACCATATGGCTCCTCTGCACCTGCATCACGAACAGCGGGACAGCGGTCAGTATGGAGAGGGGGCCATCACCTCCTTTCTCCTTGAAAACGTCCAGGAAGCACTCGCCAAGCTTGGCACTCCTGAAGGTTACATCGTAGAAACCTCCTCTGGGGAAATCCTGCAGGCAGTAAATGTCCGCAGCAGCGAACCCGCAACAGTCCAACAGGACCCTCTTCACGAAGAAGGTGCGGTCCACAGGTGCACCTTCATCCGCCTTCTTCACGGAAACGCGGATGGTGTTCAGGACCCCTGACCTGGGGCACGAGCACTCGCCGCAGCCATCATTGCAGGTTGGCTGCTCCCCTGAACCAGCATGAGGCCGAAGCCAGCATTAAGATCCACCAGTTGCAAAGGTGCACAGCCAACTCGACGTCTTCCTTCCACCTCCAACACAGTTGCGCTCTCCTCTTCTCAGTCCACAAAAGAGTGGGTCTTTATTTTGTTCCGGATGTAAGCCGGTTTACTGAGCTGGAAGGTTTGTTTTCAGACGTTTAGTCACCATTCTAGGTAACATCATCAGTGAGCCTCTGGTGAAGTGCTGGTGTTATGTCCCGCTTTCTATTTATCTGTTTAGGTTTCCTTGGGTTGGTGATGTCATTTCCTGCATTGGTGATGTCATTTCCTGTTCTTTTTCTCAGGGTGGTAGATTGATTTGGAGCCAATATGTTTGTTGATGGAATTCTGGTTGGAATGCCATGCTTCTAGGAATTCTCGTGCGTGTCTCTGTTTGGCTTGTCCTAGGATGGAGCCCACACACTGCAGCACAGAGGAACTACGAAGAGCAGAAGAAAATCACCTATACAGCGTATTCAAAAAGAACGGGTACCCAATGAACACAGTCTGCCGATTTCTCAGCAACAAACCCAAACAAACAGACAAAACAGGCTCAGAAACCATAACCACTCTCCCCTACATCAAAGACATTTCCGAAATGACTGCCAGACTACTCGGACCTCTTGGCATCAGGGTAGTCCACTAGCCCACAAACCCACCAACACACTAAAACAACAGCTGATGAACTTAAAAAAAAACCCTATACAGACAACAAGCAAAACGAACGGCATTTACGAAATACCTTGCAAGAACTGTGACAAACACTACATTGGACAAACAGGCAGAAAGCTAGCCACCAGGATACGTGAACATCAACTAGCCACAAAAAGACACAACGCACTATCACTAGTATCCTTACATACAGATGAGGAAGGACACCACTTTGATTGGGACAACACATCCATCCTAGGATAAGCCAAGCAGAGACATGCACAAGAATTCCTAGAAGCATGGCATTCCAACGGGAACTCCATCAGCAAACACATTGATTTGGAGCCAATCTACCACCCTCTGAGAAAAAGAACAGGAAATTATATCACCAACACAAGGAAACCTAAACAGATAAATAGAAAGCGGGACATAACACCAGTGCTTCACCGGAGGCTCACTGATGATGTTACCTAGAATGGTGACGAAACGTCTGAAAATGAGCCTTCCAGCTCAGCGAGCAAACTTACATCCATTAGGTAGGTTATAGGGAAATGGGTCTGGATGGGATGATCCGAGGAATGGTGTGGACTTGTTGAGCTGACGGGCCTGTTTCCACACCAGGGATTCTATGATCTAATCCGTGAAGTGCTTCGAGATGGCTGGTCATTGCCCACACCAGCTCCAGTCTCCCAGCCTGCCTCTGTCCCCTACGGTTTGCCTACTGACATAAATCCACAAAGGATGCAACATTCATTCCTGGGACATCTGGTAACAAAGACACCTACATCAGACTTCTGATCATTGACCACAGCTCCGCCTTCAACACCATTATCCCTCCAGGCTGATCTCAAAGCTGCGTGACCTTGGTGTCGGCTCTGCTGTCTGTAACTGGATCCTCAGCTTCCTGACCCACAGGCTGCAATCAGTGACAATAGGTAACTGCACCTTCTCCACAGTAACACACAACACAGAAGACGCCCCCCCACCTTACTGTGTTGCCAAATTCTAAACAAATGACATCTGCAAGTTCGCCGACACCACCGCATTGGGACAGATATCTAACAACGACGAGTCAAAATACATAAGGGAGATAGAGGGCTTGGTATTGTGGTGCAATGAGAACAACCTTCTCTCAATGTCAGCCAAACTAAAGAATTGATCACAGACTTAAAGAAAGGAAAAGAACACCCCCATTCGCATCAATGAAACGGAGGTTGAAAGAGTGAAGAGCATCAAATTCCTCGGAGTGACAATAACTAATGACCTGCCCTGGGCTTCCCACGTAGATGCAGCAGTCAAGAAGGTACAACAATGCCTGTTCTTCCTCACGCCACTCAGGAAATTTGGCGTGTCCATAAGGGTCCCTCACTAACTTCTACCGATGCACCACTGAAAGCGTACAGTCCGGGTGCCAAATGGATTGGTACGGCAACTGCTCTGCCCAGGACAGTAAGAAACTACAGAGGGTGGTGTGTACAGCCCAGATCATCACGGAAGCCAACCTTCCATCCATGGACTGCATTTACACGGTTCTCTGCTGTGGAAAGGCAGCCAACATCATCAAAGACTCATCGCACCCTGGTAATGCTCACCTCCAGCCTCTTCCGTCAGGCAGAAGGTACAGAAGCCTAAATACATGGACCAGCAGGTTCAGGAGCAGCTTCCTTCTGGCCATTATCAGACCATTGAATGAACTGTAGCCTCAAATAATGTAACCTGCAAGGTAACTTGTATGCCTGAAGTCTTTTTGATCTGTACATCCTTTGCCTTCTGTGATCTGCTTGTACTGCTCATATCAAAGCTTTTCACTGTATTTCCATACACCTGACAAAAAAATCAAAATCAAAATTAAATCAATTCAGTGGTTCCTAAACTCAAAGGGCCTTTCTAGATGAAGAACGGTCATCTCAATGTTAGAATGGGGAAGCAAAAACCGACTGCAGTTCTGTTTTACCTCTGTGAACTGCCTGTTTTCCTGTGTGTGTGTGTGTGTGTGTCGAAGTTTATAAAGGGATTCAAGTTTTAGTTAGTAGTGTTAAATGTCCATGGCGCTAATTTGCTTACCTGTAGCTATAGGCTACTGATAAATATTTTTTTGTTCAGTACCGAAACCTGGTTTATGCTTTCATCAGTCTTGGCCAGAAGGTCAGGAAAATTTGGGATAGCGTTATGGAACTTGGTATGATTCCAAGAAAAGATGGCTTGATTTACAATATGCTACCCCAGTAGGTTGTAACAATCTATCATGTCATGTGCCTTGGTGCCTTCTCAGCCATACCTGGCTTTCATTGCCATTGTGACATGATTTTTCCTCTTACATCTTTCCCTTTCCATAGGAGTAGCACAAATTACCAATGAGCTTGATGATTTTGAGCTGAAGAAAGCAGCAGCACGAGCAGTCACAGGAGTACTGGCCTCGCATCCCAACAGCACGGATGTTCACATCATCAACCTGTCACTTACTTTCCACGGTCAGGAGCTACTAAGCGACACAAAACTTGAGCTAAATTCTGGCCGGCGTTATGGACTGATTGGTCTCAATGGAACTGGTAAGGTCACGTGCTCAGTGAGCAAAGACATGCCTTGAAGTTCTTGTAGTTTATAACTCTGAAACATTTAGGAAGTTGATAGCTGCTCTCCACTGTTTTATGCAGTGCCTTTTCCTTGGCTATTAGAATACATTCCTTTAAAAGCAGTGGAAATGTGATGAATCTGGAAGTCAGTAGTAATATGCTGTTGGCCTTTGTCTTATCACCACCCACACAGGCAAAGTGGAGCCAAATGAAATGCTGAATGGTCAGCATGGTGGCCACTGTGTGACCAGAACACATGAACTGTGTGGCATTTGGCCAGTGAGTCCAGGATTTAGAAAGGGTCTTCTCCAGATCATTATATTTGGGCACTTGGCTGTCTTGGTAATAGTTGGATTTTCTGAATTGTGCTAGATTCTAACTTGCAGTTTTTGTGGACTTCAGACACTAATTTATATCTTCCTCACTTCAGGGAAATCCATGCTGCTGTCTGCTCTGGGCCACCGGGAATTACCAATACCAGAACACATTGACATTTACCATCTTACACGGGAGATGCCGCCTAGTGACAAAACACCACTCGACTGTGTGATTGAGGTGGATAGGGAACGTATTGAGCTGGAGAAAGAAGCAGAACGTCTAGCCCACGAAGACTGTAACTATCCACTTGAACATTGTTTTTTCCATTCAGGTCCAATCCCTTTTATGCAATTACACCTTTAGTGGCTAGAAATCTATCTGTTTATTGCTCACGTACGTTCAGTGACATTAGCTTCATAGCATTCTGTAGTAGATAACTGTCACAGTTCACCACCCTCTGAAGAAATTTCTCTTCATCTCTGTCTTTCCTGATATAGTGACCCATTGTTTTGGATCCTCTAGCATCTAATCTACTCGACCCCTTTCCGACCTTTTATACATTTCAATTTTATCCCCACAATCCAGCACGGTTAGCTTGACTTCTCCTTGTTTGTCAAACCTGCCATCGCAGGAATCAGTCTGATGATCCTTTGCTGCCCTTCCTCTGTGGGAAGTATATATTTTCCGTAGGAAGACCAAAACTGGATATAGTACTTGAGGTGTGTTCTCTCCAAGGCCATGTACAGGTGTAGCACCAGAAAATTGGAGAGAGGCAAACATCATTCCCTTGTTCAAAAAAGGGAATAAGGATAACCCTGGAAATTACAGGCCAAGTTAGTCTTCTGTCAGTGGTGGGCAAATTTTTGGAAAGGGCTCTGAGAGACAGGATTTATGATCACTTGGAAAGGCACAATTTGATTTGTGATGGTCAGCATAGATTTGTGAGGGGTAGCTCATGCCTCACAAACCTTATCGAATTCTTTGAAGAGGTCAGCAAATGCGTGGATGAACCTAGAGCAGTGGATGTGGTATACATGGATTTAAGTAAGGCATTTGATAAGGTTCCCTATGATAGGCTCATGCAGAAGGTAAGGAGGCATGGGATAGTGGGAAATGTGGCAGATTGGATTCAGAATTGGCTCACCCTTAGAAGACAAAGGGTGGTAGTGGATGGAAAATATTCAACATGGTGCTCAGTTACGAGTGGTATACCACCGGGATCTGTCCTGGGTCCTCTTTTATTTGTGATTTTTTTGTAAATGATTTGGATGAAGGAGTGGAAGGGTGGGCTAGCAATGTTAAGGATGATACAAAAGTGGGTCGTGTTGTGGATAATGTGGAGGGCTGTTCTAGTTTACAAAGGGACATTGATAAGATGCAGAGCTGGGCTGAGAAGTGGTAGATGGAGTTTTAACCCTGAAAAGTGTGAGGTGATTCATCTTGGAAGGACAAATTTGAAAGCAGGATACAGGGTTAACGGAAAGATTCTTGGCAGTGTGGAGGAGCAGAGGTATCTTGTGGTTCATGTTCACAGTTCCCTGAAAGCTGCCATCTAGGTGGATAGAGTTGTTAAGAAGGTATATGGTGTGTTAGTTTTCATTAATAAAGAGATTGAGTTCAAGAGCAGTGAAGTTTCATGCCCCATCTATGCAAAAGCCTGGTTCAGCCACATCTGGAGTATTGTGTCCAGTTCTGGTCAATAGACAATAGGTGCTGGAGTAAACCATTCTGCCCTTTGAGCCAGCACCACCATTCATTATGTTCATCCACAATCAGTATCCTGTTCCTGCCTTATCCCCATAACCCTTGATTCCACTACCTTTCAAGAAAGAGATGGATAGAGCTCTTGAAAGTATCCAGAGAGTTGGCCTCCACTGCCTTCTGGGGCAGAGCATTCCATATATTCATCACTCTCTGGGTGAAGACGTTTTCCCTCAACTCTGTTCTAAATGGCCTACCCCTTATTTGGGTTGCCCAGGAAAGACGTGGAAGTGTTAGAAAAGGTGCAGAGGAAATTTACCAGGATGTTACCTGGAATGGAGGGCAGGTCTTGCGAGGAAAGGTTGACAGGCTTTAGAATCACAAAGGATGAGAGATGACTTGATAGAGGTGTACAAAATGATCAGAGGTACAGATAGAGTAGACAGCCAAAGACTTTTTCCTAGGGTGGAGGTAGCTGTTATGAGGAGGCATAGTTTTAAAGTGAGTGGAGGCAGATATAGGGGAGACGTCAGAGGTAGGCTCTTTACTCAGAGTGGTCGGTCGGGGCGTGGAATGCATTGCCAGAGCGGGTATTGGAGTCAGCCTCATTAAGGGCTTTTAAGCGGCTAATAGGCATATGGATGATAGTATAAGGTAGGGGTGGAGGTTTAGGGTAAAAGTTTGGCACAACATTGTAGGCCGAAGGACCTGTACTGTGCTGTACCTTTCTATGTTCTATATATGACTGCAGTAAGGCATTCTGCTTCTGTACTCAAACCCTCTTGGAATGAAGATCAATATGCCATTTGTCCGCTTTACTACTTGCTGCAACTACATATTTACTTTCACTGACTGGTACACAAAAGTTCCTTTGTGTATCAGCATTTACTTGTTTAAATAATACCCTGCCGTTACATTTTTCCTACTAAAGTGGACAACTTCACACTTATCCATATTATTTTATATTTGCTATACATTTGTCCACTCGTCTCAACTTGTGTAAAATGTGTTGAAGACTCATGTTCCTTACCCCTCATTGTTTGTATCTATCCAGGCCGAAGGAACCTGGGGTTTCATAGCAAATTTAAATGATGGTAGTGCTGTCTCAGTTCCACACAGGAACATAAGAAATAGGAGCAGAAGTAGCGTTCAGCCCCTCAAACTCAAGACTGCCTCACAATTCAACAAGATCATTGCTGGTTTGCCCTTAAACCCTGTTATATGCCAGCTCATTCGTAGCTCTCAACTCCCTGATAGTTCAAAAATCTATCTGAAGACCTCACCTTTAAATATGTTGTGATCTAGCCTTCACCACTGTCTTGGTTAGAAGATTCCAGGCATTTACTACCCTCTGAGAGAAGAAAGTCACTTTTAAAGTTAATGTCCATTTAAAATTTTTTCCTGTTAGTGGAAAAAATGTATGTACCGTATCAAGCCCCTTCAGAATCTTGTATGTTTCAATAAGATCACCCCTCATTTATCTAAACTCTAAGTAAAGGCAGAGCCTGTTAAGCCATTTTTGATAAGTTAATCCCTGCACTCCAAGAATCAACTCAGAGAGTCTTTTTCGAGCTTCCTCCAATTCCAAAGGTCCTGTGGAGACCAAAGCTGTACGCAGTACTTCAGCTACACCAATTAGAACGAGAGCAGAGCTGTAATCTCTCAGAATCACAGAATTGTTCCAGTGCAGAAGGAGACTATTCGGCCCATTATACTTGTACTGGCTGTACAAACTGGTTTCGTTACCTGTTGTCAATCTCCATTATCCCCATACCCTTTGCCTTTATCCAGTTAATCATCTCCAACATCCACTTGAATGCCTCGGTTGAACCTGCCTCCTCCACACTTCATGACAATACAGTCCAAACCCTAAAGACGTGTAAAATGTTTTTTTGTCACATCACGATCACTTATTTTGAACATCATTTTAAATTCATGCCCATTTGTTCTTTCTGTGAGTTGGAACAATGTCTCCCTGCTACACAGCTTCCTCCAGCTTGAAAAATATCTGTTGAATGTTACTAATTAATGTGATAGTGATGTGACAGCGAATTGTGCAAATATTACTTTAATGCTGGGCCTAGTGTTCTTTGCACTGTCCATACAGCCTTTGGTCTCTAAAGGATCTCCTATAAAATGTAGATAATTGTGAAAGAAGTCACCTTTCACTGTGCTGTGTTGCAGCTGTAACTAGCTACTGCAATATGTGGAGGATGATTGGTTGTGACTGTGGGTGGTGTGCATAGTAACCAGACCAAGTTGTTCCATCTGTACCCAGTTGTATTTGATCTTCTGGCCTGCAACTGTATTTTTCTCTCTCTCTTCCCCCTCTCCCTCCCCCTCCAGCGGAGTGTGAGAAACTTCTACAAATCTATGACCGTTTGGAGGAATTGGATGCAGACAAGGCAGAAGTGCGAGCATCCCGGATTCTCCACGGATTGGGGTTCTCACCAGCCATGCAGCGGAAGATGATGAAGGATTTTAGTGGAGGCTGGAGGATGAGAGTGGCCCTTGCAAGGTAATCAAGCATGAGATGGTGCTGTGGGGAAGGCAAGAACTTTACATATAACCTCCAAAATGAACTGGTTTTATACCTTCTCTGCTCTTGGTTTTTTTTCTCTCATTATCGTTTCTATTGGTTTTAGCAGAGATGTCCAAATTCCCAGTCTGCTTCCTGATTTGTTTTCTAGTCTCACAGCCCCATTGGGCTAGTTACTGCAATGCCTTGATGTGCTGAGTTTGGATCAGGCTCTGTGGAAAGACTTTCTGCTTTGGTTGCTTCTGGATTTGTTCTGCATTTCCAACTCTAGCGTCCTGTATTAGAACATAGAACATAGAACTGTCAACGCCTTATTCATTGCTATTAATCGAATTTGCATATAGTAAGAACTATGATTCTCTTTTTATTAAAGCTTATTCCAGTAACTGGATGAGTTTAGATAGTGACCTTTTGTATGCACTATGAGCTAGTGACTGGTGCTGATTGACTTGGGTTGGTCATTTGCTAGTATTAAGCCTCTGTACCTCTCTGTCAGCTCCCCCTAGTGGAGAGGCCTGGTACTGCAGAAAAATTCCTGTAGTTTGGGGAAATATTTAAACTTGGGTTATTGCAGCTGACCTCTCTTTATTTCTGCCTGTTCGTGATTACTGTGGTTTCTTCTTATTTTTTTCTAGAGCATTATTTATCAAACCCTTCATGCTTTTGTTAGATGAACCTACTAATCACCTTGATTTGGATGCCTGTGTATGGCTGGAAGAGGAATTGAAATCGTAAGTGGCTCTTTACCCTGGCTATGCAGTGATCTTGCAGGGATAATCTTACTGCCCACAGTCATGTAGTGATCACAAAGTGAGGCACTGATGGAGTGAGATCTGGATTATGTATACTTGTGATGTGTATCAGGCCAAGTGTGAGTCAGTCTTTCTACAGGCTGCAGCAGTACTTTCAGATTTGTGATAATTCTGAAACTACACTTTATGCACTTGTATGATGCAGGTGAATATGCTTCACATGGCGCACTTACTTGGAAACATGAGACAGTTTCAGCATAGGGGATCATATGGCCTGGTCTGATCTATGCCAGCTGTCTGGAAGCACACTTTCACTTTTCAAAGAAACTGCCATTCAGAAGCAGGGAATGCAAACACTCATTCTTCCTGTTCCAGTGATGGAACCTGAATTGTGGGTACTAGACTACCCAGGCGAAGCATTAGCCGATATGTTTTCTCACAGCCCATTGCACAAACTGATTCTTTCCTCTAAAAATGTCTGTTGAAATGTACAGGGTACATTTTCAAATGTGGGCCTGAGCATGCTGCATGTATTTGTCCCCTCCCTGAACAAAAATGAGCGTTTTTATTGATTGGTGCTGCATCTGCTGTCGTAAAACCTGTTTTTGTTCCTGTCTGTTTTTGAGCACAGTAAAGTTGGATTCCAATTGGCTTCTCGAATATTGTGGTTGTTGAATTCGGGGCTGAGACTTTGGAGATTCGAGTTACCCAGTGTCACTGTCTGATTCCAAGGCAGGTGGTTACTGGGTAAAATGTTCTCCTTATGTATTTTATTGCTTGCAATCGTTTCCAAGTTTGCTGGGAGACGTGCTATTCAGTTCGATCATGTAAATGCTGCTAGGAGTACTGGAAATGTATTAAAGATGAAATTTTTAACAAATCTTTGATTTTGATCTGATTTTTTGCTCTTCCTCCCACCAGATTCTCCCGGATCCTTGTCCTTGTATCTCATTCCCAGGATTTCTTGAATGGAGTTTGCAACAATATCATTCACATGCACAACCGCAAACTGAAGTATTATACAGTGAGTACTCAGATGTGAACTTATACTGAACAGCTTCTATTCTAGAACAGATCACTGGGGGGGGAAGAAACTCACGCTGACATGACATTAAATTAACCAGGAAATGCAGTAAACCCAGAACAGCTAAAATGGAAATAACAAGGTGTGGAGCTGAATGAACACAGCAAGCCAGGCAGCATCAGAGGAGCAGGAAAGCTGACATTTCAGGTCTGGACCCTTCTTCAATTTTTCTGAAGAATGGCCCAGACCCGAAATGTCAGCTTTCCTGCTCCTCTGATGCTGCCTGACTTGCTGTGTTCATTCAACTCCACACCTTGTTATCTCAGACTCCAGCATCGGCAGTTCCTACGTCTCTAAAATGGAATTAAGGCTGTATCTGGCCTATTCTAAGATATAGGTTTACATATGTTGCTAAGGCAATGTGGATTGACCCTTATTCTGTCTCAACCATTGTCCCCTTCGAACAGTCCTAAGACAGGTACAGCACAGTGTTGAAGGAGCTTTAGTTTGAAAGAATAGAGACAGCTTCCCTCTGTGTTTAACCTCAAGCTGACCTATGCGTTTCTCCACCAGGATTGCTCACCTTGAGTGTGAAAATTCACCAACTGTGGCAGTTGATTGCAGGGAATCAGTCCTCTATGATGGCTCGTGGTTCTAACTGCCCAGAAGGAAGTTGCAGATTGGACAATGGCATCATGCTAAGACTGAAATCAGGAGATGATAAATGCAGTGAGAAATAGAACTAGCTGGTGCAAAAACGGATCAGCTTTTGAGCTAAAAGTCAGAATGCACATATGAGCATCCAAATAAACAGCATTACCTTGAGCTTGCTCCATTTTCCCATTAACTCAAGCTGTGCTTGAAAAAGTCATCTCTGGGCTAGAGAGACAAACCATTTGCATTTCAGGTCACTGACGCTTTTGAGCGATTTGTGTGAATAAATTTCTGATTCGATAAGGTTGCCTGAAATTGCTGAAATAAGTGACATCCTGGATTATGTGCCTAATATTTAGAACAGTTTGTGAATCCCTGTCTGTCTGACTAAGGTGAGAGTGACATCCAATGAAGAACAAAAAAAATTAAAGTCAAAATATTTGTTCATTTTAACCTTCAGTTGGTGGTGGTAGTGAGACGTTTCATTGAATTGTGTGGTATAGATACACCCATGTAAAATGTTGGCACCATGGATACCCTGGGTAAGGATTTTTTAAAGTCACAATTTAACAACAATGTGACAAATGTGGATAAAATTGAGATCCTGTGCCTCAATCTTTGCTTTCTGAATCTCTTTGATGCAAATTAATGCTGGCGTAGTATTAGTGAGACCAGTGTTACTTTCTGGGGCACCACGAAACTGCGTGAGGTTTCTGACTTGCCCCCTGAGCTGGCATGTTTTTGTTTGGACATTTCATCACCATGCTAGGTGACATCATCAGTGAGGCCTCCGTTGAAGCGATGTTATTCTGTATTCTGCCTGGAATTTATACTGTCCAGTCTGTTATGGTGAGTTGTCATTTCGGTTTTGTTCTGTATAGGTTTGTATATAGGGTCCAATTCTATAGGTTTGACGATTGCATTATGGGTTGAGAACCATGACTGTAGGAATTGGACCTCCTAAACAAACACATACAGAACAAAACCAGAAACGAGACAACTCGCCATAACAGACCAGGCAATGTAAATTGCAAGTGGAGTAAAACAACAACATCATTGAGGCCTCTGAAGTGATGTCACCCAGCATAGTGACCAAACATCTGAATGAAAACAAGCCAGCTTGGTGAGCAAGTCAATAACCTCACCCACACAGCAAGCTACAATTCTTTGCTAAAACCTTAAACTGAGAAACCGCATTGGAGTCACTTGTGGCTTGTGTTCTAGGGTAACTACGACCAATATGTGAAGACCAGGCTGGAACTAGAGGAGAACCAGATGAAGCGGTTCACCTGGGAACAAGATCAGATTACACACATGAAGGTGAGTACATGGATGTGGGTGGCTGGGGATGCTGAAGGGAATTCTATACAGAGAAGGTGGAGTCACTTCAGGTAGAATTCCCTTCACGTGAACTAGTTAATTTACGAGGATCCATTGGTTAGGTTAGAACCCAAAAGTTGGTCAGTCAGCCCAACCAGACTCTAGTGTTTATTCTTCATGTGAACAGTATCCAAATCTCATGTACCTGTCCTTTGCCCACCTATCTCACTTGCTCCAATCACTAACTCAATTGAATTCCACAGCTTCACAACCCTCCATGGTTAGATTAAACAAGGGACTGTGGGAGCGACTTCTGAGGTCCTGTGACGGCACTGAGACTCGAGGCTTTGGGTTGGGAGGCCTACTTGCCTTACAGAGATAAAGCTACTGCATGGAGACTAGGCTTTTAAATGTGGACAGTTACTTTCTTTTTTTTAATTTCTGGTTTTGGTACTTTAAGATGGGTTTTTTTTTAAGCTGGATTTTTGTACCCAAATTGATGCCGGTGATTAGAGACTTTGTACACATTTCACTGTACTCTTGTACTTCTGAACTCGAGTACACGTGACAATAAAACCTAATTCTAATTCTAAATAAGAAGTATTTAGGTCAATGTTTCCTCAGTCATGACCACTCAATCAATAGGATAGGGCATATAAATCATTCTGTCTCCTAATTTTAAATTTATTTATTAAACCCCTTGTCATGCTCTTGGAACGATTTTTAAAAGTTCATGGGACTTGAGTATCATCAGTTAGGCCAGAATTTATTATCATTCCTAATTATCCAGAGTGCTTTTAAAGAGTCAACCAAATTACTGTGGAGCTGAAGTTGTATTAGGACAGCTGATTTCCTTCCCTAAAAGGACGTTGGTGAACTAGATGATGGTTTTTTTACAGTTAATAATGGTTACATATCTGTTGTTTACAATGTAAACCTGTTACATTATCTGCATTACAATAGCCTAGCTTTTTATTGCAGTTTTTCATTGATTTCAAATGTCACCAGATGCCATGGTGGATGCAAGCCTATGTCCCCAGAACATTAGCCTGGAATTCTGGGTTACTAGTCCAGTGACATTACTGCTACATCACCACTTCCCCAGCACCTCATAACTTTAACAGATATCTCCTTGTACTTCTGGATTCCCTCAATTTCATACTTCCAGGTCAAGTTTTTAAAAATCTAACCTGGGGAAAGCAGGTTTGTTGCTCATTGTATTCTCAATAAGTTTGCCTGCTATCCTAATCTTGTTTTCTTCTATACCCTAGAACTACATTGCCCGCTTTGGACATGGCAGTGCCAAGTTAGCTCGACAAGCTCAGAGCAAAGAGAAGACGCTACAGAAGATGATGGCCTCTGGGCTGACGGAGAAAGTCATCAGTGACAAGGTTTGTGCGACGTATGTGCGTTCAATAAGGGTGGCTAAAAACCTGTGGCGACAGTTCTGTGACATTGCAACACCAATGGGCTGTAGCAGTAGCAATTTCATGAATAGAGATTTTCCGTTCTAACAGTCATTGTGTGTCACTCCCACCAACCTGAATTTTTAATTTTAAGAATCTCAAGCCTCTTATCCTTACACTCTGCGACTTTCCAACGTTCTTCACACTTTGTGTTTTCTAAAGTAGTATCTCTTGCAAGGGGTTTGGGTCGTTCCACCTTGTCACAAGCAGTTTGTACACCTACAGAGTGCAGGATTACAATATCCTCACTGAGTACAGTCAGGCTACAGGGATTCTACAGTTGCTTGATTGTCATGTTTTAGCACAGTTGGGTAAAAGCACCTCATGAAGTCAGGACAGGGCGTCAGTAGGTGTTGTTCTTGTCCACTACCTACCATTATTGAGCAGTTAATTCAGGACAGGATGGAGTGGCTGTTTCTTATATTGGACTTTTATTTCAGTGACAGCCTCAGGGGCTGTGGCTGTTTAGGTGTTGATCTATTTTTAAAGTTCAATGCTTGTGTGTCTGCTTTTGGGTTTGCAATTAGAGAAGTCATGGCCTAATGGTTATGTCAGCAGACTAGTAAACCCAGAGTGCTCTGGGCATACTGTTTAAATCCCATCATGGCAGATGCTGGAATTAAGTTAATAAGTTCAATTAACTTATACGGTTGAAGTTTGCTCAGTCCAACATCAAGGCTAATATTGATAAATGTTTCAGTATGAGTTACATCAAAAGCTGTGGAGGTAGTGTGGGAAAGAGATGATTAGAAAGACACTGTAGGCCGGCGGGGATAAATGCCTTACTCCTATGCTTTTCATATCAGTAATATTTATCATGAAATGATCATTGTTGCAAAATCCCATCTGGTCCAATAATGTATCAGAGATAATGGGAGCTGCAGATGCTGGAGAATCCAAGATAATAGTGTGAAGCTGGATGAACGCAGCAGGCCAAGTAGCATCTCAGGAGCACAAAAGCTGACGTTTCGGGCCTAGACCCCTCAACAGAGAGCTCTCTGAAGGGTCTAGGCCCGAAACATCAGCTTTTGTGCTCCTGAGATGCTGCTTGGCCTGCTGTGTTCATCCAGCTTCACACTTTGTTATCTTGGTCCAATAATGACTTCCCCTAAAGGATACCTGCCCCTTGTTTGATCTGGCCTACATTAACTCTTTTTTTCCTTCACAGATGCTGCCAGACCTGCTCAGCTTTTACAGCAACTTTGTTTTTGTTCCTGATTTACAGCTTCCACAGTTCTTTCAGTTTTTGTGGCTAATGGGTGTTAGTTCCTTGGAAATGGTGCTAGGACAGAACATGTATACCCCCCTCTATTGTCTCCCTTCTGCCAAGGGCTATAGGATGAATCTATTCCAGTTGTATAGGCATTTCTTACAGTTCTAATGTTCTAATCCATTATCTGTATTTTTCTTGTAGACATTGTCATTCTGCTTCCCATCCTGTGGGAAGATTCCTCCCCCTGTTATAATGGTACAGAATGTGAGCTTCAAGTACACTAAGGATGGGGTAAGTCATTCAGGAACGGCTGCTACTGTGTAGGCAGTGAGCAGTGGAGACTGGGTGTTTTCTTTTGAGCTTGGAGTCAAATCCTGGGGACTGGCTGCAAAGGATGGATTGAGGGGATGGAGGTTAGAAGTTTGAAAGAAGTAGGAATTCTGATTATTGTCTGTTTTCTTTTCAGCCATTAATCTATCGAAATTTGGAGTTTGGCATAGATTTGGACACCAGAGTGGCCCTGGTTGGGCCGAATGGAGCTGGAAAATCTACATTACTGAAATTGCTGGCAGGTGATGTGAGTATCTTGTGGAGCCAATGTGAGGATATGTAGAGGGCTGAAATGTGATGTGTCATTTGTTTGGTCTTTCTCACTGAGTGCGGAATAGGGGTACTCCTCCTCCTCTTGTACCTGGGTTTCTTGCAGATTGTAGGTAGAGATTGATCGCTATGATTGCTCACCAGTTCCATCATTATAAGCCTACGACCATTAGGATTTGAGGGTGTCAAATGACCCCTAGTTTCTGAGCCCTGACTTAACATTTCCCATCAAGTTTTGCCAGACTTTAATATTAGGCTATAGCGAAACCTCCAGCCTTCAATTAAACCTTGTCTTTGATTCTAACATACACTTTTGAAAAACCGATTAGCACAGCTGAATAGGTAATGAGCGACCCTAACCAAAGACCCGGAATGGGAGCACAGTGTGGGAAAAGTGGGAACAGGGTTCAGAGTTGGATACTAAAGGGGAAAAAAACCAAAGAACTGCAGGTGCTGGAAATCAGAAACAAACAGAAATTGCTGGGAAAACTCGGCAGGTCAGGCAACACCTGTGGAGGGCATCAGAGTTAATGTTTCAGGTCCAGTGACCCTTCAGAACTGATGGTAGCAAGTAAAAGGTTGGTATACATGCTGAATACAGAGTGGGGAGGAGTAAAGGACAGGTGGAGAGAGAACGACAGATAGGCAGACAAAGGAATGGATAAAGGTCATCTTGGGCTAATTGAGACCATTAGAAGCTGACAATGTGATGGATGTGGTAGCAACCAATGTGATGATAAGGCCTGGTGTCTGGGGGTTAGGGTAACGATATAGGGGATTGGGGTAATCTGGGAGATGTATCGGGGTCCTTGGATAGTGAAGAGGAAGAAGTGAACATCGCATGGGGAGGTGTCGTAGGCTGTGGGGAGGAGTGGACCCAGAGTGCTCCAGAGGGAACTGTCCCCGAAGAAGGCTGACGAGGAATTGGAGGGGAAAGTTTGTCTGGATTTGGCAGAAGTGGCAGTTAATGGTCTTTTTGACGTGAATGCTGGTAGGTGTGGACCAGGGACCCTGTTGCTGTTGTGAAGAAGAGAGAGGGGGCGACGGCCAAAGTGTGGGAGATGGATCAGGCACAGCTGTCAACTATAGTGGTCAGTTGAGGAGAAGGTGGACATTTTGGAGGGTCCCATGTCAATGTTAGCCTCATCAGAACAGATGTGATGGAAAATGAGGAACTGGAGAATGAAATTTGTCTTTACAGGAAGCAGGATCTGTAGGAGTCAGCAGGTTTATAGTGGATATTGGTGTCCAGCCTATCCCCAGAAATAGGAACAGATATTAAGGAAGAGAAGGGAAGGGAGGTGTCAGGGATGGGCCAGCTGAAGTTGACAGTTGGTGGAAATTGGAAGCAAAACAGATAAATCTTCTCCAATTCTGGACCTCAGAAGGAAGCAGCACCAGTGATGCCATTGAGGTACCAGAGAAAGAAATGGGTGAGGACCAGAGTGGGACTGGAGCAACGGATGCTCCATGTGCCTCAAAGATACAGGCATAACTGGGGCCCATGTGGGTACCCATGGTCACACCTTTTTACTTAAAGAAAATGGGAGGAGTTAAAAGAAGTTGGTCAAAGTGAGGATGAGCTCGATCGGGTGGAGTACGATGGTGGTGGGTGAAGACAGTTCAGACCTTGTTTTCAGGAAATGGTGAAGAACCCTGAGACTATCCTGATGGGCAATGGACACTTAAAGTGATTGCACATCCATGGTGAAGAAGAGGGGGCTGGAACCCGTGACTTGGAAATTCTGAAACTGATTTAAAGCGTTGGAGGAATTGTGGATGTAAGTGGAAATGGACTGGACAAGGAGTGGAAAATTAAGTCAGGGTGGGAGAGATGATGAGTTCTGTGAGAGAGGAGAGCGCAGAAACAATGAACCTGCTCATTCAGTTCTGTTTGAGGAATTTGGGCAGGAGGTAGAAATGGGCTGTGTGGTGTTTGGGAAGCTATGAACTTGGAGGCTGTTGGGGGGAGATCAGATGGAATGAGATTTTGATTGTTGAGGGCACAATGGCCCAGTGGTCCATAGTGGGGTCATACTCCAGGAAGATATAGAAAGAGGCATGAGAGTTGATGCTTGGCCTCGCAATGGAGAGGTCAGTATGCCAGACAATAGCAGCACCATCCCTGTTGTCAGGCTTGCTTACTGAAGGTTGGATCTGAGATCACGGAATGCAGTCAGTGCTGAGGGAGTTTGGTTGAAACGCGTGGGAGTGGAAAATAATTGAGGCAATCAATGTCGCACCAAGAGCTTTGATGAACAGGTCGTGTGCAGGTAAAAGGCCAGAGGGAGGACTCCTGGTGGAGGGAGATGTTGGAGATTGGTGAAGGGATCTTTGGTTGAGGGAGAGGGCATCTTGTCCACCAAAATGGGCACTGAGGCAAAAGTGACAGAGTTCAAAGTCATGTCATTCCTGAAATCCGTTGAGATGGGGGTGCAGGGAGATAAAACTAAACACCTTTGCTGAGCACAGAACATTAAGCATCAGCAAGCAGAACATAGGAAGGGATTGTAAATATACACCCGGTGGGGGTGGGAGGGGGTTTTGGGAGAGGGGGTCCAGTCAGCAAGGAGGATGGGAGGAAAGTTCCACCGGATTGTGAGTATGAGTTGGATGATCAGCCATAATCATATTGAATGGTGGAGCAGGCTTGAAGGGCTGAATGGCCCAGTACTCCTATTTTCTAATTTCATTGAGAAAGCCCTGAAATCGGATGAATCACAAACTTTCTGTTGATTATTGCGAAGTTAACATGTTCCAAAAGCAAACCTCTATCCTGTTCCAAAATTAGAATTCAATTAAATTGGACATGCACAGTTTATCACAGAAATCAACTTGCTTAAGGGATATTGACAAGTTTCATTTTATTTTAAAGAAATAGCTGCTTTTATAACACCAAAACACAGGTGAGGTCCCGGAAGGCTGGACATTTGCTAATGTTGGCCCCTTGTTTAAGAAGGGCAGCAAGGATAATCCAGGTAATTATTGACTGGTGAGCCTGACGTCAGTGGTAGGGAAGCTACTGGAGAAGATACTGAGGGATAGGATCTATTCACATTTGGAAGAAAATGGGCTTATCAGTGATAGGCAACATGGTTTTGTGCAGGGAACGTCATGTCTTACCAACTTAATAGAATTCTTTGAGGATGTAACAAAGTTGATTGATGAGGGAAAGGCTGTAGATGTCATATACATGGACTTCAGTAAGGCGTTTGATAAGGTTACCCATGGCAGGCTGATGGCGAAAGTGAAGTCACATGGGGTCCAGGGTGTGTTAGCTAGATGGATAAAAAAACTGGCTGGGCAACAGGAGACAGAGAGTACGAGTAGAAGGGAGTTTCTCAAATTGGAGACCTGTGACCAGTGGTGTTCCACAGGGATCTGTGCTAGGACCACTGTTGTTTGTGATATATGTAAATGATTTGGAGGATGGTGGAGGTGGTCTAATCAGCAAGTTTGCAGATGACACTAAGATTGGTGGAGTAGCAGATAGTGAGGGGGACTGTCAGAGATTACAGCAGAATATAGACAGACTGGAGAGTTGGGCAGATAAATGGCAGATGGCGTTCAATCCGGGCAAATGCGAGGTGATGCATTTTAGACGATAAAATTCAAGGGTGAACTATACAGTAAATGAAAAAGTCCTAGAGAAAATTGATGAACAGAGAGATCTGGGTGTTCAGGTCCATTGTTCCCTGAAGGTGACAACGCAGGTCAATAGGGTGGTCAAGAAGGCATATGGCATACTTTCCTTCATTGCACGGGGCATTAAGTACAAGAGTTGGCAGGTCATGTTGCAGTTGTATAGGACTTTGGTTCGGCCACATTTGGAATACTGTGTACAGTTCTTGTCGCCACATTACCAAAAGGATGTGGATGCTTTGGAGAGGGTGCAGAGGAGGTTCACCAGGATGTTGCCTGGTATGGAGGGTGCTAGCTATGAAGAGAGGTTGAGTAGATTAGGATTATTTTCATTAGAAAGACGGAGACTGAGGGGGGGACCTGATTGAGGTCTACAAAATCATGAGGGGTATAGACAGGGTGGATAGCAAGAAGCTTTTTCCCAGAGTGGGGGGCTCAATTACTAGGGGTCATGAGCTCAAAGCGAGAGGAGAAAAGTTTATGGGAGATATGCGTGGAAAGTTCTTTACACAGAGGGTGGTGGGTGCCTGGAACGCGTTGCCAGCGGAGGTGGTAGACGCAGGCACGTTAGCGTCTTTTAAGATATATTTGGACATGTACATGGATGGGCGGGGAGCAAACGGACACAGACCGTTAGAAAATAGATGACAGGTTAGACAGAGGATCTCGATCAGCGCAGGCTTGGAGGGCCGAAGGGCCTGGTCTTGTGCTGTAATTTTCTTTCTTTTCTTCAAAAGAACCACCTTCAGAGACACTAGCGACAAGCTCTTAATTAGTGATTGAAAGACATTATTGGTGTGTAAACAAACCTCTTTCATCAACCAAAAAAAACCTGAAAGCAAACAATCCACTCCTGTTGAGTCAGAGATAGTAGGAACTGCACATGCAGGAGAATCCAAGATAACAAGGTGTAGAGCTGGATGAACACAGCAGGCCAAGCAGGTCTCGGCCTGAAACATTAGCTTTCCTGCTCCTCTGATGCTGCTTGGCCTGCTGTGTTCATCCAGGTCCACACCTTGTCATCGCCACTCCTGTTGTCCAAATTTGGTTTTATTAGACTGTGTTCCTTCCTTTTTTCTGTCCTCTCTTTATTCACTCCTTACCTTGTCAGTGTGTATATTTCTACATGAGAATTTTTTAAACTCTGCTTGTTTTTAAGTTATAAAGCTTCACATGAGAAATTCAACTTGAATTTTTGTTGTCATTGGTTAAAAACAGTTTGATTGCAAAAGTTACTCATTATCTTGTTAACGATAAAAGCATGGCCTGGATATTCTTTTAACCTGAATTGTACACGGGTAAAACTGAGAAATTCACTATTTTAATGAAATGTTCATGTTTCTGACATCTCCAAAATAGTGGAGCTTGATTTCCAGCCCACTGCCAGTGAGTTCTGACCACCACTCCCTCTGGTTAACTCCGGATGATCTTGGACTCGGTAATTGCAATGGATGAATATCCATTACCTTTTGACAATCTTCAGCAAGCAGTAATTCATAGTGATCCCAGTGTCATCCACATCAGGAAGCATAAATTTCCCATTTCCGTTCGTAGCATTGTTTAGAGTTGGTGTAATAATATTGACTGAATCCCCTGCAATCTTGATTCTGTGCTGAATTTTTCTTAAACCTCATTTATGTAGCTCCTGCCTTGTGATGGAATGGTTCGAAAACACTCACATGTCAAGATTGGACGATACCATCAGGTAACCTCTGTTTCTCCTCCCTTCTCTGGTTTCCCTGTATAAACGCAAGGGCCAGGCAAACAGGTCATGGACAAAGCCCACCACTAGCTTGGTGGGCAATAAGTGTGGCATTTTACTGTGGCCCCTACTTTGTAGGAACAAGTGCGCCCACTGACCTGAGGAATATACCTGACTAGTAGTGAACAGATATTTGCCTTTCCTTTAGAGATTAATTTATCTCTGAATTTGGGCTCGGAGCTGTCAGGCAGCAGCACCCGCACAAAGAAGTTATTTGGCCAATCAAGTATATTCTGGCTCTTTGCTATCTAAAATTGGTGTTATTGCATTGCTGTACCTCCAGAACCCTCTATCTACTGAGTCTGATGAGATAAAATTGACGTTTAGGCATGGGCAATAAATGCTGCTCTGCCAATTAATGTAAATTAGAGTAAAAACCCTCAGCACAATTGCTCATCTGACATGTGTAATAAATGAAAGAAGTCTGATAATTGCATGGTTGGTTAATTGAGGAAGCAGTTTCCTGCGATTTGATCTGATCTGATATACTCCTTTTGTTTATGTGTGCCCAGCCAATGTGGTGACAGGGGCTTGTTGAGGTAGTTGCATATCTGCCCAGTGGCAGAGAGGATAGGCCACCTTGGTTAAGAAAGGATTGAAACCAAAGCACCAAATTGTAGGCCAGTTAGTCTATCATTGAGAAATGCTAGAATCAATTTTTAAGGTAGTAAGGTGAGGTTGTTGACTTGCTTGCCGAGCTGGCTTGTTCTTGTTCAGAAGTTTCGTCACCATGCTAGGTGACATCATCAGTGGAGCCTCCGATGAAGCAATGGTATTCTACTGTGCTTGGAATTTATACTGTCTGATCCTCAATGATGAGTAGTGTTATTTCTGGTTTTAATCTGTGTGTGCTTGTACATGAGGCCCAATTCTGTTTGTTGTCACTTCATCACCCATAATTCTATGCCTCTAGGAATTCCTGTGCGTGTCAGTTTGGCTTAGGCTACTATGGTTACCCTGTCCCAGTTAAATTGATGGCCTTCATTGTCTGAAATGAATAAATGGGTTGTTTTCGATTTGGAAAACTCTCAGTAGTTGTGGTACCACAGGAATCTGTGCTAAAGCCTTAACCACTTCTCAAATCCTTTCAGCCTCGTCACTGATGTAGATGGTATGTTTGCTAAATTTACTGATACAAAAGTAGGAAAGCTAGTTGTGAAGTAGAAACAAAAGTTTTGAGATGGGCAATAAATGCTGGTCTGGCCAGTGGTACGCTCAAACCATGAGGAATAAAAATAATTTTAGCTGGGTTAACTGAATGCATTCCAACTACTGCAAAATGTTCGTGCAGAATGTGTGCACTGCGTTCAGATAATAGAGGAACTGAATATTGTTCAAATGGACAGTGATTGCAATGTTCTGAGGTACAAGGGCATTTGGGTGTATTGAGACATGAATCACAGAGGTAGTATACAGGTAGAGAAGTGATTAGGAAGGCAAATACAATATTGTTTATTGTAAGGGCAACGAATTATAAAAGGAGGTTTTACTGCAGTTGTTTGAGGCCTTGGTGAAACTACTTTGAGCACGAAGTAATGAGAGAACTGCAGAAGGAAGGTCCTTGCTTCCCGCCCAATGTATCATCCTTAAAACACTTCCTCCAACTCCAATTAGACTCTGCCACCTGGAACATCTTCCACTCCCCACCCCTCTCTGCCTTCTGCAAGGACCATTCCCTTCACAGCCACCCCCCCCAACCCTCCCCTGTAACTGTAAAAGATGCAGCACCTGTCCACGTGCCATCTCCCTCATCTCCATTCACGGCCCTAAACAGTCCTTCCAAGTGAGTCAGAACATCACCTGCATCTCCTCCAACCTAGTCTGTTGCATCCAGTTCTCCCGACGTGGTCTTCTGTACATCAGTGAGACCAAACATAAATAGGTGACCATTTCACTGAGCATCTTTGCCTGGCCCGTAATGGTCAACCTAACCTCCTGGTCACTACCCATTTCAATTCTGCCCTCCCACGTCCCCTCTGACTGTCCGTCCTCTGCCACCTCCAGCTTTGCAGTCACTTGCAATGCAGATTTGAGTATCAACATCTTCTCTTCCGCCTGTGCATCCTACAGGCTGGAGGACTCAACTTTTGAAGAACCCGAGACTCTACAACTGTAGTGTCTCCCACCCGCTCTCCTCCTCTAACCTAGTTAATAAGGTAAGGTTCATTCTAAACTTTCTCTATTGAATATAAGTTTGTTATTAATTTTATAGCAACTTGAGCTAAGCTTTCTACTTTAGTACTGAGTGGGTGTTCAGCTAAGTGGGGTATGGATGCTAGGGCAGTTGCTTGCTCCTGCAGAATGTGGCAGGTGGGAGACATGGCACACGTCTCCGCTGGCTACGTCTGCGGAAGTGCACCCAACTCCAGCTCCTTGAAAACCGTGTTAGGAAAATGGAGCTGGAGCTGGATGAACTACAGATCATTCGGGAGGCAGAGGGGTAATTGAGAGGAGTTACCACGAGTTGGTCACTCCTAAGGCTCAGGACAAGGATAGATGGGTTACAGTTAGGGGGAGGAAAGGGGACAGACAGACAGTGCAGAGATCCCCTGTGGGCATTCCCCTCAGCAATAAGTGTACTGTTTTGGATACTGCTGGGGGGGGGATGACCTACCAGAGGAAAGCCATCGTAGTCAGTTCTCTGGCACTGAGCCTGACACTGTGGCAAAGAAGGGAAGGGGGCAGAATAGAAAAGTACTCGTGGTAGGGGACTCGATAGTTAGGGGAATCGGCAGGAGATTTTGTGGTCAGGATCGGGATTCCCGGAAGGTATGTTGCCTCCCTGGTGCCAGGGTCCGGGACGTCTCCGATCAGGTGTATAAGGTTCTAAAAGGGGAGGGCGAACAGCCAGAAATCGTGTTACGGATTGGCACTAATGATATAGCCAGAAAAAGGATTGAGGATATAAAAAGTGATTTCAGGGAGTTAGGATGGAAGCTGCAAAGCAGGACGAACAGAGTAGTGTTCTCTAGTTTACTACCGGTGCCACGACATAGCGAGGCGTGGAACGGGAACGGGAGCGGGCGCAGCTTAACACATGGCTGCGCAGCTAGTGTAGGAGGGAGGGCTTCAGATATGTAGATAATTGGGATGCCTTCTGGGGAAGGTGGGACCTGTACAAGAAGGACGGGTTGCATCTGAACTGGAAGGGGACCAATGTCCTGGGTGGAAGGTTTGCTCGAGTAGTTTGAGAGGGTTTAAACTAGTATGGCAGGGGGGTGGGAACCTGAGCTGTATACCGGAGGTGAGAGTTGATGCAGGTGAGGCAGTAGCAAGAGGTAGACCAGCTAGTGGGAAGGATTTTCCTGGGAAGGAACCAAGGGATCAGTTAAAGTGTGTTTGCTTTAACGCAAGGAGTATCAGGAATAAAAGTGATGAACTTAGAGCATGGATCAGTACCTGGTGCTATGATGTTGTGGCCATAACATAGACATGGGTTTCTCAGGGGCAGGAATGGTTCCTGGATGTTCCAGGGTTTAGAGCATTTAAAAAGAATAGGGAGGGGGGGAAAAAGAGGAGGGGGTGTAGCACTCTAATCAGAGAGGGTATCACAGCTACAGAAGCCTCCATTGTTGAGGAAGATCTGCCTACCGAGTCAGTGTGGGTGGAAATTAGGAACAGCAAGGGAATTGTCACGTCGTTAGGGGTTTACTACAGGCCCCCCAATAGCAGCTGGGAGATTGAAGAAAGCATAGGTCGGCAGATTTTGGAAAAGTGTGGACGTAGTAGGGTTGTTGTAATGGGTGACTTTAACTTTCCCAATATTGATTGGAACCTCCTTTGAGCAGAAGATTTGAATGGAGCTGTTTTTGTAAGGTGTGTTCAGGAGGGTTTCCTAACTCAGTACATTGACAGGCTGACGAGGGGAGAGGCCATTCTAGACTTGGTGCTCGGAAATGAGCCGGGGCAGGTATCAGATCTTGTGGTGGGAGAGCGTTTTGGTGATAGTGACCATAACTGCCTCACATTCTACTTGGCTCTGCCTCACATTCTACCTGGCTCTGGAGAAGGAGAGGATTAGGCAAAATGGGAGGATATTTAATTGGGGAAGAGGAAACTATGATGTGATTAGACATGAGTTAGGAAGCATGGACTGGGAGCAATTGTTCCATGGTAAAGGCACTATAGACATGTGGAGACTGTTTTTAAGGAACAGTTGTTGTGAGTGATGAATAAATATGTCCCTCTGAGACAGGCAAGAAGGGGTAAGATAAAGGAACCTTGGATGACGAGAGCGGTGGAGCTTCTCGTCAAAAGGAAGAAGGTAGCTTAAATAAGGTGGAGGAAGCTAGGGTCAAGCTCAGCTCTAGAAGATTACAGGCAAGCGAGGAAGGAGCTCAAAAATGGTCTGAGGAGAGCCAGGAGGGGGCACGAGAAAGGCTTGGCAGAACAGATTAGGGAGAACACAAAGGCATTTTACACTTATGTGAGGAATAAGAGAATGGTCAAAGAAAGAGTAGGGCCAATCAGGGATAGCATAGGGAACTTGTGTGTGGAGTCTGAGGAGGTAGGGGAAGCCCTAAATGAGTTTTTTTTGCTTCTGTCTTTACGAAAGAAACAAACTTTGTAGTGAATGAAACCTTTGAAGAGCAGGTGTGCATGCTGGAATGGATAGAGATAGAGGAAGCTGATGTGCTGAAAATTTTGTCAAACATTAAGGTTGACAAGTCGCCAGGCCCGGACCAGATTTATCCTCGGCTGCTTTGGGAAACGAGAAATGCAATTGCTTCGCCACTTACTTGCGAAGATCTTTGCATCCTCGCTCTCCACTGGAGTCGTACCTGAGGACTGGAGAGAGGCAAATGTAATTCCTCCCTTCAAAGAAGGAAATAGGGAAATCCCCGGCAATTACAGACCAGTAAGTCTCACGTCTGTCGTCTGCAAGGTGTTAGAAAGGATTCTGAGGGATAGGATTTATGACCATCTGGAAGAGCATGACTTGATTAAATGCAGTCAACACAGCGTTGTGAGGGGCAAACCTTATCGAGTTCTTTGAGGATGTGACTAGAAAAGTTGATGAGGGTCGAGCTGTGGATGTGGTGTATATGGACTTCAGCAAGGCATTTGATAAGGTTCCCCATGGTAGGCTCATTCAGAAGGTCAGGAGGAATGGGATACAGGGGAACTTAGCTGTCTGGATACAGAATTGGCTGGCCAACAGAAGACGGCGAGTGGTAGTAGAAGGAAAATATTCTGCCTGGAAGTCAGTGGTGAGTGGTGTTCCACAGGTCTCTGTCCTTGGGCCTCTACTATTTGTAATTTTTATTAATGACTTGGATGAGGGGATTGAAGGATGGGTCAGCAAGTTTGCAGACGACACGAAGGTTGGAGGTGTCGTTGACAGTATAGAGGGCTGTTGTAGGCTGCAGCAGGACATTGACAGGATGCAGAGATGGGCTGAGAGGTGGCAGATGGAGTTCAACCTGGATAAATACGAGGTGGTGCATTTTGGAAGGTCGAATTTGAAAGCTGAGTACAGGATTAAGGATAGGATTTTTGGCAGTGTGGAGGAACAGAGGGATCTTGGTGTTCAGATACATAGATCCCTTAAAATGGCCACCCAAGTGGACAGGGTTGTTAAGAAAGCATATGTTGTTTTGGCTTTCATTAGCAGGGGGATTGAGTTTGAGTCGTGAGATCTTGTTGCAGCTCTATAAAACTTTGGTTAGACCGCACTTGGAATACTGCGTCCAGTTCTGGTCACCCTATTATAGGAAAGATGTGGATGCTTTGGAGAGGGTTCAGAGGAGTTTGACCAGGATGCTGCCTAGACTGGAGGGCTTATCTTATGAAGAGAGGTTGACTGAGCTCGGACTTTTTTCATTGGAGAAAAGGAGGAGGAGAGGGGACCTAATTGAGGTATACAGGATGAGAGGCATAGATAGAGTTGATAGCCAGAGACTATTTCCCAGGGCAGAAAAGGCTAACATGAGGGGTCATAGTTTTAGTGATAATGGGAACTGCAGGTGCTGGAGAATCCAAGATAATAAAAGGTGAGGCTGGATGAACACAGCAGGCCCAGCAGCATCTCAGGAGCACAAAAGCTGACGTTTCGGGCCTGGACCCTTCATCAGAGAGGGGGATTTTGTGAGGATTCTGGAATAAATAGGGAGAGGGGGAGGCGGACTGAAGATGGAGAGAAAAGATGATAGGTGGAGAGGAGAGTATAGGTAGGGAGGGGATAGGTCAGTCCAGGGAAGACAGACAGGTCAAGGAGGTGGGATGAGGTTAGTAGGTAGGAGATGGAGGTGCGGCTTGGGGTGGGAGGAAGGGATGGGTGAGAGGAAGAACAGGTTAGGGAGGCAGAGACAGGTTGGACTGGTTTTGGGATGCAGTGGGTGGAGGGGAAGAGCTGGGCTAGTTTTGGGATGCGGTGGGGTAAGGGGAGATTTTGAAGCTGGTGAAGTCCACTTTGATACCATTGGGCTGCAGGGTTCCCAAGCGGAATATGAGTTGCTGTTCCTGCAACCTTTGGGTGGCATCATTGTGGCACTGCAGGAGGCCCATAATGGACATGTCATCTAAAGAATGGGAGGGCGAGTGGAAATGGTTTGCGACTGGGAGGTGCAGTTGTTTATTGCGAACCGAGCGGAGGTGTTCTGCAAAGCGGTCCCCAAGCCTCCGCTTGGTTTCCCCAATGTGGAGGAAGCCACACCGGGTACAATGGATGCAGTATACCACTTTGGCAGATGTGTAGGTGAAGCTCTGCTTAATATGGAAAGTCATCTTGGTGCCTGGGATAGGGGTGAGGGAGGAGGTGTGGGGGCAAGTGTAGCATTTCCTGCGGTTGCAGGGGAAGGTGCCGGGAGTGGTGGGGTTGCAGGGCAGTGTAGAGTGAACAAGGGAGTCACGGAGAGAGTGGTCTCTCCGGAAAGCAGACAAGGGTGGGGATGGAAAAATGTCTTGGGTGGTGGGGTCGGATTGTAGATGGCAGAAGTGTTGGAGGATGATGTATCCGGAGGTTGGTGGGGTGGTGTGTGAGAACAAGGGGGATCCTCTTTGGGCAGTTGTGGCGGGGGCGGGGTGTGAGGGATGTGTTGCGGGAAATGCGGGCGATGCGGTCAAGGGCGTTCTCGACCACTGCGGGGGAAAGTTGCCGTCCTTGAAGAACTTGGACATCTGGGATGTGCAGGAGTGGAATGCCTCGTCGTGGGAGCAGATGCGGCGGAGGCGGAGGAATTGGGAATAGGGGATGGAATTTTTGCAGGAGGGAGGGTGGGAGGAGTTGTATTTTAGGTAGCTGTGGGAGTCGGTGGGCTTGAAATTAGTTTTTAGCTCGGAGGAATGTCTAGAGGGGATGTCAGAGGCGGGTTCTTTACACAGAGTTGTGAGAGCATGGAATGCGTTGTCAGCAGCAGTTGTGGAAGCAAGGTCATTGGTGACATTTAAGAGACTGCTGAACATGCATATGGTCACAGAAATTTGAGGGTGCATACATGAGGATCAATGGTCGGCACAACATCGTGGGCTGAAGGGCCTGTTCTGTGCTGTACCGTTCTGTGTTCTATGTTCTTCTCCGATTTTCAAATAACCTTCTCACCCATCCCCCGGCTCCCCCTCCAGCTCTATCTCCTCCCTTCTATTCCATCTTATGACCCTCCCTTCCAACCGCCAACCGGATTCATCCCTCCTGTTGTCCAACAAAGTCATGCCAACTACCAGTGGCCACCTATCACCACCATTCCGCCTCCATCCTTTTACCCCTACCCCCAGATCCAGCCCTGAAGAAGGGTAATACCTTCTTTATACTACGTTGACCGCTCTTTTCCTCCAGATGCTGCCTTGCTTGCTGTGTTCTTCCAGCCTCCTGTCTGTCAACTTGCAGGGGATGGTGTTCCCATGTATCTGCTGCCTTTGTCTTTCTAGGTAGAGGTGTTCATGGGTTTGGAAGGTGCTCTATTAGGAGCATGGGTGAAATTCTGCAGTACATCTTGTGGACAGCACATGCTGCTGCTACTATATCAGTGGTGGAGGGAGTGGATGCTTTTGAATATGGTACCAGTCAAGTGGGCTGCTTTGCCCTGGATGGTGTCGATCTTCTTGAGTAATGTTGGAGCTGGACTCATCCAATCAAGTGGAAAGTAGTCCATCAGACTCATGAATTGTGCCTTGAAGATGTTAGACAGACTATGGAGCATCAGGAGATGCCTTGATCTTGTAGCCACTGTGTTAATGTGGTGAGTCCAGTTGAGTTTCTGGTCAGTGGTAACCCCAAGCCTGTTGTAGTGAAGGCTGCGGTGATAATACAGTTGGATGTCAAGGATAGTGGTTAGATTGTCCCTTATTGTAGATGGTCATTGCCTGGCATTTGTGTGGCACAAATTACTCTTTCCCTGACTTTGTCACTAGAGTTTAGAAGGATGAGAGGGGTTCTGATTGGAATGTATTCTAATTCCAACAGGACTGGACAGCCTCGATACAAGAAGCATGTTTTCTCTGGTTGTTAGAGTCTAGAACCAGGGACAGAATCTCAGGATATGGGGTAGGCCATTTGGAACTGAGATGATGAAAAAATTCTTCACTCAATGGGTAGTGAACCTGTGGAATTCCTGACTATAGAAGGCTGTGGAGGTCAAGTCACTGAATTCTCAAGAAAGAGGTTGATAATTGATTACATTTTAAAGGCATCAAGGGATTTGGGGAGAAAGCGGACGTACGGCATTGAGTTAGAGGCTCAGCTGTGATCATGTTGAATGGCAGAGCAGGAAAGGATGAAATGGCTTCTTCCTTTTCTAGGTTTCTGTTTTTATTAATTTGGGGCCTGGTTTACTAGCCCTGAGGCATTACTACAATGCCACTGCCTCCCAAACTCGACTTTACTGATGGGTCAAAGGGCTCTCTTCTTTACTAAGAGCAACTTTGCAATAATGACCATTTCTGTATATAATTCTCTCAAGAACTTCACGAGTAGCATTTAAAGTCAAATGACACTGAGCTACCCAAGATATTAGGTCAGAGATTTTTAAGGAGTGTCTTGAAGAAAGAAAACAAAGCAAGAATTTCAGGCTGGAGCACCAATGAAGTGGGGCAGAAAACAGTTAAGAAAGCTAATGGAATGCTGCCTTTCATAGCTAAAAGGCCGGAGTGTGGTGATGCAGCCATTATGCTGCAGTTACACAAAATGCTAGTTAATTACTCCACGTAGAGCATTCGGAGTAGATTTGGGCACTATACCTCAGGATCAAAATTTTGGCCCTGAATGGAGTTCAGAACCAGCAGAGAAGAATGATACCTGATATTAAGTTATAAAGAGAGATTAGGCAAGGTTGTTGACTTGCTCGCCGATCTGGCTTGTTTTCGTTCAGACGTTTGTCAGTGAGGCCTCCAATGAAGCAATGTTGTTCTGCTCCATTTGGAATCTATGCTGTCATATCTGTTATGGCGAGTTGTCATTTCCGGTTCTGTTCTGTATGGGTTTGTCTGAGGTCCAATTCCATTTGGTTGATTGCATTATGGCTTGAGAGCTTAGACAAGTTAGGCCTTTATTCTCTCTCATTCAGAAGGTTAAATGGGTGATCTATTTGAGGTCTTCAGGATAGCAACAAGGAAGGGTGGGGTAGATAAACTATTTCCACTGGTTGAAGTTCCTACAACTAAGGGTATAGTCTAAGAATTAAGGCCAGATTCGTTCAGGAGAGAGGCTAGAGAGCACTTCCACATGCAAAGGTAGTGGAGGTTTGAACAATCTGCCTCAAATGACAGTCAATGCTAATTCAATTGTTAAGTCTAAATCTGAGAGAGACAAAACTTTATTCAGCAAAGGGTATCAATGGATACAAGTCCAAGGTGCATAGAGTTAGGCCACAGATCAGCCATGATCTTACCAAATGGCAGAGCAAACTCAAGGAGTTGAATGACCCACTGCTCCTGTTCCTATGTTCCTAACCAATGGTGACCCGATTAAAATCAGAGTTCCATCAGGTCAGAGTTCTCAATGGGTTGAGAGGCTGGCGCAAGTTCTTTCTCTTAGGCAGTCCTTTTAAGATCAAGTATAACTTGATTCCACTTTGCACTAATCAGCTGCCTCAGAACCTAATGTGCAATCTGCAGACTATGCCAGGTGGAGAATGTGGTACGTGAAGGTCGGTTTGGAGATTCGTGTGTACCCTCCTGAGTTTTGCTCTCATTGGGAGAAATGTTTCCTGTGAATTCCTGATTTGGATTTAGAGTTTTGGACATTCTGTCTCCACAATGGACATGTCTGCTCCATTGAAATCTCTTCAACTGTTTTAATAATTGTTGGGAATAGTAAAACAATTGGGCTTCTTCTTGAGTCTTTCCTAATAGTTATAACCATTTGTAAAGCTGATTCTGAGCTGGTACCTTTTGGAGACTGAAAGATCATCAACCTGAAATGTTAACTCTTTCTCTTTCACAAAAGCTGCCTGACCTGCTGAATATTATCATCAGTTTCTCTTTTGATTTATGCCTTTTTAAAACTACTGAATTCCAGTCATTGAGTACGTCCGAATGATTTTTCCAGCACATTCCCGCTACGACAAAAGCAAGACGACAAACTGAAGCAGCTGTATTTCCATTTGGCTATGCCACCAGGAATGTGGAGCAGAAGAATGAGAGACTCTAGGAATTTCCTTTGAAGGGATTTCTGCTCTCTGATGTATTTTTCTCCCCCTCTCTATCCCCTAGCACTTGCAAGATCAATTAGAGCTGGACCTGTCCCCTTTGGAATACATGATGAAATGCTATCCAGAGATCAAGGAGAAGGAGGAAATGAGAAAGATTATTGGGCGTTATGGACTTTCAGGAAAACAGCAGGTAGGTATGCTGTGCATCACAGTCCTGGTCAGGTTGGGGAGTGGGTGAATGGGTAGTTTCTTCTTAGGGTGGGTGACGGAAGTGCATGCTTGTATAGAAAAGTATAGTCTAAACCTATTCTCCAGAGATATAACCTCCCGTTCAAACAACAATTTTCAATTTGTGTAATCCAGAGTCCTACCTGGCAGAAATCAAGATGGTTGTAGTGGTTGGAGGTCCTCAGGGATGTATTCTTGTTCCACTGATCTCCATTATAGGTTTAGGAGTGGGGATGTTTGCTGGTAATTGCATAATGGTCACCATTTGTGACTCCTTCAGATCCCACAACCAGTTCCATCGAGAAGAATAAGGGCAGCAGAAACACCACTCGTAAGTTCCCCTTCAGGCCATTCACTATCCTGACTTGAAAATATATCACTTCTTTCAGTGTCACTAGATCAAGATCCTGGGACACTCTCCCATGCAGCATTTTGGGTCTACCTACAGCGCATGGACTGCAACAGCCAAAGAAGACAGGACGATGTGACATTCTCAAGAGCAGCTAGGGAAGGGCAATAAATTCTGACCCAGCCAGTGGCTGCTGTATCCCAGGAATGAAAAAGAAAAGGACTTGCCTGCTTTAAAGCAGCTGCTTCCTTTTAAGGGTTTTATTTGGGATTGCATGTTGGGTGGGGATGAACAGAAAGGGGAATGAGGAAACTTTAATCTGCTGAACTGAATGGCCTCCTACAGCATAATAATAGATCAATGTGTCTGTGCCTGTTCTGGTAGGATGTTTAATTTGTGCTATGCTTCTGCCTTCTCCCTGTAACCTTGTTCCTTTTTCAGTAACTGCTCTGTTGTTCTAATTCCCTTTTAAAACCCTTGATTGAACCTGCATGCCAGACCTTAACCACTCACTGTGTGACAAAGCTTTTCCTTGTGCCATTTTTTGCAACTAATTTAAATTTGTATCCTCTTGTCTTGATCCGTCCACCAGTGAGAATGTATACTCTGCTATTGTGTCCAGACCCCTTTGAAAACATCTATCAAATCTCCTCTAAATGTTTGCTTCTCTGAGCAGAACAGACCTAGATTGTCCAGTCTATCTGAGGAAATTAAGTTTCAGATCCACGTAACCATTCCTGGGAAACATTTCTGCACTATCCAGTGCCTTTGCATCCTTTTTACTTTGAAGCTTGTTTTTCAAAGTGATGACTGGAGTCTCACTGAGCTATCAACTTCCGGATGTCTCCAAGGTGTTCACCTTTCTGTTGGAGAAATTAATTTTACCCCCCACCCCCCACAATGGTGTGTGTGTGTGTGTGGGGTGAGATGTTATGATTAAGGGTCAATAATGCTTGTATACCTTGCCGAGTGTTTCCGTCTATTTCTCTGTAGGTCTCTAATCTCCAGAGTCCCCTGGCATTACCCAGCTGGCACTTCACATAGGATTGCTCTGGTACTTGGTGCCCTAATGCATTTGTGGTTTTGCTTTACCTTGACAAGTATTTTGCATTTGATGTGGCAGAGGCAATTGTTTATTATGAGAACTGGTATATGTAGTGCCAGTCTAGAATTGTTTTAATCGAATCCTTATTGGGCATAGGGAAGCTGAACCCACCGTGTGTCATAGTCATTGCTCTCTACAAAAGCTTTGTTTGTATTCTAGGTAAGCCCAATCCGGAATCTCTCTGATGGACAGAAATGCCGTGTGTGCTTTGCCTGGTTGGCTTGGCAAACACCACACATGCTCTTCCTCGATGAACCTACAAACCATCTGGACATTGAAACCATCGATGCCCTGGCTGATGCTATCAATGAGTTTGAGGGTGGAATGATGCTCGTCAGCCACGACTTCAGGCTCATTCAACAGGTAAATGGCACTTTGGTGCTTTCTTCTGTCCCTTCTACTTGAGAGGTTGGCGGGTAAGAGGTGATGGCCTAGTGGTATTTTCATTGGACTGTTAATCCAGAGCACCAGATAATGTTCTAGGGACCCGGGTTTGAATTCTGCCATGGCAAACGGTGGAATTTGAATTCAACGAATATCTGGAATTAAGAATTTAATGATGACTGTGAATCCATTGTCGATTGTCAGAAAAACCCATCTGGTTCACTCATCTCCTTTTTGGGAAGGAGACTGCCATCATTACCTGGTTTGGCCTACGTGTGACTCCGGACGCACAACAATGTGGTTGACTCTTTACTGCCCTCTGTGCAGTTAATGCTGCTGGCCAGCATTGCTGTCATCCATGAATAAACAGAGGGGGATAAAAGTTTTGAGGCAACGTGTTTGGTTATCTTCCTTTCAAATGGAAGTGAATGTGGCCTTTAATGTAGGAGGGGTCTCGTGCAAAAGTAGGGAAGTCATTCTACATCTGTATGGGCCTGTGTGAAGTCCCATCTCATACTATGTACAATTTTGGCTTCCTTACTTGAGCGATAGACTGACAATAGGATCAGTTCAGAAGAACCATTTGACTGCTCCTTGGGATGAAGGGACTTAAACTTATTAGTGTTTAGAAGAATGAGACGTGATCTTACTGTAAGATTCTGAAGGGACTGGATAGGGTGAATGTGGAGAGGATATTTCCCCTTGTGTTGGTGCCCAGAACTAGGGGCCAGAGTTTTAAACTAAGGGATTCTGTCGAGTTTTTTTTGACTGTGATAACATTTTTGGAATTCTGTTCCCCTCCCAAAGAGAAGTGGATGCTTTGTCAAGGAGTAGATTCCAGGCAGGTTAGATTTTTGATTAACAAGGCAGTCAAGGATAAAGGGATTGACAAAGTGAAGTTGAGGCTACAATTAGATCAGCCATGATCTGACTAAATCAGAACAGCCTTGGGGCTGAATGGTGTATCCCTACTCCTAACTCTTGCCTTGGTTATTGAAATTGTGCCAAAGCCCATTGGTGTAAAACAATTTTTGTTCATTATGAATTGATTCTGACTCTTTACAATAAACAGCTTTATTTATGTAGCTACATTAATGTAATAAAGCCCTGTTTATAAAACTACTCTAGTGATGAGTTTTGTCATGTTACTGATCAGAGTTCACAGTAGGTACCTGGCTATGCAAGTCTGCATTGGAAATGGCACAGAGTAGAGTCATAATGGGTGATAGGAAAAACTGGAGCCGTGTGAGCAGGGTTTAAAGGTTGGAAGTGGACAGCACTGGGTCATTGGATTGAGGGTAGATTTGATAGAAGTATATAAGGTGGATGAGATTTATAATGGTTAGAATTTGCAGATTATGGAAGTGCATACAGTTGATTTATTGTAAAAGGAAAATGATTCGGCACTTAAGGAAAGTAAAAACTTGCAGGACTTAGGGGAATAGGACTGACCAAACTGCTATATGTTGGATCAACAAACAGACTGCAGGTGATAAATGTTTGTAACGTGGGGAGTTAGGGGCATGAGCTGACCTCGGTGTAAATGAATCATGTTTTTTCTCTCAACTATTTGCTTTAGCTTGTCTGCAACTGATTTTTTTTAATCCTCTGAAATTTGGTTGCTAAATTTTGGTTTTGCTTTCAGGTTGCTCAGGAGATCTGGGTGTGTGAGAAGCAGACCATCTCCAAGTGGCAAGGGGACATTTTGTCATACAAGGAACATTTGAAGTCAAAGATGCTTGGTGACAACCCTCAGAACAGCAAGAAAACTCCCAGTGTCTGAAGTATTCTTAGTAACTTGGCATCATTGTTAAAAGAAATTCCAAGAACATTAAAGATCATCTTTTTAGAATCCAGGCGGCTCGACATGGCAGTATGGGTGTGGCTGAATTTTAAGCATGCTAGATAATTTAAAAATCAAATTCAAAAAAATAAATTGCTGTTCATGTATTAGGTTCCTGATCCTAGAGGCTGTAGTTTTCACCTGGTTGGGAATAGCAGGTAGGTGTTTTTAAAACTAAAACACAGCCCAATGCTTGCTGTCATCCTCCAGCTAAATATTGGGGGATTTGTCTTCTTGGAGCTTAACCCTGGTGAGGTAGGTGCTGCCTATCTCATCTTTTGTCTTGCTGCAACAGCACCGCCTTTATAAAACTCTGACCCACCTAAAATAACTGTTGTCCTGCATGAGCTGTCATCCTCTGCTCCATTACTAATATTTACTCGGGGTTTTGCCCATAGCCATAACTGAGCCTGTCTCCAGGCTTGCTCCCATTCATAAAAGGTTACCAGAGGTGCTCTAAGCTGAGATGTTGTAAAAGCCGGGCTACTTTGTGTTCCTGTCATAAACTTGTAGTCTCTTCAGGACTTGGTAACCAGGCAGAGTTGCAGTAGTCTGCCAAGAAACACAGCATCTTTTCTCTGTGCTGGCTCCTGCCACAGCAGCTCTTTGCATATGCCATTGGAGCCCAGGTGGGGAGCTGTGCTTGCTCGAATGTCTGCTGCAGGGGTTGGGTGTAAGGTGTTACATATGTTTTGAAGACAACAATTGCTCTGTGTGGCTAATGCATACAGTTAAACCATATTTCCCATCTACTTATTATTTTATGTTCTGTTTTTCTTGTTCAAATTGCAGGTCAAACTAAAATTTATCCATCTACAGATGGTGGTGCTGATTAAAGCCCAGACTAATGTTATAAATATTGATTTTTTTTTTTTCATTTTGCATTGATACTTGCTGTGTTGTTGGAACATCTTCTCCAACAGCTTGAATGTAAGACTCCTGAGAGAAGGTCTAGGAAAGAGCCTGGAACTTTGTTTGTTTTATTTATTTTGTGTATTATGCACTGAGAGCCTTCACTGTAATCCTGGCCTCTCTGGCTGACAGAGTGAAGTGCTGTTGTTGTGTAACCTTCCAATGATGAATCTGTTGTCTGTTTGTAATCTACTTGTCCTTTCATTGCAACATGTGAAGGAATCAGTTGTTTTTGAAGACTTGCAAAGTTTAAATCCAAATTGCAGTCTGTCCCTGAAGAGAGTATTAACGTTCACAGGATTCCTTCCCCTTCCAAAAGGGAGTAATCGAATTGATTCAGTAACTTGGTGTTGCCTGTTAGAGAACCACAATACTTAGGGACTTGTCTTGATGCTGACAGTACCTTCTGTTCAATTTGATTTTCTCGATTCTGTGCATGTTGACCTGAGGCACTAAGTCCCCATTCGACTTATTACTGAGAGTGAGCTGCTAGTCCAGTGTTTGGTGTTCATCTGCAAGACTGCACCAGCATTGCCTGTAAACCTGCTCCAGGCTGGGGAGCAGAGGGATCTTGGTGACCTAATTCCAGTTTTTAGTACTATTTGAGAGGCTATGGTCTCCAGTGGCAGACTGGTGTAAGAATAGAGAAGGTGAAAGTGTGGGGTGTCTTTCATAGGTTATTCTAAACAAGAGACTGAATTTACTTACTTTCCCCCTTCTTAGATGTTATATGTAGCCTTGACCCCTCCGAAGTTGGTTCTTAAAAATATAAACAGCGATCAAATTTAGCTCCGACAGATAAGCAATCATTCTGAGTGAATGGTGTGCTGAGAGAGATGTGGGTAATTGTGAAACCCATCTCTTCATCTTGGATTTCAAAGTTTGTTTTAAAGGTATTGAAATTTCTTCACTTGAGTGATGGAGTTTCCATATTATTCAACTTTAAAAGGCACTGTTATGACCATATTTCTCAAAAATTTGAACACTTGGCAATTTGAGACTTTCAGATGCTTTCCCTTACTAGGCAGGTGCTTTGGAATCTTGACAGTTAATTGCAGAATTCACAGCCAGAAAGTCTCTGTCAAGTTTTCCCTTCCGATCTTTTGTAGACATGCTCACGCACTGTGGTCCATAAGGTACCATTTTGCTTTTCTTCCTCTTCCCACCTGACCCCAACTCGCATTTTAACTCCCTAGTTAGAGGTGTGGGGCAGCATTCCCTGTAGTCAAGTGCAGTGCACCCCTGCACTTACTCCCACCATTGACACATCAGTACTGTACTCCAGTGTTACTGGCAGATCTATGCCCCTAGTAATACACTTTAATTAATTATAGGCCTGTTTGGAAGGAGAGAATTATATTTGGTAGCGGCGGACATAGCATATCAACTTACCTTTTATTGGAATTGCTTGATTTCTTTGCAATGTCACAATTCGTTCAATTTCATTTTGAAAAATAAATTGCAACTTTTGAATACCGAAGATTAAAATTCACCTGATCATCCGGAGACACTGACTGTGGATTGTCTCATTCGATGTTATATTTGAGGGAAAATAAAGTTTACTGGAGAGTGTTTCTAATTCCATTTCTTTCAGTATAGCTTTTTAAAAATTGTTTTCAGGAATTTTCAGGACTTGCTGCGAAGTTTTAATTTATTATGCAAGTTGTGGCTGCCAAATCCAATTCTCTGCATGAAGTAAGGAATTTTTTGGTGTTATTCATTCATGGCATAAGGGTGTCACTGGTGAGGCAGCATTAATTTCCCAGAGGGCAGTTAAGAGTGAACTACATTGCTATGGATCTGGAATCACATGTAGGCCAGACCAGGTAAGGATGGATGTTTTCTTCCCTAAAGGATATTAGTGAACCAGATGGGTTTTTCCGACAATTGATAATGGATTCACAGTCGTCAACAGGTTCTTAATTCCAGGCATTTATTGAATTCAAATTCCACCATCTGCCCTGGTAGGATTCAAACCTGGGTCCCCAGAACATTATGTGGGTCTCTGCATTAAAAGTCCAGTGCTAATACTGCTAGGCCATTGCCTCCCCCAGTGTGGTAAATAAGTTGACAGTAAGATATCAAGTTAGAATAGTGAGAAGAATTGGCGTGAAAGAAACGCAGTAACATGATGCATTACCCAATTTTAACTAATTTTTCTCACAGGATCTGGGGTCTAATTGAGCCAGCATTTATTGTCCTAATAGTTGTGCAAAGCTGGTGGTGGTGAGCTGCTGAAGTCCATTTCCTATAGATGGAACCATCTGCCCTTTGGGAGCGAATTCCAGGATTTTGACTCAGTGACACTGAGGGAATGTTGATGTATTTCCAAGTCAGGATGGTGAGTGGCTTGGAGGAGAACTTGCAGATGGTGATGTTCCCAGGTACCCGCTGCCCTTGTCGTTCTAGATGGAAGGGAATGTAGATGTGGAAGATACTGTCTCGGGAGCATTGGTTGATTTCTGCAGTGCGCTGTTAGTAAACACTGCTGCTTCTGAGTGTTGGTGAAGGGAGTTAAACTTGAAGAAGTGGTGCCAATTAAGTGGGCTGCTTTTCCCTGGATGGTGTCAAGCCTGTTGTGTTGTTGGTGCTGTACTCATTCAGTCATCCACCTTAAATCTATTGTAGCTGTACCCAGTCCAATGCAGCTTCATGTGGTAATAGACAAATGTGCAAGTTAAGGTTACAGAGGTTCACTTAGAATCTAAATAGTGTGTTTAACTTTATACATACGTGTATTACGGGTACAGAATTGAATCTGTAATTAATTTAGAATTATGTGCAGTCTCATTATTTTACATTTGTCCCAGGGAGGCAGTGACATTGTGGTAACATCACTAGGTGAGTAACCTAGACCCCCAGGCTAACGTTCTGAGGACATTTGGTTCGAGGCCCACCATGTCAGAAGGTAAAATGTGAATTCAATAAAAATTGTAATAAAAATCTAGCTAATGGAAACTATCATCAAAGAAACCTATTTGTTTCTCTAATTTCCTTCAGGGAAGAAAATGTGCTATGTATACCTGATCTGGCCTATATGCGAGTTCAGACCCGTAGAAATGTGGGTGGCTCAGCTACCCTCTGGACAATTAGACATGACAAAACAAAATTGCAACGATTTTCCCTAAATGAGTTTTGATGTTTTAAACTGATTTCTGGTGGAGTTCTGCTCCTTATATTCACTTGCATTGCATTAAGCTAGAGACTATATTGTGGGTGCTTTTGGGGACTGTCGCAAAGTTTAATTTGATCATGCGTGACTTTGAGTTTTGTCTCCACCTTCTCACCTGTTCCCCTTGATTCCCTGAGAGACCACGAATTGTTTAACTTGGCCGGGGATCCAACCTGGGAATAGACTAGTTTGGAACTGGTAATGTACAATACGTCAGGTTTAATAAATGACATGTATAAAGATCTCTAATAAACTGATCATTACACAGTAAAAGTTAGCATTCGGTTTCAGCTTGAGAAACTTGGGTCGGAAACAATTGTTCTGAACTTAAGCAAAAGGAATGCATGGGACTGAAGACAGAGCACCACCTTCAGTGGAAAAGGTTGCCGCTCAGGTCCCTTCGAAGGTGAGAGGGGCAAGATTTAAATCTGTGCCGCCTTGTTTTGGACCCCGGTACCCTGGGGGAAAAGACCTTCTGTCGCTTACTATATTTATGCTCATCATGATTTTATAAACCTATGTAAGGTCACCCCTCAGCCTCCAACACTCCAGGGAAATGTATCCCAGCCTATCCAGCCTCTCCTTGTGACTCTGTAACATCTTTCTTGTACCCTTTCTACTTTAATTACATTCTTCCTACAGCAGGACAAACGGTCTTGTATAGCTGTAACACGATGTCCGAACTCCTGTACTCAGTGGTCTGAGCAATGAAAACAAGTGTGCCAAATACCATCTTCACCACTCTGTCTATCTGTGACTCCACTTACAAAGAAGTTTGCACCAGCACCTCTACCATTAACTGTAGAAGCCCTGACCTGGTTTGTTTTACCAAAATGCATGGCTTCATGAAAAAGAAATCATGCCTGACACTTCTTAGAATTCTTTTGAGACAGCAAACATGATAAATAAAGGAGAGCAAGTAGATATCATATCAGGACTCCAAAAGATGTTCAGTAAGGTACCGTACATAATGCTACTTGGTAAGTGTCATGGTGTTGGAAGTAATATATTAGCATGGATAGATTCTCTAACAGAAGAGAGTAAGGAGAAGAGCAGCATTTTCAAGATGGCAACCTGTAACAGTGGAATGTTACAGGCATCAATGCTGGGGCTACAACTATTTCCAACTTGCAATGTTGGTTCAGATGAGGAAAGTGTGCCAGTGACAAGTTAGCAGATGGGAGAAAAATAGATGGGAAGTCGTGAGGATAACATGGGTACAGAAGAATATAGAAATATTAAGCAAGCTGGCAAGATGGAATATGATGTGGGAAATGAGGTTGCCTCATAACAAGAGTTGAATATTCAAGGTAAAATCATCATTGTCTTACCAATCTATAGAGCTTCTCATTAGTATGATGATTGGTGGTTTAACCTGTGGGTCACCACACCTCCAGGCAAGGGGAAAGAAAGAGGAGGAGAATCTTTATGGTAACTTCAACTGGTGCAGGAGTTGAACCCACATTGAAGCTATTAGTCTGTGTTTCAAACCAACCATTCAGCCAACTCAACTAACCAACCTCCTTTGTCAGCTGAATGTTATTTAAGTAGAGAAAGACTGCAGAAACCTGCAGCACACAAGGATTTGGGAATCGGACAGTAGGAATCACATTATTAGAATGCAAATTCATTGAGTAATAAGGGAAGCAAATGGAATGTTGGCTTTTATTTCAAAAGAAGTGGAGTACAAAAGTAAGGAGATTTTCCTACAGCTATACAAGGCACTAGTTAAACCGCAGCTGGAAAACTGAACAGTTTTGGCCCTCTTGCCTAATGAAAGATATAGTGACATTGGGGGCAGTCCAGAGAATGTTCACTAGGTTGATACCAAATATGAAGAGCCTGTCCATTTGAGGAAACATTGAGTAAGTTGGTCTTGTACTCATTGGAGTTTAGAACAATGAGAGGAGATTGTATTGAAATGTATGATGATTAAGGGGAGAGGCTGTTTCCCAGTGTAAGAGAGTCTAGGACCAGGTAGTATATTTACAGCAAAAGGAATTGCATTTTTAAGAGACATAGGAGGAATTTTGTTCTGAGGGTTGTGAATACCCTAAGATGGAGGGATCTGAGCTGGGTGGTTAAGTATATACAAGGCTGAGAATTTTATTTTTAATTGGTAAGGAAATCGAGGCTTATGGGGTAAGTCAGCAAAGTGGAGTCAAAGACTATTGTCTCACTGAATAGCAGCTAATGTGATGGCCTGATTGGCTGCCTTTTGCTCCTACTTTTAATGGTCTTATGGGTAAATAGGATTGATGTGGCTCAAGAGAAGGCCTGGAACCCAAAGACTCAGAATGTACAGGAAATGCAATCTTGTTTGTGTCCCTCTCACCCAGAGAATGTTTTTTGAATGAGGAAAATGTGTTAATGTGACTGGAGAAGTAGTGAGGGTACCTGACTGGAGGATATTGGTAGGATGGAACACTTCAGTAATGAGGGCTGGAAGATGTTTAGACTATTTTCCTTTGTAACAGAGAAGGTTAAGACCTGCCGACATCAAGGTTTTTAATGTAATAAGTTTGGAATAATTTAGAAAGATTGTTCCCTCTGATGTAGGCACTTAAATGCGAGCTCAAAAATCAAAACCAGCAAAACTTAGTGTGAAAGCATTTATTTTGGCTGAGTTGTCAGAATTGATTTGGATAGCAGGAACAGGATAGGTCAGAGTCAGCATGGATTTACAAAGGGGAAATTGTGCTTGACTAATCTTCCGGAATTTTTTGAGGATGTAACTATGAAGATGTATAAGGGAGAGCCAGTGGATGTAGTGTACCTGGACTTTCAGAAAGCCTTTGATAAAGTCCCACATGGGAGATTAGTGAGCAAAATTAGGGCACATGGTATTGGGGGCAAAATACTGGCTTGGACTGAAAATTGGCTGTCTGACAGGAGGCAAAGAGTAGTGATAAATGAGTCCCTTTCGGAATGGCAGGCAGTGACCAGTGGGGTTCCACAAGGTTTGGTGCCGTGACCGCAGCTATTTACAATATACATTAATGATAGATGAAGGCATTAAAAGTAATATTAGCAAATTTGCTGATAACACAAAGCTGGGTGGCAGGGTGAAATGTGAGGAAGATGTTATGAGAATACAGGGTGACTTGGACAGGCTAGGTGAGTGGACGGATGCATGTCAGATGCAGTTTAATGTGGATAAATGTGTGGTTATCCACTTTGGCAAGAACAGGAAGGCAGATTACTATCTAAATGGAGTCAAGTTAGGTAAAGGGGAAGTTCAACGAGATCTGGGTGTTCTTGTACATCAGTCAATGAAAGCAAGCATGCAGGTTCAGCAGGTAGTGAAGAAAGCTAATAGCATGCTGGCCTTCATAACAAGAGAAATTGAGTATAGAAGCAAAGAGGTCCTTCTGCAGCTGTACAGGGCCCTGGTGAGACCGCACCTGGAGTATTGTGTGTAGTTTGGTCTCCAGATTTGAGGAAGGACATTCTGGCTATTGAGGGAGTGCAGCGTTGGTTCACCAGGTCAATTCCCGGAATGGTGGGACTATCATATGTTGAAAGATTGGAGCAATTGGGCTTGTATACTCTTGAGTTTAGAAGGATGAGAGGGGATCTGATTGAGGTGTATAAGATAATTAAAGGATTGGACACTGGAGGCAGGAAGCATGTTTCCATTGATGGGTGAGTCCAGAACCAGAGGACACAGTTTAAAAATAAGTGGTAGGCCATTTAGAACAGAACTGAGGAGAAACTTCTTCACCCAGAGAGTGGTGGATATGTGGAATGCTCTGCCCCAGAAGGCAGTGGAGGTCAAGTCTCTGGATACTTTCAAGGAAGAGATAGAGCTCTTAAAGATAGTGGAATCAAGGGTTATGGGGATAAGGCAGGAACAAGATACTGATTGTGGATGATCAGCCATGATCATAGCGAATGGTGGTGCTGGCTCGAAGGGCCGAATGGCCTACTCCAGCACCTATTGTCTAATTGGCCCATTCCACAAAAAAGAAATGGGAATGGATGTCTGTTCCGTAAATTTTTGGAATTAAAATGTTCAGTTTCAGGTGGGAAAGATAATCATAACATATTACAGCATAGAAAAAGCCAGAGGAGTAAAAAAAAGTGCAGGGATCAAGTTAGAGAAGAAATAAGGAAATCAAAGAGGGGATGAAAAATATTAGTGAGCAAGATAAAAGGCAAATCCAAGGATATTTTAACGGTATATGAAGGTAAAAAGGATAGATGAGGAAAATGTGGGACTTGTATGAAAATGCAGAGGAATATGGGAAGAGTTTTAAATTATTTTTTCTTCTGTATTCACGAGGTAAAAAGATGTGGATATAATAATCCAAGCGGATTGGTGTGAAGCATTAGCTAAAATAATTAGAACAAGAGGAAGTGTTAGAGGAGTTGGGTTTCTTGAATGTGAATAGGTTGCCAGGGTTAGATGGATTGTTTTCTAGGATGCTGAAGGAGGTCAGTGAGGAAGTAGCAGATGTTCTGAGAATTATTTTCCAATCCTCACTAGACACCGGTGAAGTGCCTGAAGACTGGAGGAATGTGAATATAGTTCCATTTCAAAAGGGTAGAAAGGAACTGAAGAACTATTATGGGCTAGTTAATCTTTCTTTGATTGGCAAATTGTTAAGAATCAATCCTGAGAAATTGGATAAACTTTCACATGAAAATTCATGGACTAGTCAGGGATAGTCAGCATTGCTTTATTCAGGGAATGCCGTGCCTTACAAATTTGATTAAATTATTTAAGGAAGTGGCAAGGAAGATCAATGAGGATAGTGCAACAGATGATGCCTACGTGGATTTTACTAAAGTTTTTGACAAGGTCCACACAGCAGACTGGTCAATAAAGTAAAAGCCCATGAGATACAAAAATTATATGTTGAATTGAATCCAAAGTTAGTTTAGTAACACGAAATAAAGGGTAATAGTTAATGGCTGCCCTTGCAAATGGAAACTGTTTCAAGTATTCCACAGGGCTTGGTATTGAGGGCCTTGCTGTTTGCTTTTTACATTTAAAGATTAGGCTTGAACATGGTGGGGGTTGAGTGGGGAGTGTTCAAAGTTGGGGAAATTTGCACATGATACAAAAGTTGACCATGTTGTACGTAGTGTATAGGATAACTGTAAGCTCTGAAATGATATAGATGGATTGACGGAGTGGGCAGGAAAGTAGCAAATGGAGTTCAACTCTGTTAAGTGTGAAAGGGAGGGCAAACAGTAAAAGGGAATACCCAATAAACAGAAATATACTGAGAGGGGTAGGTGAAGTGAGAGATCACGGTGTACAAGTGCACAGGTCCCTGAAGGTTGCAGTACAGGTAGGTAAGGGTTGTAAAGACAGTATATGGAATGCGCTCCGTTATTGGCAGAGATATGGAATACAAAAGTAGGGAAATAATGACAAAACTGTATAAGATACTAGTGAGGCCACAGCTGGAGATTGTGTGCACCACATCACAGGAAGGATGTAATTCTGGAGAGAGTGCACAGAGGATTTACTAAAATGTTGCCAGTCCTGGAGAATTGTAGTCACAAGGAGAGGCTGGGGTTGTTTTCCTTGGAACAGAGAAGGCTAATGTGTGACTTGATAGAGGTATACAAAATTGTGAGGGGTAGGGATAGAGTAGACAGGCAGTCCTTGGTGCCCTTCGCAAAAGTTCAAAAACCAGGGATCATAGACTCGAGTTGAGTGGTAGAAGAATGAGAGGAGACATGAGGCATTCCGCATGCAGATGGCCTCAAGGCCCTCCGCTTCTTCCTGTCCCGCAGGGCCGACCAGTCCCCCTCCACCGGCACCCTCATCCGCCTAGCTGAACTCGTCCTCACCCTCAACAACTTCTCTTTTGACTCCTCCCACTTCCTACAGACTAAGGGGGTGGCCATGGGCACCCGCATGGGCCCCAGCTATGCCTGCCTCTTTGTAGGTTACGTGGAACAGTCCCTCTTCCGCACCTACACAGGCCCCAAACCCCACCTCTTCCTCCGGTACATTGATGACTGTATCGGCGCCGCCTCTTGCTCCCCAAAGGAGCTCAACAGTTCATCCACTTCACCAACACCTTCCACCCCAACCTTCAGTTCACCTGGGCCATCTCCAGCACATCGCTCATCTTCCTGGACCTCTCAGTCTCCATCTCGGCAACCAGCTTGTAACTGATAGTATCAGAGATAATGGGAACTGCAGATGCTGGAGAATTCCAAGATAATAAAATGTGAGGCTGGATGAACACAGCAGGCCAAGCAGCATCTCAGGAGCACAAAAGCTGACGTTTCGGGCCTAGACCCTTCATCAGAGAGGGGGATGGGGAGAGGGTTTTGAAATAAATAGGGAGAGAGGGGGAGGCGGACCGAAGATGGAGAGAAAAGAAGATAGGTGGGGAGGTAGGGAGGGGATAGGTCAGTCCAGGGAAGACGGACAGGTCAAGGAGGTGGGATGAGGTTAGTAGGTAGATGGGGGTGCAGCTTGGGGTGGGAGGAAGGGATGGGTGAGAGGAAGAACCGGTTAGGGAGGCAGAGACAGGTTGGACTGGTTTTGGGATGCAGCGGGTGGGGGGGGGGGGGGGGAGAGCTGGGCTGGTTGTGTGGTGCAGTGGGGGGAGGGGACAAACTGGGCTGGTTTAGGGATGCAGTTGGGGAAGGGGAGATTTTGTGGCTTCCTCTACATTGGGGAAACCAAGCGGAGGCTTGGAGACCGCTTTGCAGAACACCTCCGCTCAGTTCGCAATAAACAACTGCACCTCCCAGTCGCAAACCATTTCCACTCCCCCTCCCATTCTTTAGATGACATGTCCATCATGGGCCTCCTGCAGTGCCACAATGATGCCACCCGAAGGTTGCAGGAACAGCAACTCATATTCCGCCTGGGAACCCTGCAGCCTAATGGTATCAATGTGGACTTCACCAGTTTCAAAATCTCCCCTTCCCCAACTGCATCCCTAAACCAGCCCAGTTCGTCCCCTCCCCCCACTGCACCACACAACCAGCCCAGCTCTTCCCCCCCCGCCCACCCCCACCCGCTGCATCCCAAAACCAGTCCAACCTGTCTCTGCCTCCCTAACTGGTTCTTCCTCTCACCCATCCCTTCCTCCCACCCCAAGCCGCACCCCCATCTACCTACTAACCTCATCCCACCTCCTTGACCTGTCCGTCTTCCCTGGACTGACCTATCGCCTCCCTACCTCCCCACCTATACTCTCTCCACCTATCTTCTTTACTCTCCATCTTCGGTCTGCCTCCCCCTCTCTCCCTATTTATTCCAGTTCCCTCTCCCCATCCCCCTCTCTGATGAAGGGTCTAGGCCCGAAACGTCAGCTTTTGTGCTCCTGAGATGCTGCTTGGCCTGCTGTGTTCATCCAGCCTCACATTTTATTATCTTGGAGACATGAGGAAAACCATTTTTACAGGGAGGATGGTGGGTGTCTGGAATATGCTGCCTAAGTTGGTGGTGGAGGAAGAGACCCTCAACTCTTTTTTTTAAAGAAAAAAATCTGGATCTGCACCTTAAGTGCTTTAAACTGCAGGGCTGTGTGCTGTGTGCAGTAAGATTGGATTAGAAAGGGCATCTGGCTATCTCTGGGTCAGCATGGACAAGATAGGCCAAATGACCCCTTTCTATTAAAACCAAAAGAACTGCGGATGCTGTAAATCAGGAACAAAAACAAATTTACTATAAAAGCTCAGCAGGCCTGGCAGCATCTGTGAACGCAAAAACAGAGCTAATTTTTCGGGTCCAGTGACCCTGCAAGCTAAGCAACGTTCCTCAGTTTCCTTAGTGTTCCTTAGGTCTGAGGAAGGAACCCGAAACGTTAACTCGGTTTTTTTCTTCACAGATGCTGCAAGACCTGCTGAGCTTTACCAGCAATTTCTGTTTTTGGCCCCTTTCTATTTCTTATCATTTCTGTCGTTCTATGACCAGCTACACCTGCGTTGTTCACCAAGATGTATCTACTCAATTCCTGTTTTGCAGTACTTGGCCTGAAGCATTCTGTGCTACAACACTTAAAATGATCATCAAAACAGATCTTTGATATCTTTAGGTTTCCTGCCTCTACTGCTCTTTCAGGCAGTGATTTCCAAACATCCATCAGACTCTGTGAAAGCATTTTTTCCTTATCCCTTTCAACTACCTTCCTCTCACATTTATGCTACTGGTTATTGACACCACCATTCAGGGAAAGGTTGCTCTCTGTCTCTGCCCCTCATAATTTTGTACACTAAGGAAAACACCCCCAGACTCTTCAGTCTCTCTTCATAGCTGAAACACTTCAGCCCAGTCAATCTAATCTCTGGTTCCTCCCAGTGCAATTATGTCCTAGGTCTGGTAGGCACACCGGCATGCAGTGGCCCTGACCTGAAACGTCAGCTTTCCTGCCCCTCTGATGCTGCCTGACCTGCTGTGTTCCTCCGGCTCCGCACTGTGTTCTCTCGGACTCCAGTACAGGTAGTTCTTACTGCCTCATGTATCTCATCACCTGCCTCAATCACCTGACCTACTTGTCCTGCTACCCTCAAGAATCTATTATGAACATAGAACATTACAGTGCATACAGACCCTTCAGCCCTCGATGGTTTCACAGGTCGGTGCAACAATCTGAAGCCTGTCTAACCAACACTATTCCATTATCATCTATATGTTAGATCAAGGAAGGTGGTAAGAGGGGGAGGTGTGGCTTTGTTAGTCAAGGACAGTATAACGGTGGCTGAAAGAACTTTTGATGAGGACTCGTCTACTGAGGTGGTATGGGCTGAGGTCAGAAACCGGGGAGGAGAGATAGCACTGCTGGGAGTTTTTTTTTAGGCCTCCACAAAGTTTCAGGGATGTGGAGGAGAGGATTGGCAAAACTATTCTGGGCAGGAGTGAAAGGAACAGGGTGGTCATTATGGGAGACTTTAACTTCCCTAACGTTGACTGGAAATGCTATAACTCTAGTACATCGGATGGATCAGTTTTTGTCCAATGTGTGCAGGAGGATTTCCTGACTCAGTATGTCGAAGGGCTGACAAGAGGGGAGGCCACACTGGATCTGGTACTTGGCAATGAACCAGGCCAGGTGTTTGATTTAGTGGTAGGTGAGCACTTTGGAGACAGTGACCATAATTCGGTTATGTTTAGTTTAGCGATGGAAAGGGATAGGAACATGCCACAAGGCAAGAGTTATGGATTGGGGAAGAGAAATTATAATGCGATTAGGCAAGACTTAGGAGGCATAGAATGGGTTTGCAAAATGCAGGCGATGGGGACAATCGAAATGTGGAGCTGGTTTAAGGAACAGATATTGCGTGTCCTTGATAGGTATGTCCCTGTCAGGCAGGGAGGAAGCGATAAGGTAAGGGAACGTGGTTTACTAAAGAAATTGTATCTCTTGTTAAGCGGAAGAGGGAAGCTTATGTGACGATGAGATGGTTCAGATGAGGCGATGGAGAGTTACAGATTAGCTAGGAAGGATTTAAAGAGAGAGTTAAGAAGAGCAAAGAGGGGACATGAGCAGACATTAGCAGGTAGAATAAAGGAGAACCCTAAAGCTTTCTATAGGTATGTGAGGAAAAGGAGGATGACAAGGGTAGGAATAGGGCCAGTCAAAGACAGAAGTGGGAAGTTGTGAGTGTGGACCCTGTGGAGTTTGGAGAGGAGCTAAATGATTATTTCTCATCTGTTTTCACTGAGGAACAGGAGAACATTGTAGAGGAGATGACTGAGTTACGGGCTACCAGAATTGAAAGGATTGAGGTTAGTAAGGAGGAGGTGTTATCAATTCTAGAAGATGTGAAGGTAGATAAATCTTTTGGGCCGGATGGGATTTTTCCAAGGATTGTTCCGCGTTTGCATCCATGCTCTACCTCAGCCAAAGTTCTGAGTAATGGGCATCGGACCTGAAACATTAACTCCGTTATTTCCTTCACAGATGCTGCCAGAACTGCTGAGCTTTCCACAAACTTTGTTTTTGTTCCTGTAAAAGTGGATTGTCTTCCAGCCTGGGTTTTGCTTTTCTCCCAACATCCATTATGAAAGCCCAAAAGGAATGGAAAGATTGCATGTTCACACTGCACCCACCCTCGGTTTCGAAACACGTGCCTATTTGCTATGTCAGGCCTCTTGTGGAGAGTTAGGGGTGGTTGGAGGGGTTGGTGCAATGAGGCTATTTGCCCATTGAGCCTGCACTGGCCAGACCCAGACTAATGCTCTGAAAGGAGGAGCAAATTACTAGAGATACTGGAATCTGTACTGAAAACAAAAAATGCTGGAAATCATCCATAGAGAGCAAGTGCAAGCTAATGTTTTGAGTCTAGATAACTCTTCAACAGAGCTGTTGTGACATATTGAAGGGACAGCATTTATGCAATTCTGTGGGGATGAAAGAGTTAGATGGTGCAAACTGAGTGATCAGAATGTGAGAATGGTAGAACAATGGTGAGCCTGACTGCCAGACTGGAAAGAACAGACACTCACACTGGGATTGTTGCTGTGCAAGTTGAGGATTTGATCAGTGTGGGTTGTTTTTCTGTATAAGAGATAATAGGAACTGCAGGTGCCGGAGAATCCAAGATAACAAGGTGTGGAGCTGGATGAACACAGCAGGCCAAGCAGCATGATAGGGCAGGAAAGCTGACGTTTCAGGCCTAGACCCTGCCTCTGTCTTATGGTCTTATCTGCAGTTCCTAGTGTCTCCGGTAGAACAACAATTCATTTTCTGCTTGGGGACTCTGCAGCCCTCTGGACTCAATATCAAGGTCAATAATATTAGAGCCTAAACTCTCCCATGTCCCAGACTCCTCCCCCACACTCCACACAGCCTGCCATTACACACTATCTATTGTTAGTCACTAATAGTCTCCATTAACAACTATTCACCCTCCGGCCTGATCATTAGCAGCTCCTTTGTCTGTCCCACTGTTCTTCTCTCTTTTTAAGCTCTATCGTTTTGTTTACTCCCCTCCCCACCCTCCTTCCTTATTTTCCCTGGCACCATCAGTTCTGAGGAAGGGTCACTGGACCTGAAACATTAACTCTGATTTTTTTCTTCACAAATGCTGCCAGACCTGCTGAGCTTTTCCAGCAACTTCTGTTTTTGTTCCCGATTTACAGCATCTGCAATTCTTTCGGTTTTTAGTTCAAGAAGGCGGCTCATATCATCTGCTTGAGGGCATCTAGTGGCAGGAAATAAATGTCCCAGCCAGCAACACCCATATCCAGTAAATGAATTATAAACATGAATTTGTAACATTAATCTGCAAGTGGTCATTAATATTCTATGAGTAGCAAATTTTAAATTCCAGATTGATGGGTCTGTTAATCAAACATATTAATGGATCTAGACAGAGGTGGATATTTGGAGTGTGGTCACAGATGGGTTGGATCTTGTGAACGAGGTTACAGACTTTAGAGTGTAAATGGCCTTTCACTGTTCATATGATCTTTCAAAGATCTGGCACACACATGATAAGGCTGAATTATCTATTTCTGTACGGGAAATTTCTCAAATTCTATAAGTGGGATATCCAGCTTGATGAGAAATAATGGGAAATGCAGATGCTGGAGATTCCAAGATAACAAAGTGTGAAGCTGGATGAACACAGCAGGCCAGGCAGCTTTTGTGCTCCTGAGATGCTGCTTGGCCTGCTGTGTTCATCCAGCTTCACACTTTGTTATCCAGCTTGATGACATGCTTTAATTAGCAGTTGAGACAATGGTAAATTCTTTGTAAAATGATTCACATTCCAGATTCTCACTCATACTTGCCATGCAAGTATTGTGTCACCTGCATTAAAGCCTAAAGTTGCTGTGAGTAATATGATCAAAGGGCTTCACAACCTTTTGCAACAGGTAACGTAATTAATTATCTGAAGCTATAAATGAATTTCCAGAGAAATGCATTCTGATCGTTGCACATCACTTTGTGTTTAAAAGGCACCAACAATTATTAGTGATAATGGGAATTGCAGATGCCGGAGAATCCAAGATAACAAAGTGTGGGGCTGGCCAAGCAGCATCTCAGGAGCACAAAAGCTGACGTTTTGGGCCTAGACTCTTCATCAGAGAGGGGGATGGGGAGAGGGTTCTGGAATAAATAGGGAGAGAGGGGGAGGCGGACCGAAGATGGAGAGGAAAGAAGATAGGTGGAGAGGAGAGTATAGGTGGGGAGGTAGGGAGGGGATAGGTCAGTCCAGGGGAGATGGACAGGTCAAGGAGGTGGGATGAGGGTAGTAGGTAGGAGATGGAGGTGCTGCTTGGGGTGGGAGGAAGGGATGGGTGAGAGGAAGAACAGGTTAGGGAGGCAGAGACAGGTTGGACTGGTTTTGGGATGCAGTGGGTGGAGGGGAAGAGCTGGGCTGGTTGTGTGGTGCAGTGGGGGGAGGGGACGAACTGAGCTGGTTTTGGGATGTGGTGGGGGCAGGGTGTGAGGGATGTGTTACGGGAAATGCGGGAGACGCGGTCAAGGGCGTTCTCGACCACAGCGGGGGGGAAAGTTGCGGTCCTTGAAGAACTTGGACACCTGGGATGTGTGGGAGTGGAATGCCTCATCGTGGGAGCAGATGTGGCGGAGGAATTGGGAATAGGGGATGGAATTTTTGCAGGGGGGTGGGTGGGAGGAGGTGTATTCTAGGTAGCTGTGGGAGTTGGTGGGCTTGAAATGGACATCAGTTTCTAGCTGGTTACCTGTGATGGAGACTGAGAGGTCCAGGATTTCCCGCAACACATCCCTCACACCCTGTCCCCGCCACAACTGCCCAAAGAGGATCCCCCTTGCTCTCACACACCACCCCACCAACCTCCGGACACAACGCATCATCCTCCGACACTTCCGCCATCTACAATCCGACCCCACCACCCAAGACATTTCTCCATCCCCACACTTATCTGCTTTCTGGAGAGACCACTCTCTCCGTGACTCCCTTGTTCGCTCCACACTGCCCTCCAACCCCACCACACCCGGCACCTTCTCCTGCAACCGCAGGAAGTGCTACACTTGCCCCCACACCTCCTCCCTCACCCCATCCCAGGCCCCAAGATGACATTCCATATGAAGCAGAGGTTCACCTGCACATCTGCCAATGTGGTATACTGCATCCACTCTACCCGGTGTGGCTTCTTCTACATTGGGGAAACCAAGCGAAGGCTTGGGGACTGCTTTGCAGAACACCTCCACTCGGTTCACAATAAACAACTGCACCTCCCAGTCGTGAACCATTTTAACTCCCCCTCCCATTCTTTAAATGACATGTCCATCATGGGCCTCCTGCAGTGCCACAAGGATGCCACCCAAAGGTTGCAGGAACAGCAACTCATTTTCCGTTTGGGAATCCTGCAGCCCAATGGTATCAATGTGGACTTCACAAGCTTCAAAATCTCCCCTTCCCCCACCGCATCCCAACTCCAGCCCAGTTCGTCCCCTCCCCCCACTGCATCAAACAACCAGCCCAGCTCATCCCCTCCCCCCCACTGCATTCCAAAACCAGCCCAGCCTGTCTCTGCCTCCCCAACTTGTTCTTCCTCTCACCCATCCCTTCCTCCCACACCAAGCCGCACCTCCATTTCCTACCTACTAACCTCATCCCACCTCCTTGACCTGTCCGTCTTCCCTGGACTGACTTATCCCCTCCCCTCCTCCCCACCTATACTCTCCTCTCCACCTATCTTCTTTTTTCTCCATCTTCGGTCCGCCTCCCTCTCTCTCCCTATTTATTCCAGAACCCTCTCCCCATCCCCCTCTCTAATGAAGGGTCTAGGCCTGAAACGTCAGCTTTTGTGCTCCTGAGATGCTGCTTGGCCTGCTGTGTTCATCCAGCTTCACACTTTATTATCAACAATTATTAGTGACTGATTTCTGGTCCAATATTTGACTTTCAGTTTGAAGTAGTTACAGTCACATTTGCCTTTCAATGCATGTTTACAGTCTGTCAAAAAGGGTACAGTATCTACTAATGTATGCCCCTTCGCAGCATCTGTTCTTTGCTGAAAAGTGATAGAAGCCGCTGAAGGGTTTTGTCTGGCACCCCTTAACACAAACTCTGTACCAACTGTTCATTATTTGTTAGTGAACTGCTGCAATTTGCTCTTCTACCCTTAATCTTTATCTCATGCCTCCTTTCCTCCACATCATTGCCACTGCAGTATAATTCTCTTCCTACATATACCAATTTTGGAAAAGCTATCTACCTGGAATGTTAACGTCCCTATTTTAGCTGCTGACACTGTCTTGCCTCATTAGGGTAGCACACTGGAAATCGAGCTGCACTGTTTCTGGAGAAGCCACAGAAATTAGAGATATTCAAGCCCACCCAGGATTCCCCAATTTATCTCTGTTTTGACAGAAAGCATGGAGCACTATTAAACAAGAAATGCTACTTTTTACAAATAGCTGATTCTAGCTACAGATTTAAATAAAACCTATGAACTGTTGACATTACTAGTTAAAGCTCAAATGCTCTTACAAACCTCTTTCTGTACACATGTAACCTTTATGGACGGTGTGGACTGGTGTAGCCCAGTGTCGGACACTCAGCACCGTGCTGTGGGCTGGTGTAGCCCAGTGTCGGACACTCAGCACCGTGCTGTGGGCTGGTGTAGCCCAGTGTCGGACACTCAGCACCGTGCTGTGGGCTGGTGTAGCCCAGTGTCGGACACTCAGCACCGTGCTGTGGGCTGGTGTAGCCCAGAGCAAGAATCTGGCAGCGGTATGTTGTAGCAGAGAAAGAAAAGTGGACTCTCTTTAAGTTATCTTACTTATTTTATTCTGCGAATGGCAGTTATGTATGAGGAACAGTACACACTTCTCACAATATTTTATATTGAATGCACGTGACAATAAAAGGATATTCTTTGCCTCAGTCTCTAATGCACAGCAGGTCAGGATCATTATGAAATAGACAGGAAAGAATGTGAAGAAAAATAAATTCATTGTAAAGCAAACAGAGGAGTGTAAATCAGGTCCAGATTATCATGAGATAATGGGAACTGCAGATGCTGGAGAATCCAAGATAACAAAGTGTGGAGCTGGATGAACACAGCAGGCCAAGCAGCATCTTAGGACCACAAAAGCTGACGTTTCGGGCCTAGACACCCCTAACCCTTTTCTGATGAAGTGTCTAGGCCTGAAATGTCAGCTTTTGTGCTCCTAAGATGCTGCTTGCCCTGCTGTGTTCATCCAGCTCCACTCTTTGTTATCCCAGATTGTCATGAAACAGGTCAGCAACATTGTGAAGCAGATGAACAGCAGTGTGAAGCAGGTCGGGATCACTGTGAAAATATTACTAAATAATGTCAAGTGGATCAGAATCGTGGTGAAGCAGACAAGGACTGTGAAGCAGGTTCGGAGGAATGTAAAAGTGTAAAATGAGCAGAAACTCTGATAACTAACGTTAAGAGAACCATTCAACAAGATCTAACTTTTTAAATCTTTTACTGCAGCGAGGTGAAATTAACATAATTCAGACATTAACAGGGGAATGATTTCTGAAATAAAAAGGTAACTTTCACTTTAAATAGTTGATTTAAAAAGCATATATCACATAGCTACCCACAGTTCTTCCCACACAAATTTGAGACCATGTGCAATCTCACAGCCAGTGAGAATAATTTTTGAGTTATATTGAACAGCGCCCATTTCCCGTCCAAACTCTCCACACATGGTTACTATTGTCAAGGCACATATGTAAATTTGGGGCATGACCATAGTAAAAACACCGAATTTCCAAGCATTCCATTCCCCAATCATGGTGGGTCTGGTACCACTTCAACAGCAACAAAGAGTATTCTCAAAACCAATCAAAACCAATCTAGCTATGAAGAGAGGTGGAGTAGATTAGGATTATTTACATTAGAAGGATGGAGGTTGAGGGGGGACCTGATTGAGGCCTACAAAATCATGACAGGTATAAACAGGGTGGATAGCAAGAAGCTTTATCCACCAGAGTGGGGGACTCAATTACGAGAGGTCATGACTTCAAGGAGAGAGGGGAAAAGTTTAAGGGAGAAATGCATGGAAAGTTCTTTACACAGAGGGTGGTGGGTACCTGGAATGCGTTGCCAGCAGAGGTGGGCACAATAGTGTCATTTAAGATGTATCTGGACAGGTACATGAATGGGCAGGGAGCAGACAGATACAGATCCTTGGAAAATAGGCAACATGTTTAGATAGAGGATCTGGATCAGAGCAAGGTTGGAGGGTCAAAGGGCCTGTTCCTGTGCTGTAAATTTCTTAGTTCTTTGTTCAATCCCTTCCTCTCCATTGTCTTCAGTCTTCTATGTCTCCCAACAGTATAGCACTCATAGCAGTGCAGTTCCAGCCCTATTCTTATAGAGAAAAATAGAGTTAATTTTTAAAGTTTGATATGGCACTTTCTTAGTTCTCTGTGTTTGCTTCAGATTTCTAGCATCTGCAGTATTTTGTTTGTACTCTTACAGAATTGCTTCACCATCAGGATCAGTTTGAAGGCTGGCATACAACATGGAACATGGAACATGGAACATTACAGCACAGTGCAGACCCTTTGGCCCTCGATGTTGTGCCGACCTGTCATACCAATCTGAAGCCCATCTAACCTACACTATTCCATGTACGTCCATATGCTTGTCCAATGACGACTTAAATGTACCTAAAGTTGGCAAATCTACTACTGTTGTAGGCAAAGCGTTCCATTCCCTTACTACTCTCTGAGTAAAGAAACTACCTCTGACATCTGTCCTATATCTTTCACCCCTCAATTTAAAGCTATGCCCCCTCGTGCTCGCCGTCACCATCTTAGGAAAAAGGCTCTCCCTATCCACCCTATCTAACCCTCTGATTATCTTATATGTCTCAATTAAGTCACCTCTCAACCTTCTCTCTAATGAAAACAGCCTCAAGTCCCTCAGCCTTTCCTTGTAAGACCTTCCCTCCATACCAGGCAACATCCTAGTAAATCTCCTCTGCACCCTTTCCAAAGCTTCCACATCCTTCTTATAATGCGGTGACCACAACTGTACGCAATACTCCAAGTGCGGCCGCACCAGAGTTTTGTACAGCTGCAGCATAACCTCATGGTTCTGGAACTCGATCCCTCTATTAATAAAAGCTAAAACACTGTATGCCTTCTAAACAGCCCTGTCACCCTTGGTGGCAACTTTCAAGGATCTATGTACATGGACACTGAGATCTCTCTGCTCATCTACACTACCAAGAATCTTACCATTTGCCCAGTACTTTGCATCCCGGTTACTGCTACCAAAGTGCATCACCTCACACTTGTCCGCAATCAGAAAGAAAGCATCCTGACTGTTTGTTTCCTTTTCACACAAATTTCTAATCCTGTGAGCTGCCAAGCAAGAGACATATTACAGGGTGGTCCCAAACCACTGCAATTAGCTTTTTAACAAGGATACGAATCAGAAGCAGAAGTCGACCATTCAGCCCTGCTTTCAAAAGATCATGGCTGATTTGATTGTAACTTCAAATCCATATTTCCAATTACTTCTGATTATCCTTCACCCCTTTGCTGAACAACAATCTATCTACATCTGCTTTAAAAATATTCAGGGAAGGTTGGCCGGGTGGTTAACAGTGAGGAGTAAGGTGTTAGGTTAGAGGAAGAAAAGTTGATGAGGGTCGAGCTGTGGATGTGGTGTATATGGACTTCAGCAAGGCATTTGATAAGGTTCCCCATGGTAGGCTCATTCAGAAGGTCAGGAGGAATGGGATATAGGGGAACTTAGCTGTCTGGATACAGAATTGGCTGGCCAACGGAAGACAGCGAGTGGTAGTAGAAGGAAAATATTCTGCCTGGAAGTCAGTGGTGAGTGGTGTTCCACAGGGCTCTGTCTTTGGGCCTGTACTGTTTGTAATTTTTATGAATGATTTGGATGAGGGGATTGAAGGATGGGTCAGCAGGTTTGCAGACGACATGAAGGTTGGAGGTGTCATTGACTGTATAGAGGGCTGTTGTAGGCTGCAGCGGGACATTGACAGGAGGCAGAGATGGGCTGAGAGGTGGCAGATGGAGTTCAACCTGGATTAATGCGAGGTGATGCATTTTGGAAGGTCGAATTTGAAAGCTGAGTACAGGATTAAGGATAGGATTCTTGGCAGTGTGGAGGAACAGAGGGATCTTGGTGTTCAGATACATAGATCCCTTAAAATGGCCACCCAAGTGGACAGGGTTGTTAAGAAAGCATATGGTGTTTTGGCTTTCATTAGCAGTGAGATTGAGTTTAAGAGTCATGAGATCTTGTTGCAGCTCTACAAAACTTTGGTTAGACCGCACTTGGAATACTGCGTCCAGTTCTGGTCGCCCTATTATAGGAAAGATGTGGATGCTTTGGAGAGGGTTCAGAGGAGATTTACCAGGATGCTGCCTGGACTGGAGGGCTTATCTTATGAAGAGAGGTTGACTGAGCTCGGACTGTTTTCATTGGAGAAAAGGAGGAGGAGAGGGGACCTAATTGAGGTATACAAGATAATGAGAGGCATAGATAGAGTTGATAGCTAGAGACTATTTCCCAGGGCAGAAAAGGCTGACACGAGGGGTCATAGTTTTAAGCTGGTTGGAGGAAAATATAGAGGGGATGTCAGAGGCGGGTTCTTTACACAGAGAGTTGAGAGAGCATGGAATGCGTTGCCAGCAGCAGTTGTGTAAGCAAGGTCACTGGGGACATTTAAGAGACTGCTGGACATGCATATGGTCACAGAAATTTGAGGGTGCATACATGAGGATTAATGGTCAGCACAACATCGTGGGCTGAAGGGCCTGTTCTGTGCTGTACTGTTCTATGTTCTACGTTCTAAGATATAAATGGATTGGTTAAATAGGCAGCTCAGTGATAGATGGAATTTAGCCCTGATAAATGTAAGGAGGTGGCTTTGGAAGAAGTAACAAGTCAACGGAATATTCCGTGAATGGTAGAACAGTAGGAAGCTCAGAGGTGTTTATCAGTCATGGCATAGATTATAAGAGCAGGGAGGTCATTTTGGAGCTATACAGAAATTTGGTTGGGCCACAGCTGGAGTACTGTGTGCAATTCTGGTCCCCACACCTTGGGAAATACATGACTTTACTGGAGGGGATGCAGAGGAGCCTCACCACAACATTGTTTGGAATGGAGCATTTCAGTGGTGAATAGAGGCTGGATAAGTTTGGGTTGTTTTCGTTGGAGCAGAGAGGTTGCGAGAAGATGTGATAGAGATGTATAAGATTATGACAGGCATGGACAGGGTGTAGAAAGCAGCTGTTCATCTTACTTGAAGGGTCAATAGCAAGGGAATATACTTTTAAGATAGAAGGCAGGAGGTTTAGAAGGGAGGGTTGTGGGTTCTGGAATGCATTGCTTGGAAGGGTAGTTGAGGTGGTAACCTCACAATATTTATTAGCACTTTAAAAGACATGGATAAACACCTGAAATATCTTAACATTCAAGGTTTTGAGGCATAGTGCTGGAAAGTGGGACTAGCATAGATTAAGCATTGTTTTGGCAGTACAGATATGATGGGCCAAAAGGTCTGTGTCTAGAATCCCTGCAGTGTGGAAACAGGCCATTCAGCCAACAAGTCCACACCCACTCTCCAAAGAGCTCACCATCCAGACTCACAACCCGACTCTAACCCCTGTAACCCTGTATTTCCAATGGCTAATCCACCTAACCTACACATCCCTGGATACTATGGGCACTTTATCACAGCCAATGCACCTAACCTGCACATCTTCAGACTGTGGGAGGAAATCCACACAGACACTGAGAGAATGTGCAAACTCCACACAGGTAGCCACCCAAGGCTGGAATTGAATCAGGATCCTGTGAACCACTGAGCGACCGTGCTATCTTGTCTCTTTACTATTGTATGATTCTATAGCTCTGCTTCTTCCACATTTTTGGGTAGAGAGTGCCAAAGACTCTACACCAGTGCCTCCCCACATATCCTTCGCTAGCTTGGACGCATGCATCTCCAACACTGAAAAATGTCATGAATTATTTTGGTCATAAACATGAAAATTTTAAGCTTGACGTGGTCAGGGAGCAGGGGGCCAAATTAGTTCAGCAAGAAGTGACAGGTGGATGGAGTTATCTGATTCATCCAAAGTGTTTGAAATGTTTATTTTTAAAATCTTTATAAATTGCTCATAGAATCATAGAATACCTGCAGTGCAGAAAGATGCCTTCGACCCAACAAGTCTAACCTTCAAAAAAGCATCCCATCCTCGTGGATGTGATGAGACAATATATCAACGAAGGTTTGTATTCAAACATCTCCAATGGCACGAAACACCTTGATCATCTCATCGGTTACTAGAAAGATGTTTATCTCGCATTATAGGTGATAAACATAAATGCTGGAAAAATAAGATGAGGCAGAAATATATAAACTAGGCTTTTCTTTCTTTAGAAAAAGATGGTTTCTGAGAAGTTGTTAAATTCTTTGTGCACATTGTGAAGGAATAAAATCATAGTTTCACTTGACGCAAAAACATTTGAGGAAATACTTTAAATAAAAAAGCTGTCATTGGTATCTTGATCCTTGTGCGACACCCAAGATCAAATTGCATGGCCCTTCCCCTTGGCAACTTGCTTTATAATCAGCTCTTTGCTTGCTGAGTGCTGTCAGTTAATGATTTTTTCTATTCTGCCTTTACCTTGCTTTAAAGTTTTCTCAATCATTAGTATCTGGATTACCGAAGGGTAAGAAATTGCAACGATTTGACATGACTTTGCGAAATAATCAGGGCAGTATTTTTAGCAATACCAGTGGGAGCACCTTAGGTGTGCAATGTGTGATCCACAGTGAAAGCCTGATCCTTTACTGCAACGAATGTGAGGTCTGTGTATGCCCTCGCTGCTTGGTGGGGAAGAAGCACAAAACACACAATTTCTCACCATTTGATGAGGCCTGCAAGGAACAAAAGGTAAGTGCCTGATCTTTTTATTACTTAAATCTAGTGCAGTGTGCAACGGACAAACTGGACACAGAGAGGAGGATTGATTAGCTGCTGAGCACGTTCATTTCCTCAGATCTTTATAAACAGGATCTTGATAGGTATTAGTGTGAAATGCTGATCCACCCACATAATATAGTTGATGAGATAAAAACCTCTTTTTGATGTTTTAGTTGGTTAAACAGCAGCACATATACTGAGATTCAATTTCCAACGAACCAGGAGTATAGAACCAGAAATAACCAAAATTATTGAACTGCTAAGTATATCCAAGTCAGGGGAAAAGACAGCCATATTTGTTTATATATTCCTTAGAGGACGGGTGACCAAGTGGCATGGTTGCTAACCTGTTAATCCAGAGACCCAGATAATGTTCTGGGGACCTAAGTTCAAATCACTTGGTGGAATTTGATTCAATTTTTTTAGAAAGACCTGAAATGAAAGAGTCAATGTGAAACCATTGTCAATTATTGGGAAAAGCTCATTTGGTTATTGAATCAGAGGATTAGATAGGGTGGACAGTGAGAGTCTTTTTCCTAGGATGATGACTTCAGCTTGCACAAGGGGGCATAGCTACAAATTGAGGGGTGGTAGATTAAAGACGTCAGAGGCAGGCTTTTTACTCAGAGAGTGGTAAGGGCGTGGAACGCCCTGCCTGCCAATGTAGTTAACTCAACCACATTAGGGGCATTTGGATAAGCATATGGATGACGATGGGATAGTGTAGGGTGATGGGCTTAGATTAGTTCACAGGTTGGCGCAACATTGAGGGCCGAAGGGCCTGTTCTGCGCTGTATTGTTCTATGTTCTATGAGTGTTCTTGAAGGAAGGAAATTTCCTGGCCTACATATGACACTAATTCCACAGCAATGTGGTACACGCTTAACTGCCACATGGGCAATAGATTTTTAAGTTTAAAAAAAGATTTCCCTTGAGAACACTGGCTTTTAATTAAATAGTTTTCCTGTCAACTGGTGTAAGCTACTCATTCAGTTGCTCTCCTAAAACCCTTGAGCCACCTTATCTAGATTTGCTTGTGATTCAATATGAGAATAAATCAGTCATAAAGCTGTTTGTAAATATATCCTGAGTATTCTTTGCACTTTCTCCAACTACTTGTAATTCATCAAGTGAGATGCTATAAGCTATGCTTCATAGAAGGAACATCTCCAGCTTTTTGCTTCTGTAGTCCTGCTCCCATGCAATAAAATTTCAATATATTCTGTGTAAAAATCAAACATAATGTTATATTTCTATGATTATTCTTTATATGTTATTCACTATTTGACTGAGGCTCAGGTGAGGGAAATGACCACCAGATTGAGTCTGAAGTGACAACTGTAAGTAACATGTTGATGATACAAAGATAGGTATGGAACAAATTTGTGAAGAGGACATAAGAAGGCTACAAATGATATACTTCCTCAGTTCCGAGGAAAGATCACTGGACCTGAAATGTTAATTCTGATTTCTCTCCTCAGATGCTGCCAGGCCTGCTGAGCTTTTTCAGCAATTTCTGCTTTTGTTTCTGCGTTACAACAGTTGCAGCTCTTTCGATTTTTATGTTCTTGATTGGTAAGGGGATCAATGGTTATAGGGAGAAGGCAGGGGAATGAGGTTGAGAAACATATCAGACATGATCAGATGCCAGAGCAGTCTTATTAGGCAAAATGGCCTAATTCTGCTCAACTATCTTATAGTCTTATGGATTTATGAGGCCCTATTCAGGCTTCACGTGATTGACTGATAATTGTCTCTCAGTCTGCTGGGTTCGCAGCCTTATTAAATTTTTATCTAGTTTACTGAATTTTAAACATCTAAAAAGAGAAAAAAAGAGAAATTTACCAAGTCTATTCCCACATTGCTGCAAAACCCCAGAAATGTATACTGACTTGGTTTGAGCCTCACACTGGATGTGATCTCTCTTTCCTGACTGTGCGCAGTTTATTGTTCCAGGACGAGTTATCTGGAACCATAGGCAAATGGTCTGGAGAGAAGGATTTAAATCTAACTATGACAGATGGTGAAATTTGAATCCAGTAAAAAACTGGATTTAAAAAAAACTAGCAACATAGTGACCATAACTTTAAAAGAAATCAAGCGGCTGCTTTGTCCTGGATGGTGTCAAGCTTCTTGAATGTTATTGGAGCTGCACCCATTCAGGCAAGTGGGGAGTAATCCATCACACTCCTGACTTGTGCCTGGCTTTGGCGAGTCAGTAAGTGAGTTACTCGCTGTAAGATTCCTTGATCTTTACTCCTGCTGTAGTCACTGTAGTCTAGTTCAGGTTCTGAACATGTAGACAAATTAACTTTCACTATAGACATTGGAAGTACACAGGCGACATCTGTACATTGACGAATGTAATGTTCATGAAGATTTTTCAGTAGAAGTCTTTGAGCTGTATCGTCAGCCCCTTCTTCTCTTGAACAAAGACAGAAGTTGCTGGAAAAGCTCAGCAGGTCTGGCAGCATCTGTGAAGAAAAAAATCAGAGCTATCGTCTTGGGTCCGGTGACCCTTCCGCAGACCCTTCTCCCCTTGATGCTGAGATTACTGTGTCCATCTTCTTTTACGATTTCCATCTGCAGTCTTTCGCTTATTGCTTAATTCATTTCAGTTTCAGATTAGAAAGAAAGTGAAGGAGTTGAAGAAGATTCATGACAAAATCAAGAAGGACATGATCAAGATTCCTTTGACCTTAAGAGACATTGAAGTAAGCACAGGATGATAAAGTTCCTCTGTCCTTTATTCCTCCAGAAACTTTCAGGCTAATTTCTTCACCATTAGCTTCTGATTTAGAACATAGAACACAGAACATAGAACATTACAGCACAGTACAGGCCCTTCAGCCCTTGATGTTGTGCCAACCTGTCATACCAATCTGAAGTCCATAAACAAAGGCTGACCCCATCAGCGAGCTCGTATAATGCCGAAGCCCAGGATTGAAGCAGGGACCTTTAGTTCTTCGGTCTAACGCTCTCCCGACTGAGCTATTTCGCCTGGTCGGTAACCTCATCTTAATTTTACTCCAGAGACGGGAGCTTCAGATCTAGGTAAAAGAACGACTACAATACCGAGGTGGTGCACTGTTGGGTGTCCCAGTTTTCAAATGGGACGCTAAACCAATGTCCTGCAATTTTCACAATTGTTCACTGAATACTAGAGTCACTAGTACAGCCAATGTTTATTCACTATCTATAGTTGTTCTGGAGAAGACAGCAATCGTGAGCTAGCTTCTGGAACTGCTGCAGTCTGCATGGTGGCTGTATGCCAGCAGTGCTGATTGGGAACGTGTATCTGACCTCTCAGCTGGGCATAAAGCTTCCCAAGGCAAAAATTTCAAGGAAATTAGGGCCTTGTTCACTATTTATTGTGCAACCAGATTATGTGGTCACAATCTATTTACTGTTTGGAGAACCTTACTGGACACAAGCTGGCCTTTGCTTTTCCTTCCTAACAAGTTGTATCTGCTGCTACATCTCAGCTGGCTGTGAAGCACTTTGGGCCATTATCAAAGAGTCATAGAGCACAGAAACTCTTCGGTCCAACTAGTTCATGCTGACCACGTTCCCAAACTAAACTAGTCCAACCTGCCTAAGTTTGGCCCTCCAAACAGTGGCACAGTGGCTCAGCAGTTTGCCCTACTGTCTCACAGCGCCAGGGACTTGGGGTCGATTCTACCATTGGGTAACTGTCTGTGCGGAGTTTGCACATTCTCCCCGGGTCTGCGTGGGTTTCCTCCGGGTGCTCCGGTTTCCTCCCACAGTCCAAAGATGTGCAGGCTGGGTGGACTGGCCATGAGAAATGCAGTGTTACAAGGATAGGTGGGGGCATGGGGGGGAACACCCTTCGGAGGGTTAATGTGGATTTGATGGGCCGAATGGGCCCTGCTTCCACACCATAGGGATTCTATCCTGTGAAATCTGTTTTTCATGAACTTATCCAAATGTCTTTTGAACAATGTGACTCTACCCGCATCTACCACTTCCTCTGGCAGCTCATTCCACACAAACCTATCGCTGCAGAAAACAAGTTGCTCAACCCCACCCCACCATCCTTTTAAATCTTTCTCCTCTCACCTTAAAAATACCCCCCCAGTTTTGAACTCATGCATCTTATGGAAAAGACCTCGACTATTTGCGTTATCTATGCCCCTCATGATTTTATAAAATCTTTATAAACCACACCCCTCAAACTCCCACACTCCTGTGAAAAAAAGTCCCAGCCTATTTTCATTACTCAAACCCTCCATTCCCAAAGCTGGACCTGTATTTTTTTTGTTATTGAGACATTCATCACCTTGTAAGATTTTGCTGCAGTCTCCTAGACTAGTTCTCAATTACCTAAGGTGTCACACATTGCAACAACAAGACCAAGAATTTCATTGGCTATAAGACAGCTTGGGGCATCCTGAAGCGACGAAAAGTACTGTTCAAATAAAGGATGCTATGGAAATGCAATCCATCAGAATCTCTCAGAGCAAAAGCAAGCCATTCAGCCCCATGGTGCCCGTGCCATCCCACTAGGCCCATTACAGCTCCCCATTCCAAGTCCTTCCTGCTTCCAAAGCTTCTTTTTAAAAATACAATTCCTCTAACAAATTGAGTTCCCACAGAGCAATCCGGTCTCTCTCATTTTTTAAAAATTCTTTTTAATTTTGGAATTTCCCTGTGCCAAAAGGCCATTGGATTCTTCACTGTGACATGTTGAGATACTCAGGTGCTTCCCTTTCATATGCCAGCCATCTTGTGCTTGCTGATTACTTGTAAACTTAGGGCCATTTCATATTATTCCCCCCACGGTGATCGAGAGCTACCTAGAATACACCTCCTCCCACCCACCCTCCTGCAAAAATTCCATCCCCTATTCCCAATTCCTCCGCCTCCGCCGCATCTGCTCCCATGACAAGACATTCCACTCCCGCACATCCCAGATGTCCAAGTTCTTCAAGGACCGCAACTTTCCTCCCACGGTGATCGAGAACGCCCTTGACCGCGTCTCCCGCATTTCCCGCGACACATCCCTCACACCCCGCCCCCGCCACAACCGCCCCAAGAGGATCCCCCTCGTTCTCACACACCACCCTACCAACCTCCGGATACAACGCATTATCCTCCGACACTTCCGCCATTTACAATCCGACCCCACCACCCAAGACATTTTTCCATCCCCTCCCCTGTCTGCTTTCCGGAGAGACCACTCTCTCCGTGACTCCCTTGTTCGCTCCACACTGCCCTCCAACCCCACCACACCCGGCACCTTCCCCTGCAACCGCAGGAAATGCTACACTTGACCCCACACCTCCTCCCTCACCCCCATCCCAGGCCCCAAGATGACATTCCACATCAAGCAGAGGTTCACCTGCACATCTGCCAATGTGGTATACTGCATCCACTGTACCCGGTGCGGCTTCCTCTACATTGGGGAAACCAAGCGGAGGCTTGGGGACCGCTTTGCAGAACACCTCCGCTCAGTTCGCAAAAAACAACTGCACCTCCCAGTCGCAAACCATTTCCACTCCCCCTCCCATTCTCTTGATGACATGTCCATCATGGGCCTCCTGCGCTGCCACAATGGTGCCACCCGAAGGTTGCAGGAACAGCAACTCATACTCCGCCTGGGAACCCTGCAGCCCAATGGTATCAATGTGGACTTCACCAGTTTCAAAATCTCCCCTTCCCCTACTGCATCCCTCAACCAGCCCAGTTCGTCCCCTCCCCCCACTGCACCACACAACCAGCCCAGCTCTTCCCCCCCACCCACTGCATCCCAAAACCAGTCCAACCTGTCTCTGCCTCCCTAACCGGTTCTTCCTCTCACCCATCCCTTCCTCCCACCCCAAGCCGCACCCCCCGCTACCTACTAACCTCATCCCACCTCCTTGACCTGTCTGTCTTCCCTGGACTGACCTATCCCCTCCCTACCTCCCCACCTACACTCTCTCCACCTATCTTCTTTACTCTCCATCTTCGGTCCGCCTCCCCCTCTCTCCCTATTTATTCCAGTTCCCTCCCCCCATCCCCCTCTCTGATGAAGGGTCTAGGCCCGAAACGTCAGCTTTTGTGCTCCTGAGATGCTGCTTGGCCTGCTGTGTTCATCCAGCCTCACATTTTATTATCATATTATGGAATCATGTCTTGTCATCATTACCATACGAATTGACTTTGAGGGCAACTAGAGCTGAGTAATACAATAGGTTTCTAGTCAAACTGTTCAGAGATGCTATTATACCCTCTGGAGCAGGTGGGACTCAAACACAGACCTCCTGGTTCAGGGACAATGGGAACTGCAGATGCTGGAGAATTCAAGATAATAAAAATGTGAGGCTGGATGAACACAGCAGGCCAAGCAGCATCTCAGGAGCACAAAAGCTGACGTTTCGGGCCTAGACCCTTCATCAGAGAGGGGGATGGGGAGAGGGAACTGGAATAAATAGGGAGAGAGGGGGAGGCGGACCGAAGATGGAGAGAAAAGAAGATAGGTGGAGAGAGTATAGGTGGGGAGGTAGGGAGGGGATAGGTCAGTCCAGGGAAGACGGACAGGTCAAGGAGGTGGGATGAGGTTAGTAGGTAGGAGATGGGGGTGCGGATTGGGGTGGGAGGAAGGGATGGGTGAGAGGACCTCCTGGTTCAGGGGATAGGTACACTATCACTACACCATAAGAGGCATCGCTCACCCCTTGGAGCAAGTTAGTTGTAGTCACACAGTCAAATTGAAACGTAGATCCTGTCTTCATAGGGGAACATACAACAAGTCTCCCGAAGATAATTACGATGTTCCTATGTTTCTTCCCTGGTCATGCCTTTTAAGGACTTCAAGACTGTAGAACGTAAGAACATTAAACACAGCCCAAAAGGACGTGCAGGCTAGGTGGATTGGCCATGGTGGATGTGGGGTTTCAGGTGGTGGGAGTGGATCTGGTTAAGATGCTCTTTGAAGGATTGATACAGGCTGAATGGCCTCTATCTGCACTGTGTGGTTTCTGTGATTCTACAGAACAGTACAGCACAGGATCAGGCCCTTCAGCCTACCAAGTCTACGCCAACCACAATACCATTCTAAACTAATCCCATCTGTCTGTACATGGTCTCTATCCCTCCATTTTCTACCTGTTCATGTGTCTGTCTAAATGCCTCTTAAATATTGCTATTGTATCTGCTTCTACCACTTCCCTCAGCAACCTGTTCTAGCCCTCCCTAGAAAGTATTTTCATCACAAATCTTCTTTCAACTTTCCCCCTCTCACCTTAAATCTATGCCCCCAGTATTTGACAATTCCACTCTGGGAAAAAGACTAACTCATCCGCTAACTCATTTTCCTTTTCTTCTTACTATTTTCAAGTTTTAAAATCGAAAGCTGAAGAACACTTTATTCTCTTCTCATGTTTTTTCAATATCTGTGAGCTTAGCACCACTGACCTTGGTCATTCACTGTGGCTTCTCAAAACAAACCTTGTTTACTCTCATTTTTCATGTTACTAGCATGCTCTATGGCCTGCTCATCTGACAACGTTGTCAGGTCTACTCTAACGGTCTTACCCTCTCTTAGTACTGAATAATTCCTTCAAACTCTGTTCACCACCCCGCCACGCGCTTCCCACCGCACCCCCCAAATCAACTCTCTCATGACCTGTTAGGAAATCTCTTCATCTCTGTTAAATTATTCCTCGTGATTCAGGCTCGGCAAATTGTCCAAATGCTGGTTTATTGCTCAGAAACCAATTGTGCAATTAGTATTATAGTCATGCTGTGGTATCAGATCTCACACTAGCTGAGCTTACCATGAAGGACTCTACTTCTCAAACTCTGCCCTCACCTGAGGCATGGTAACCCTTAGATTAAGCCACCACCAGTTGTCTCCCTCTCTCTGACAAGAGACCAGCACTGTGTCCCAGTGAGACAACGGGGACTTTACCTTTACTGAGAGTTATGCAATGCATTCAAACATCCTGGTTTCCAGAAGACACAAAACGAATAAAAACAAAGTTGCTGGAAAAGCTCGGCAGGTCTGGCAGCACCTGTGGAGGAGAAAACAGAGTTAACGTTTTGGGTCCGGTGACCCTTCCTCAGAACTCTGAGGTTCTGAGGAAGGGTCACCGGACCCGAAGTGTTAACTCTTTTTTCTCCTCCACAGGTGCTGCCAGGCCTGCTGAGCTTTTCCAGCAACTTTGTTTTTGTTCCTGATTTACAGCATCCACAGTTCTTTTAGTTTTTACAAAAGGAATAAACTTGGTCTCTGCAAATGTTACCCCTCTGGCTTTTGTGTTAGTCCTGCCCTTACACTCTATTCCGTGAGATACTGTGTGCCCCTTCTTTGTCAGTTATGTCACACATTGTATGCTCAGAATGTAAATTGAAGTAAGTTCTCTCTGGCCTATTCTGTAGACTTGACACAACGGCCAGCTTAACGATGTAATTATTACACAGTTAATATGACATGAGGAACAAGGTCACCTGGACAATCACAGATAGCTAAAGAATGAGGCTTGGGTATTTCATTGTGATGGCCAACACCTGATACTCTCACCAAATGTGTTTATTTCTTTAATCTTGTTTGGAACATGGGCATCACTGGCAAGGCTGGCATCTCTTGAAATGTTTGACTCTAAGCTATTTTAGTGGGCAGTTAACAGTTCACCGCATTGGATTGCAGTGGTTCAAGAAGGCAGCTCACTGTTACCTCAAGGGATGGGCAATAAATGCTGGCCAGCCAGTGGGGACCATATCTCATGAGTGAATTTTTTTAAAAATGCTGTGTGTCTGGAGATACATTTGAATAGATTGTCCATGGTTGGCAGATTTCCATCCATAAAGGGACATGAGCCAATCAGATGGATTTTTAATGACAACCAGCAATGGTCACCTTAATATTAGCTTTCAATCAAATTCACATTTCATCATTTGCCATGGTGAGATTTGAACCCAAGTTTCCTTAACATAAACCCAGCGATATTACCACTGCATCAACATCTCTCCAACGTTATCAGTATGTCAACCAGCTGCTAATTTCATTTCTCTACCTAATGAACAGGTTACACAAATCCAAATTCTGACAATCATATCTCAGTTAACTCTGGGAGTGAAGCAAATTCCAACACACTCTGAAGAAGGGCCTAGGCCTGAAACATCAGCCTTTCTGCTCCTCTGCTGCTTGGCTGCTGTGTTCATCCAGTTCTACACCTTGTTATCTCACACTGTCCCTCACATTCTCTTATCTTCTGCAACCACCGCCTCCACCCTACAATTTACTTTCTCAGCCCTCATCCTTATTTTAGTAAAATATTTGAATTGCTTGTTGCGTAGATTATCATCTCAAAAGCAAAAGATTCTGTTGAAGAGAAGTACAACATACTTAAGGAGCTCCTGGACAATGATATGAGAGTAACAATGAGTCTAATCGAAGCAGAACACTTGTCAATGGAGACGATTATCACAGGACAACAAGTGGACAAGGAGGCATACAGTGATGCTATAACATCTTTAATGGAAAGATTCAATGAAATGTGTGAGGATCAAGAGTGTGAGACTGTACAAGAACTACAGGTAAATATTCATTTAGATAATGACTTAACTATTAACTTAACTTTTCCCCATGCAGATGGCCTAACGGCTGACCAGTCTCCCTCCACTGACATCCTCAATTGCTTAGCTGAACTCGTCCTCAACCTTAATAACTTCTCCTTCAATTCCTCCCACTTCCTACAGACAAAGAGGGTGGCCATGGGTCCCCACATGGGCCCAAGCGATGCCTGCCTCTTTGTAGGATGGGTGGAACAATCCCTCTTCCATAACTACACTGGCCTTAAACCACACCCTTTCCTCCAATACATCGATGACTGTATCAGCACCGCCTCGTGCTCCCACAAGGAGCTCAAACAGTTCATCCACTTCACCAACACCTTCCACCCCAACCTTACGTTTACCTGGACCATCTCTGATACCTCCTTCTCCTTCCTGGGCGTCTCTGTTTCCATATGGAAACCAATATCCATTTCAAGCCTACTGACTCCCACAGCTACCTAGAATACACCTCCTCTCACCCACTTCCCTGCAAAAATGCCATCCCCTATTTCCAAATCCTTTGCCTACACTGCATCTGCTCCCGAGATGAGGCATTCCACTCCTGGACATCCCAGATGTCCTCATTTTTCAAGGACTACAACTTCCCCTCCAAAATAGTCGAAAATGCCCTTGACTGCGTCTCCCCGGATTTCCCACAACTGATCCCTCACATCCTCTCCCCGCAATAACAACCAAAACAGAATCCCCCTGGTCCTCACACACCACCCCACCAACCTCCGGATCCAATGCATCATCCTCTGGCACTTCCGCCATCTGCAATCTGACCCCACTACCAAAGATGTTTTTCCCTCCCCACCCTTATCTGCTTTCCAGAGGGACCACTCTTTCCGTGACTCCCTTGTCTGCTCCACACTCCCCACCATCCCTGGCACTTTTCCCTGCAACCGCAGGAAGTGCTACGTCTGTCCCCACACCTCCTCCCTCACCCCCATCCCAGACCCAGGAAGACCTTCCACATCAAACAGGTATTCACCAGCACATCTGCTAATGTGGTATACTGTATCCGCTGTTCCTGATGTGACATCTTCTACATGGGAGAAACCAAGTGGAGACTTAGGGACCGCTTTGTAGACCACCTATGCTCAGTTCGCGACAAACGACTGCACCTCCCAGTCGCAAATCTTTTCAACTCCCCCTCCCACTCATTGGACAACATGTCCATCCTGGCCCTCCTGCAGTGCCACAATGATGCCACCCGAAGGTTGCATGAACAGCATCTCATATTTAGCTTGGGAACCCTGCAGCCCGATGGTATAAATGTGGACTTCACAAGCTTCAAAATCTCCTCGACCACATCCCAAAACCAGCCCAGCTCGTCCCCACCTTCCTAACCTGTCCTTCCTCCTACCTATCCACTCCTTTAACCTCCAGTCCCACACTTATCTCCGACCTACAAGCCTCATCCTGACTCCTTGACCTGTCCGCCCTCTGACTGACCTGTCCCCTCCTTAACTCCTCACCTACACTCACCTTTACTAGCTCCAATCCTGCCTTTTTGACCTGTCTGTATCCTCTCCACCTATCTTCTCCTTTATCCATCTTCTATCCGCCTCCCCCGCTCTCCCTATTTATTTCAGAATCCCCTACCCCTTCCCCATTTCTGAAGAAAGGTCTAGACCCGAAACGTCAGCCCTCCTGCTCCTCCGATACTGCTTGGCCTGCTGTGTTCATCCAGCTTTACACCTTGTTATCTCTTAATTATTAACTTCATGTGCAAAACCAGACCACGAGCATTAACGTCTTTCAGATTACTCCCTGTCCCATGTGCTAGTGAGGCCAGATAGAGGACAATAATACAGTTGAATATGTGGCTAAAGAGCTGGTGTAGGATAGAAAGCTTTGGATATCTGCATCACAGAATCTTTTCTAGGGCAGGAGGGATATGTATAAGAAACACAGATTACACCTAAACTGGAAGGGCGCCAATATCCTTGCAAGTAGGTTTCCTAATGCCACTTGGAAGGGCTTAAATTAGTGTGGTGGGGGCATAACAGAGCAGTGGGTCAGCAAGTGGAGTGATTGAGGAGAAGGTAAACATTGAATTAAGTAAGTCTGTAGGAAGAACCGGCTAGGCCAGATAATGCATATGCAGGACTGGTGGTTTGAAGTGTAATTTTATTTCAATGCAAGGATTACAATAGATAATGAAAATGACCTTAAAGTCTGGAACAAAAACAAAGTTGCTGGAAAAGCTTAGCAGATCTGGCAACATCTGTGAAGGAAAAAACAGAGTTAACGTTTTGGGTCCTGTGACACTTCCTCAGAATCTTAATGTCCTGAGACATTAAAGTCTGGATTAATTCACGGAACTACGATAGAGAAATAGAGCTAGAAATAGAGAAACAAACCCTTCGACCCAACACGTCCATGCTGACCAGATATCCTAAATTAATCTAATCCCATTTGCCAGCATTTGGCCCATATCCCTCAAAACCCCGCTGATTGATGTACCCATCCAGATGCATTTTAAATGTTGTAATTGTACCAGCTTTGACCATTTCCTCTGGTAGCTCATTCCTTAAATGCACACCCTCTGCGTGAAAAAGTTGCCCCTTACGTCCCTTTTAAATCTTTCCCTTCTCACTTTAAACCTATGCCATCTAGTTTTGGACACCCCTACCCCAGGTAAAAGACCTTGTCTATTTACCCTATCCCTGCCCCTCATGATTTTATAAAGTGGTATAAGGTCACCCCTCAGCCTCTGATGCTCCAGTGCAAAACATCCCAGACTATTCAGCCTCTCCCAATTGCTCAAACCCTCCAAACCTAGCAATCTTCTTGTAAATCTTTTCTGAACCCTTTCAAGTTGCACAACATCCATCCTATTGCAGGGAGATGACCCAGAATTGCACACAGTGTTCCAAAAGTAGCCAAACCAATTTCCCTCACAGCCACAAAATGACCTCCCAACTCCTATACTCAATGCACTGACTAATAAAGGCAAGAATACCAGATGCCTTCCACACTACCCTATCTACCTGCGATGAACCCACACTCCAAGGTCCCTTTGTTCAGAAACACTCCCTAGGACTTTACCATTAAGTGTATAAGCCCTGCCCTGATTTGCCTTTCCAAAATGCAGCACCTCACATTTATCTAAATTAAACTCCTTCTGCTACTCCTCAGCCCATTGGACCAACTGATCAAGATTTGTTGTACTCCAAGGTAACCTTCTTTGCTGGCCACTACACCTCCAAATTTTGGTGCCATCTGAAAACTTTCTAACGATATCTCCTATGTTCACATCCAAATCATTTATATGAATGACGAAAAGTAGTGGACGCAGCACTGATCCTTGTGGCACATCACTGGTCACTGGCTTCCAGTGTGAAAAGCAATGCTCCACCACCACCCTCCTTCTTTGAGCCAGTTCTGTATCCAAATAGCTAGTTCTCCCTCTATTCCATGTGACCCCTTGTTCTGGACATACCTGCCATCAGGAACATCTTCCCTGCACCTACCCCGTCCAGTCCTATTAGAATTTTATAATACTCAATGAGATCCTGCCTCATTAGTCTGAACTCTAGTGAAACCTATCCCAACCTAGTCAATCTCTCCTCGTAGGGCACACCCACCATCCCCAGAATCAGTGTAGTAAACTTTTGTTGCTCTTCCTTGAGAGCAAGAGCGTCCTTCCTCAGAAAAGGAGACCAAAAGTATGCACAATATTCCAGGTGTGGTCTCACCAAGTCCCTGTACAGCTGCAACAATATATGAAGGTCATTGTGGATATGTTGAATTTCCTTCGCCTTCTGGGGACGTAGATGCATTGGCGTGCTTTCTTGACTGTAGTATTGATGTGGTTGGACCAGGACGAATTATTTGTGATTTTTACTCCTAGGAATTGAAGCTCTTGACCATCTCCACCTCAGCACCATTGATACAGACAGGGGCCCGCCATGCCGCATCCTGAAGTCAATGACCACCTCCTTCATTTTGCTGACATTAAGGGAGAGATTGTTATTTTACAGCGTGCCACTAAGCTCTTTCCTGTACTCTATCTTATCGTTGTTTGAAATCCGAACCACTCCAGTGGTGTCATTAGCAAATTTGTAAACAGAGATAGAGTGTTTTTGGAACAGTGATCATAATTCAATAAGTTTTAAGATAGTTATGGATAAAGATAAGACTGGTTCTCAGGTGAAAGTGCTAACTTGGAAGAAAGTTAATTACAAAAGTATTTGGCATGACCTGGAGAAATTAGATTGGGGGTGGCTATTTGGTGGTAAATCCACATCAAACATGTGGGGTTCTTTTAAAGAGTTCAGGACCAGCTTGTTCCTGTACGACAATAGATAAAGATGGCAAGATTCGGGAACCCTGAGTAGCAAGAGATAATGAAAGATTAGTCAAAAAGAAAAAGGATGCATTTTTTAAAAAAACTGTATTCAGACAGGGCCATTGATGAACATAAAGGAAACAGGAAAGAACTTGAACAAGGATTTAGGAGGGCTGGAAGGGTCATGAAATGTCCTAGTCGAGGATTAAAAAGAACCCTAAGGTATTTTATATGTATATCAGAAGCAAGAGGGCAGTTAGGGAAAGGGTAGGTTCACCCAAGGACAAAAGATGGAATTTATTCATGGAGCCAGAGAAAGTGGGTGAGGTTCTTAATGAGTACTTTGCATCAGTATTCACCAAGAATACGGATGATGGTAAGATTAGGGAGTAGTATGTTGATATTCTGGGTCATGTCAATGTTAAGAAGTGTTGTGTCCTAAAAATATATGATGATAGTTAAGTTCCAGGGCCTGATAGCATCCATCCCAGGATATTGACCGAGGCAAGGGAGGAGATTTCTGGGGTCTTGACTGAGGTCTTTGTATCTTGCCACAAATGTGGTTCCAGAGAATGGAGAATAGCCAGTGTTGTTCCTTTGTTTAATAAGGGCAATAGGGATAATCCAGGAAATTATAGGCCAGTGAGCACATCAGTGGTAGGAAATTTTTGGAGAAGATTCTTAGGGACAGGATTTACTCATATTTGGAAAAGAATGTGGACTTATTAGGGATAGTCAGCATGGCTTTGTGTGAGGGTGGTCTTGTCTCACAAATTTGATTGAAGTTTTGACGAAATGGCAAAGATAATTGATGAGTATAGGGTAGTGGATGTTATTTGACAAGGACTCTCATGGTAGGCTGGTCCAGAAGATTAAATTACATGGGATCACATGAGTCAGTAAACTGGATACAAAATTTGCTTGGCCGTAGAAGACAGAGAGTAATTATGGAGGGGAGTTTTTCAGACTGGAGATCTGTGACTAGTAGATATATAGTATGGATGAAAATGTCGGTAATCTGATGATTAAGTCTACAGTTGACACAAAAGTGTTGGAGTTCTGGATAGTGAAGAAGTTTTTTTCAAAAATACAGTTGGATATTTGGATCAGCTGGAAAGTTGGATGTAGGAATGGCAGATGAAGTTTTACCTGGACAAGTGTAAGGTGAGAATTTTGGAAGGTCAAATGCAAAATGAAAGTGCACGGTAAATGGTAAGACCCTTAGGAGCATTGATAAATAGAGGGATCTTGGGGTGCAAGTCCATAGCTCCGTGAAAGTGGCAACACTAGTGGATAAGGTTGTCATGTTTGATTCACTTCACACTTTAGATACTTGCGCCTTAAAGGAACTCCACCCATCCAGGCAAATGAGGAGTATTCTGGGGGAGGTGGGACTTTTACAACTCACACAGTCTACACCTGGGCAGGACTGGAACCAATGTCCTAGGGGGTGCTTTTGCTAATGCTGTTGGGGAGGGTTTAAACTAATGTGGCAGGGGGAATGGGAACCAAAAGAGGAGGTTAGTGGACAGTAAGGAGGTAGTAACTAGAGCCTGTAAGGAATTAGATAATGAAGTCAGTGTGATTATGGGGAAGAGTAGTTAGAGAGCAGATGATGAAGCAGAGGGACAGGTGGTGTGAAGTGCATTTGTTTTAATGTGAGAAGCGTAATAGGTAAGGCAGATGAACTTAGGGTTTGGATTAGTACCTGGGAGTATGATGTTATAGCTATTACTGAGACTTGGTTGAGGGAACGGCAAGATTGGCAACAAAATATCCTAGGATATAGATGCTTCAGGCAGGATAGAGTGGGAGGTAAAAGGGATGAAGGAGTTGCATCAAAGAGGATATCACAGCTGTGCTGAAGGATGGCACTATGGAGGACTGGAGCAGTGAGGCAATATGGGCAGAGCTCAGAAATAGGATGGGTGCGGTGACAATGTTGGGGGTGTACTACAGGCCGCCCAACAGCGAGGATGAGATAGAGGTACAAATATGTAGATAAATTGTGGAAAGATGTAGGAACAACAGGGTGATGGTAATGGAAGATTTTAATTTTCCCAACATTGACTGGGATTCACTTAGTGTTAGGGGTTTAGATGGAGCAGAATTTGTAAGGAGGGTTTTATGGAGCAGTATGTGAATAGTCCAACTCGGGAAGGGGCCATACTGGACCTGGTGTTGGGGAATGAGCCCGGCCAGAGGGTTGAAGTTTCAGTAGGGGATTACTTTGGGAACAGTGATCACAATTCTGTAAGTTTTAGAATACTTACAGACAAAGATGAGAGTGGTCCTAAAGGAAGAGTACTAAATTGGGGGAAGGCCAACTATAGCAAGATTTGACAGGAGCTGGGGAATGTGGATTGGGAGCAGCTGTTTCAAGGTAAATCCACACATATAGACAATAGACAATAGGTGCAGGAGTAGGCCATTCGGCCCTTCGAGCCAGCACCACCATTCATTATGATCATGGCTGATCATCCACAATCAGTATCCTGTTCCTGCCTTATCCCCATAACCCTTGATTCCACTATCTTTAAGAGCTCTATCTATCTCTTTCTTGAAAGTATCCAGAGAGTTGGCCTCCACTGCCTTCGGGGGCAGAGCATTCCATATATCCACCACTCTCTGGGTGAAGAAGTTTCCCCTCAACTCCGTTCTAAATGGTCTACCTCTTATTTTTAAACTGTGTCCTCTGGTTCTGGACTCCCCCATCAACGGAAACATACTTCCTGCCTCCAGATTGTCCAATCCCTGAATAATCTTATACGTCTCAATCAGATACCCTCTCATCCTCCTAAACTCAAGTGTATACAAGCCCAGTCGCTCCAATCTTTCAACATATGATAGTCCCGCCATTCTGAGAATTGACCTCGTGAACCTACGCTGCACTCCGTCAATAGCCAGAATGTCCTTCCTCAAATTTGGAGACCAAAACCACACACAATACTCCAGGTGCAGTCTCATGAGGGCCCTGTACAGCTGCAGAAGGACCTCTTTGCTCCTATACTCAATTCCTCTTGTTATGAAGGCCAGCATGCCATTAGCTTTCTTCACTGCCTGCTGTACCTGCATGCTTGCTTTCATTGACTGATGTGCAAGAACACCCAGATCTCATTGTACTTCCCCTTTACCTAACTTGACTCCATTTAGATAGTAATCTGCCTTCCTGTTCTTGCCACCAAAGTGGATAGCCACTTATTTATTCACATTAAACTGCATCTGCCATGCATCCGTCCACTCATCTAGACTGTACAAGTCACCCTGTATTCTCATAACATCTTCCTCACATTTCACCCTGCCACCCAGCTTTGTGTCATCAGCAAATTTGCTAATATTACTTCTAATGCCTTCATCTATATCATTAACGTATATTGTAAATAGCTGCAGTCCCAGCACCAAACCTTGTGGAACCCCACTGGTCACTGCCTGCCATTCCGAAAGGGACTCATTTATCACTACTCTTTGCCTCCTGTCAGACAGCCAATTTTCAGTCCAAGCCAGTATTTTGCCCCCAATACCATGTGCCCTAATTTTGCTCACTAATCTCCCATGTGGGACTTTATCAAAGGCTTTCTGAAAGTCCAGGTACACTACATCCACTGGCTCTCCCTTGTCCACCTTTATAGTTACATCCTCAAAAAATTCCAGAAGATTAGTCAAGCATGATTTCCCCTTCGTAAATCCAAGCTGACTCTGACCTATCCTGTTACTGCTATCCAAATGATTTGTAATTTCATCATTTATAATTGACTCCAGCATCTTTCCCACCACTGACGTCAGGCTAACCGGTCTATAATTCCCTGTTTTCTCTCTCCCTCCTTTCTTGAAAAGTGAGACAACATTAGCTATCCTCCAATGCTCAGGAACTGATCCTGAATCTATAGAACATTGGAAAATAATTACCAACACGTCCATGATTTCTAGAGCCCCCTCCTTAAGTACCCTGGGATGCAGACCATCAGGTCCTGGGGATTTATCAGCCTTCAGACCTAATAATCTATCCAACACCATTTCCTGCCCAATATAAATTCCCTTCAGTTCATCCATTAGCCTAGGTCCTTCAGTCACTATAACATCTGGGAGATTGCTTGTGTCTTCCCTAGTGAAGACAGATCCAAAGTACCTATTCAACTTTTCTGCCATTTCCCTGTTCCCCATAAATTCACCTTTTTCTGACTTCAAGGGCCCAATTTTAGTCTTCACCATTTTTTTTCGCATACCTAAAAAAGCTTTTACTATCCTCCTTTATATTTTTGGCCAGTGTGTCTTCGAACCTCATTTTTTCTCCACAATTGCCTTTTTAGTTATCCTCTGTTGCTCTTTAAAGCTTTCCCAGTCCTCCGGCTTCCCGCTCAACTTTGCTATGTTATACTTCTTTTTTTATCTTTATACAGTCCCTAACTTCTCTCATCAGCCATGGCCACCCCTGCCTCCCCTTAGGATCGTTCTTCCTCTTTGGAATGAACTGATCCTGCTCCTTCTGCATATTATCCAGAAATACCTGCCATTGTTGTTCCACTGCCATCCCTGATAGGGTATTGAACCATTGAACTTTGGCCAGCTCCTCCCTCATAGCTCCACAGTTCCCTTTGTTCAACTGCAATACTGACACTTCCGATTGTCCCTTCTCCCTCTCAAATGGCAGATTAAAACTTATCATATTATGGTCACTACCTCCTAATGGCTCCTTTACTTTGAGGTCCCTGATCAAATCCGGTTCATTGCACAACACCAGATCCAGAATTGCCTCCTCCCTGGTAGGCTCCAGTAGCAGCTGTTCCAAGAATCCATCTCAGAGGCACTTCACAAACTCCCTTTCTTAGGGTCCAGTACCATCCTGATTCTCCCAGTCTACCCGCATGTTGGAATCCCCCATAACAACTGTAGTAATAACTTTGCAACAGGCCAATTTCAATTCCTGATTCAACTTAGGCCCTACATCCTACTGTTTGGGGGCCTGTAGATAACTCCCATTATGGTCTTTCTACCCTTAGAATTCCTCAGCTCTATCCATACTGACTCTACATCGCCTGATTCTATGTCCCCCCTCGCAAGGGACTGAATATCACTCCTCACCAACAGGGCCACCCCACCCCCTCTGCCCATCTATTTGTCCTTTCGATAGCTCGTATAGCCTTGAGTATTCATTTCCCAGGCCCTGTCCACTTGAAGCCACATCTCAGTTATCCCCACAACATCGTACCTGCCAATTTCCAACTGAGCCTCAAGCTCATCCACCTTATTTCTTATGCTTCGTGCATTCATATATAACATTTTTAATTTGTTACTCCCCTCACCCTTCTTATCAATCCCTATTTCACCTGACCATTCTGTATGAACCCTTCTTGAGTTTTCTGCTCGGTTGCTTCTGTTGTCTTTCCTAACTTCTCTTATTTTCACTTTCCCTTTAACTTGCTTCTTACATTTCCAGTATGTCCCCTCCCCCCCACTACTTAGTTTAAACACACCTGCGTTGCAGTGGCAAAACTGCCTGCCAGAATGCTGGTACCCCACCTATTAAGGTGCAATCCGTCCCTCTTGTATAATTTATCCTTACCGCAAAACATCCCCAGTGAAATGTGGGGAGGCTTTAAAAGAGAGGGTGATTAGAGTGCAAGACAGACATGTCCCCGTGAAAATGAGGGATAGAAAGGGCAAGATTAGGCAACCAGGGATGACAAGTGAAATTGTGAGACTAGCAAAGAGGAGAAAGGAAGCATACATAAGGTCTAGGCGACTGAAAACAGACAAAGCTTTGGAAGAATATCAGGAAAGTAGGACTAATCTGAAACGAGGAATTAAGAGGCTAAAAAGGGTCATGAAATATCTTTAGCAAACAGGGTTAAGAAAAATCCCAAAGCCTTTTATTCGTACATAAGGAGCAAGAGGGTAACTAGAGAAAGGGTTGGCCCACTCAAGGACAAAGGAGGGAAGTTATGCAAGGAGTCAGAGAAAATGAGTCAGATTCTTAATGAGTACTTTACGTCGGTATTCACCGAGGAGAGGGACATGATGGATGTTGAGGTTAGAACATAGAACACAGAACTGTACAGCATAGTACAGGCCCTTTTGGCCCACAGTGTTGTGCCAAACTTTTACCCTAAACCTAAGGTCTATCTAACCTCCACCCCTACCTTATATGATCATCCATATGCCTATTTAATAGCCGCTTAAATGCCCCTAATGAGGCTGACTCTACTACCCACTCTGGCAATGAATTTCACGCCCCGACCACTCTCTGAATAAAGAACCTACCTCTGACATCTCCCCTGTATCTACCTCCTTCCACTTTAAAACAATGCCCCTTGTAATAGCTACCTCCACCCGAGGGAAAAGTCTCTGGCTGTCTACTCTAACTATACCTCTGATCATTTTGTACACCTCTATCAAGTCACCTCTCATCCTTCGTCGTTCTAAAGAGAAAAGCTCTAGTTCTCAACATCTCCTTATAAGACCTTCCCTCCATTCCAGGCAACGTGCTGGTAAATCTCCTCTGCACCTTTTCCAACGCTTCCACATCATTCCTGTAATGAGGCGACCAGAACTGGACGCAATACTCCAGATGTGGCCAAACCAGGCTTGTGTATAGCTGGAGAATAACTTCATGCTCTTGAACTCAATCCCTCTATTAATGAAAGCTAACACACCATCCTAACAACTCTGTCCACCTGGGTGGCTGCTCCGGGAAAGATGTTTGATTACTCTCGGTCAAGTCAGCATAAGGAGGAGTGAAGTGTTGGGTATTCTAAAAGGCATTAGGGTAGACAAGTACCCAGGTCCTGATGGGATCTATCCCAAGTTACTGAGAGAATCGAGAGAGGAAATAGCTGGGGCCTTAACAGATATCTTTGCAGCATTGTTGGGCACTGGTGAGGTCCCGGAGAACTGAAGAATTGCTAACGTTGTCCCCTTATTTAAGAAGGGTAATAAGGATAATCCAGGTAATTACAGATCAGTGAGTCTAATGTCAGTGGTGGGGGAGCTGCTGGAGAAGATACTGAGGGATAGGATCTATTTACATTTGGAAGAAAATGGGCTTATTAGTGATAGGCAGCATGGTTTTGTGCAGGGAAGGTCATGTCTTACCGATTTGATAGAATTCTTTGAGGAAGTGGCAAATTTGATAGATGAGGGAAGGGTTATAGATGTCATATACATGGACTTCAGTAAGGCGTTTGAGAAGGTTCCCATTATGGGCTGATGGAGAAAGTGAAGTCACATGGGGTCCAGGGTGTACTAGCTAGATGGATAGAGAACTGGCTGGGCAACAGGAAACAGAGAGTAGTAGTGGAAGAGAGTTTCTCAAATTGGAGACCTGTGACCGGTGGTGTTCCACAGGGGATCTGTGTTGGGACCACTGCTCTTTGTGATATACATAAATGATCTGGAGGAAGGTGTAGGTGGTCTGATTAGCAAGTTTGCAGCTGACACGAAGATTGGTGGAGCAGCAGATAGTGAGGGGGACTGTCGGAGAATGCAGCAGAATATTGATAGATTGGAGAGTTGGGCAGAGAAATGACAGATGGAGTTCAATCCAGGTAAATGTGAGGTAATGCATTTTGGAACATCCAATTCAGGAGTGAGCTACACGGTAAATGGAAAAGCCCTGGGGAAAATTGATGCACAGAGAGATTTGGGTATTCAGGTCCATTGTACCCTGAAGGTGGCAACGCAGGTCAATAGAGTGGTCAAGAAGGCATATAGCATTTTCATTCATCGGACAGGGTATTGAGTACAAGAGTTGGCAGGTCATGTTTCAGTTGTTTAGGACTTTAGTTCGACCACATTTGGAATACTACGTACAGTTCTAGTCGCCACATTATCAAAAGGATGTGGATGCTTTGGAGAGGGTGCAGAAGAGATTCACCAGGATGTTTCCTGGTATGGAGGGTGCTAGCTATGAAGAGAGGTTGAGTAGATTAAGATTATTTACATTAGAAAGACAGAGGTTGAGGATGGACCTGATTGAGGTCTACAAAATCATGAGGGGTATAGACAGGGTGGATAGCAAGAAGCTTTTTCCCAGAGTGGGGGACTCAATTACTAGGGGTCATGATTTCAAGGTAAGAGGAGAAAAGTTTAAGGGAGATGTGCGTGGAAAATACTTTACGCTGAGGGTAGTGGGTGCCTGGAATGTGTTGCCAGCGAAGGTGGTAGAGGCTGGCAAGATAGCATCATTTAAGATGTATTTGGACAGATACAAGAATAGGCAGGGAGCAGAGGGATACAGATCCTTGGAAAATAGGCAACAGGTTTAGATAGATCTGGATCAGCACGGACTTAGAGGGCTGAATGATCTGTTCCTGTGCTGTAATTTTCTTTGTTCCCTTGTTCTTATTCCATCACAATCTTGATTTGTAACTTCTAGATGATGGACAGGCTTTGGGAAACCACTAAAAATCTTTTATATATAATACTTATCACAGATACATCTTATAGTTTAAGTTTTATGCTCACCAGAGGGGCATATATAGCAGTGGAAATTGAACACGTTTTGCTTCAGGAATGTTGTTATCAAGCACTTCAAGGACAGGTAGAACAGGGTTAGAAACAGAGCAAAGTTCATTCTTCTCTTTTAATCTGAAAGGAAAGATCTCCTTACTTTGGAACTCAAAGTAGAGCTCCCTTGACATTGTCCTCACCAAATACTCCCAGGACAGTGACAGCATGGTGTTAGATCCAGTGTAAAGCTCTCTCTATTTTTTTAAACTGAACGTAACCCTTCCTCAACACTGTCCCCATCAAAGTCTCCCAGAACAGGGACAGCATGGGGTTAAGAGACAGAGTAAAGAGCCGTCTACACTGTCATCATCAATTACTCCAGCACGTGAATATGAACAGCATTTATTTTAGAGTTTTAGAGGAGTTTAGAAGAAAAGAAATTTCATCCAGAGGTGATAATGGGAACTGCAGATGCTGGAGAATCCAAGATAACAAAGTGTGGAGCTGGATGAACACAGAAGGCCAAGCAGCATCTCAGGAGTACAATAACTGAGGACCTCTAAAGGATCTCTCCTGTTTTTTTTATCCTCTGCAGGATCCACAGACTGAACGCCCAGTTCTAGATAATAAAGTGTGAAGCTGGATGAACACAGCAGGCCAAGCAGCATCTCAGGAGCACAAAAGCTGACGTTTCGGGCCTAGACCTTTCATCAGAGAGGGGGATGGGGAGAGGGTTCTGGAATAAATAGGGAGAGAGCGGGAGGCGGACCGAAGATGTAGAGAAAAGAAGATAGGTGGAGAGGAGAGTATAGGTGGGGAGGTAGGGAGGGGATAGGTCATTCCAGGGAAGACGGACAAGTCAAGGAGGCGGGATGAGGTTAGTAGGTAGGAAATGGAGGTGCGGCTTGAGGTGGGAGGAAGGGATGGGTGAGAGGAAGAACAGGTTAGAGAGGCGGGGACGAGCTGGGCTGGTTTAGTGATGCAGTGGGGGGCGAGGATGAGCTGGGCTGGTTTTGGGATGCAGTGCGAGAAGGGGAGATTTTGAAGCTTGTGAAGTCCACATTGACACCATTGGGCTGCAGGGTTCCCAAGCGGAATATGCACCCAGTTCTACTCAGATTTACTGGACTCCAAAAATCGTAAGTACAACAAACTCACTGGCTCCTGCCACCTTAAGAAGGATTCCTGCACCTCCCAAATCCCGAGCCTGTCCCTGCCCCTCCCCCACCATGCACCCGCTGCCATTGACCATGATGACACGGCCGGTGACCCCACCGATGACGTCACATCTGCCACCGCCGGGCACACCACTTCCGGGACCGCGAACGCGACCACTGCTGCAGTCACCGCCTCCACTTCCAGAACTAATACCAAACAAATCACCCTCACCGCTGCTGCTGCTGCCCACTTTGTCCTGCCCACAACTGACGCTGACGGAACCCCGCCCACAGCCGACGCCGACGGAATCCCGCCCACAGCCGACGCCGACGGAATCCCGCCCACAGCCGACGGAACCCCGCCCACAGCTGACGACCACATCACTCGCCCACAACCTCCTCAGCCAGCAACCCCAGAGAAGACAGCCACACTGAACCCTGCCGAATCTTCACCATCCCACCAGACCTCCCACTGACTGAGGATGAACGGTCAGTCCTAAGCAAGGGGCTCACCTTTGTCCCCCTACAACCACACATCAACGAATACCAGTCATGTTTGGACATCGAGCAGCTGTTCCGCCGCCTTTGCCTCCACGCTTACTTCTTTAACCGGGAGTCTAACCCTCCCTCCACAGACCCCTTTGCCCACTTCCAACACAAGTCCTCTTCCTGGACACCACCCCCAGGCCTCCTACCCTCCTTCGACCTCTTCATCTCCAACTGCCGTTGAGACATAACCGCCTCAACCTCTCCACCCCTCTCACCCACTCCAGCCTCTTCCCCGCAGAACGGGCTGCCCTCCGCTCCAACCCCAACCTCACCATCGGACCCACAGACAAGGGAGGCGCAATGGTAGTATGGCGCACTGACCTCTACATTGCCGAGGCCAAACGCCAACTCTCCGAAACCTCCTCCTACCGCCCCCTTGATCATGACCCCACCCCCGAGCACCAAACCATCATCTCCAACGCCATCCATGACCTCATCACCTCAGGGGACCTCCCACCCACAGCCTCCAACCTCATTGTTCCCCAACCCCGCACAGCCTGTTTCTATCTCCTTCCCAAAATCCACAAACCTGCCTGCCCTGGTCGACCCACTGTCTCAGCCTGTTCCTGCTCCACCGAACTCATCTCCACCTATCTGGACTCCATTTTCTTCCCTTTGGTCCAGGAACTCCCTACCTACATCCGTGACACCACCCACACCCTCCACCTCCTCCAGGACTTCCAATTCCCTGGCACCCAACACCTCATTTTCATCATGGACGTCCAGTGCCTATACACTGGTATTCCTCATGCAGATGGCCTCAAGGCCCACCGCTTCTTCCTGTCCCACAGGCCTGACCAATCCCCCTCCATCGACACCCTCATCCGCCTAGCCAAACTCGTCCTCACACTCAACAACTTCTCTTTCGATTCCTCCCACTTCCTACAGACAAAGGGGGTGGCCATGGGCCCCAGCTATGCCTGCCTCTTTGTAGGTTACGTGGAACAGTCCCTCTTCCGCACCTACACAGGCCCCAAACCCCACCTCTTCCTCCGTTACATTGATGACTGTATCGGCGGCGCCTCTTGCTCCCCAGAGGAGCTCGAACAGTTCATCCACTTCACCAGCACCTTCCACCCCAAACTCAAGTTCACCTGGGCCATCTCCAACACATCCCTCACCTTCCTGGTCCTCTCAGTCTCCATCTCAGGTAACCAGCTAGAAACTGATGTCCATTTCAAGCCCACTGACTCCCACAGCTATCTAGAATACACCTCCTCCCAACCACCCTCCTGCAAAAATTCCATCCCCTATTCCCAATTCCTCCGCCTCCGCCGCATCTGCTCCCAGGACGAGGCATTCCACTCCCGTACATCCCAGATGTCCACATTCTTCCAGGACCGCAAATTTCCCCGCGCAGTGGTCGAGAACGCCCTTGCCCGCGTCTCCTGCATTTCCCGCGACACATCCCTCACACCCCACCCCCGCCACAACCGCCCCCAGAGGATCCCCCTCGTTCTCACATATCACCCCACCAACCTCTGGATACAACGCATCATTCTCTGACACTTCCGCCATCTACAATCCGACCCCACGACCCAAGACATTTTTCCATCCCCACCCTTGTCAACCTTCCGGAGAGACCACTCTCTCCGCGACTCTCTTGTCCACTCCACACTCCCCTCCAACCCCACCACACCCGGCACCTTCCCCTGCAACTGCAAGAAGTGCTAAATTTGCCCCCACACCACCTCCCTCACCCCTATCCCAGGCCCCAAGATGACATTCCATATGAAGCAGAGGTTCACCTGCACACCTGCCAATGTGGTATATTATATTCATTGTACCCGGTGTGGCTACCTCTACATTGGGGAAACTAAGTGGAGGCTTGGGGACCGCATTGCAGAACACCTCCGCTCAGTTCGCAACAAACAACTGCACCTCCCAGTTGCGAACCATTTTAACTCCCATTCCCATTCCTCAGATGACATGTCCATCATGGGCCTCCTGCAGTGCCACAATGATGCCACCCGAAGGTTGCAACAACAGCAACTCATATTCCGCTTGGGAACCCTGTAGCTCAATGGTATCAATGTGGACTTCACAAGCTTCAAAATCTCCCCTACCCCCACTGCATCCCAAAACCAGCCCAGTTCTTCCCCTCCCCCAACTGCATCACAAAAGCAGCCCAGCTCGACCCCTCCCCCCACTGCATCCCAAAACCAGCCCAACCTGTCTCCGCTTCCCTAACCTGTTCTTCCTCTCGCCCATCCCTTCCTCCCACCTCAAGCCACACCTCCAATTCCTACCTATCACCTCATCCCGCCTCCTTGACCTGTCCGTCTTCCCTGGACTGACCTATCCTCTCCCCACCTCCTCACCTATACTCTCCTCTCTACCTATCTTCTTTTCTCTCCATCTTCGGTCTGCCTCCCCCTCTCTCCCTATTTATTTCAGTTCCCTCTCCCCATCCCCCTCTCTGATGAAGGGTCTAGGCCGGAAACGTTAGCTTTTGTACTCCTGAGATGCTGCTTGGCCTGCTGTGTTCATCCAGCTCCACACTTTTATCTTCTTCCAGAGGTGGTTGGTATCTGGAATTCACTGCTTGAAAGGATGGTAAAGATAGGAACCCTTGAGACACAAGAAATATTTGAATAAACGCTTGAGATGCCAGACCATACAAGGCTATGGGTTAAGTACTGGAAAATCAGTTCGAATAGATAAATGTTTGATGACTGTCATTGACACGATTACTGAAGGGCCTCTTTATCATGCAATAAAAATTCTATGAATCTAAAAAGATGTCTCTACACTGTTCTCATCAAATCCTCCCAGGTACAGCATGGGGTTAGATACAGTGTAAAATTCCCTCTGCACTGTCCCCATCAAACATTCTCAGGACAGAATCAACACAGAATAAGATGCAGAGTGAAGCTTCCTCTCCACTGTCCCAATCAAACACTCCCAGGACAGCAAAGGATCAGATACATTGGTTTTGGCATTATATTCAATGTCTCACTGGTGCTGGATGAGTGTGTAATTAATTTATCTATTCCTTTGTATTACAGGAAGTCATGAGTTGGAAGACACGGTGAGAATCACATTTTTTTAATGATTTAATAATCTGCCTGGAGGACTGTTTGCAATGAAGTCCATTTTCAACGTTCTGCTGTGTGTAAAATTGGTGTTGCAACTGTACCACCCAGTTAATACTGATTTCAATAAGTATCAATAAGTATTATAGTTTGGTGATCTTTATACACAATTGATCTGCAATGTCAAATTTGTACTTCTGTGGCAAGTTGAAAATTTGGGGAAAAAGTCAAGATGGATAGAAGTCCATAATCCAATTTCTGGACATGTGGATGGCAAAAAAGCCAGACAGATGCATGATAGAAATCATGAATGTTTACTCTACAGGTGAAGGAACCAAGCACATCAACTGGAGAGGCCTCCTCTGCACACTTGTAGGTCATTATGTTTCAAATAGGCACCAAAGTAATTTTTAAATGTGGTGACTCTACAATCCATTCAGGCAGTGAATTCCAGATTGCTACAGCCTCTGGGAGAAAGAAAGATTGTCCTCTGGCCTCTAATCTTTAATATGGGTCGAATCATGGTCAGCAGATTGCCATTATATCTTGCTGACAAAGGTTGGAAGAGAACAAGGAAGATTTCCCATAGCAAGTTTTGAGAAGATTTGTAGTTCAGGTTGAGGTTCTGGATGTGAGTTTGCTCGCTGAGCTGCAAGGTTAGTTTTCAGACGTTTCGTCACCATTCTAGGTAACATCATCAGTGAGCCTCCGATGAAGTGCTGGTGTTACGTCCTGCTTTCTATTTATCTGTTTAGGTTTCCTTGGGTTGGTGATGTCATTTCTTGTATTGGTGATGTCATTTCCTGTTCTTTTTCTCAGAGGATGGTAGATTGGCTCCAAATCGATGTGTTTGTTGATGGAGTTCCAGTTGGAATGCCATGCTCCTAGGAATTCTCGTGCATGTCTCTGTTTGGTTTGTCCTAGGATGGATGTGTTGTCCCAGAGTGGTGTCCTTCCTCATCTGTATGTAAGGATACTAGTGATAGTGGGTCATGTTGTTTTGTGGCTAGTTGATGTTCATGTATCCTGGTGGCTAGCTTTCTGCCTGTTTGTCCAATGTAGTGTTTGTCACAATACCTTGCAAAAACTGTGACAAACACTACATTGGACCTCTCAGTCTCCATCTCAGGTAACCAGCTAGAAACTGATGTCCATTTCAAGCCCACCAACTCCCATAGCTACCTAGAATACACCTCCTCTCACCCACCCTCCTGCAAAAATTCCATCCCCTATTCCCAATTCCTCCGCCTCCACTGCATCTGCTCCCAGGATGAGGCATTCCACTCCCGCACATCCCACATGTCCAAGTTCTTTAAGGACCGCAACTTTGCCCGCGCAGTGGTCGAGAACGCCCTTGACTGCGTCTCCCGCATTTCCTGCAACACATCCCTCACACCCTGCCCCCGCCACTACTGCCCCCAGAGGATCCCCCTCATTCTCACACACCACCCTACCAACCTCCGGATACAACGCATCATCCTCCGACACTTCCGCCATCTACAATCCGACCCCACCACCCAAGACATTTTTCCGTCCCCACCCTTGTCTGCCTTCCGGAGAGACCACTCTCTCCGTGACTCCCTTGTTCACTCCACACTGCCCTCCAACCCCACCACATCCGGCACCTTCCCCTGCAACCGCAGGAAATGCTACACTTGCCCCCACACCTCCTCCCTCACCCCCATCCCAGGCCCCAAGATGACTTTCCACATTAAGCAGAGGTTCACCTGCACATCCGCCAATGTGGTATACTGCATCCATTGTACCCGGTGTGGCTTCCTCTACATTGGGGAAACCAAGTGGGGACTTGGGGACCGCTTTGCAGAAATACCTCCGCTCGGTTCGCAATAAACAACTGCACCTCCCAGTCGTGAACCATTTTAACTCCCCCTCCCATTCTTCAGATGACATGTCCATTATGGGCCTCCTGCAGTGCCACAAGGATGCCACCCAAAGGTTGCAGGAACAGCAACTCATATTCCGCTTGGGAACCCTGAAGCCCAATGGTATCAATGTGGACTTCACAAGCTCCAAAATCTCCCCTTGCCCCACCGCATCCCAAAACCAGCCCAGTTCGTCCCCTCCCCCCACTGCACCACACAACCAGCCCAGCTCTTCCCTTCCCCCCACTGCATCCCAAAACCAGCCCAGCCTGTCTCTGCCTCCCTAACCTGTTCTTCCTCTCACCCATCCCTTCCTCCCACCCCAAGCCGCAGCTCCATTTCCAACCTACTAACCTTATCCCACCTCCTTGACCTGTTTGTCTTCCCTGGACTGACCTATCCCCTCCCTACCTCTCCACCTATACTCTACTCTCCACCTATCTTCTTTTTTCTCCATCTTCGGTCCGCCTCCCCCTCTCTCCCTATTTATTTCAAAACCCTCTCCCCATCCCCCTCTCTGATGAAGGGTCGAGGCCTGAAACGTCAGCTTTTGTGGTCCTGAGATGCTGCTTAGCCTGCTGTGTTCATCCAGCTTCACACTTTATTATTATGGTCCATCAATCCAGATTTAATCTGAAATCAGACTTATCCATTATGACCATCAGATGAGATCATAGCCATCTCACCAAAAAACTGGCATGTTTAACAATACAGTGCTTCTTGCTACTTCACTGGAACAGTAGCATGGGTTATGAGTCTGGGTTTCTAAGTAGGGCTTGAGATCTAAAAAGATTTATAGTTATATATTTTAATAAAGAAATTCAGTTGTATTCTTGCAAATATTCAAACTTGTAAAGGTGCACTATCTCCACATTATTTTAACACTCTTTAGCCTGGAAGCTTTTGAAGATTTGCAAAGATCAATTGGTAGAGAAATGCCAGCAGAGAATGGGAGACTGAAATCACTGGTGCGTTCTGTTGAGGAGCTGCACCAGGCTGTGAAGAAACTGCTTCCACGAATGTGGCAATGTGAGTGTGGGGCATGAGGAGTGGGTTAGTAACATTGTAAGCTGTGAGAAAATAGTTCTTTCATCGACAAATAGACCCAGGTTTCTTCATTCATAGCATAAATTATGCACGTGAAGAAAATTCTCATTCCCTATTCTGGTTTTTGTTTGTATTCTGTGAGATAATGCTATAGGCATATTGTAAAAGCCTACAAGCAAAGGCTCTGCTCTTACCTTTGTCACTGGTGGTCAATAGAGGGAAGAGTATCTTTGATGAATGATTTCTTTAGCAATAAGACAATGTTAGTCCCTCTGACCTGATTTTCCATATACATGTTCCCTCCTTCCAGAAACATTTAATTAGTCCTTGAATCCTTGAACTAAGTTTATTTCAATTCTTGGTAACTCAGTCTACAACTTTTTAACCTTTGACTTCCTTTCTTGATTGTAATTTGCCTAATTTCAAATCATATCCTTTGGGATTTGAGACCTTCCTGAAGACATGTTAGTGGTATGGGGTTGAACTAGCACACCAGAAGCCATGAGTTCAATTCCCAACATGTAAAATCAGCCAAATATTGTGGGCCTGGGGTCACATTGTGTCCCAGGGCAAGTGGCAATAGTAAGTTAGTTGGCAATGTTAGTGAAACAATTGGACGATGCAACTCTGCAATAGATTTGTTTTTTCTGGCGCTGTCTCAAAAATTTTGCAAATAAAGCATTCAGTTTCAGAACTTCATCTGGTGCAAACTTGTATTTATTCTCTCATGGGACATAAGTGACAAGGCCAGACTTTGTTACTGAGATAATGGGAACTGCAGATGCTGGAGATTCCAAGATAATAAAATGTGAGGCTGGATGAACACAGCAGGCCAAGCAGCATCTCAGGAGCACAAAAGCTGACGTTTCGGGCCTAGATGATGAAGGGTCTAGGCCCGAAACGTCAGCTTTTGTGCTCCTGAGATGCTGCTTGGCCTGCTGTGTTCATCCAGCTCCACACTTTGTTATCTCAGACTTTGTTACTGATTGATTGCCCTTGAGTGTCTTTCTAGGTATTTTTGGAGGGCAGAGAAGAGTCAGTGTGGGTCTGGAGTTACATATTGACCAAACCAGGTAAGGACACCAGATTTCTTTCCCTTAAAAGGACCTCAGTGGACTAGGTGAACTTTTACAAAAGTCAATGACAGTATTGTGTTCACCAACACTGAGACTATCTATGAGTATAAGATTTATTCACTGAATTTAAATTCCACCTGCTGCTCTGGGCCTCATGATCACAAGTCTCATGACATTACCACTATATTGCTGTCTCCCTCGAATTGAGCCAAAAATGACGAGAAATTGGATTAGTATAGTAGTTTAATATGTAAAACTATAGTAGTCTTCAAGGTCCATCACCAAGAGTGGTTTGAAAGCAATTTTACTGATCAAGCTGGTCAAGTCCTAAAGGAGGTTGCTGTCAGACATGGTCTCCATTCAGGGAACCAACAAGTGAGATAAATGTCCTTGACTCATCAATCTGCCTGCTGCAGATGTACCTGTCCATGACAGTTTCAGCAGGAGCTACTACTGCTCAGTCTTTGTGGAAATGAAGTCACACCTACATTGGGAGTACCCCCCATCATTTTGTGGGGCACTAACACCATTTTAAGTGGGATCTAACAACACAAGACTGGGTACCAACTGGGCCATTAGCAGCAGAACCTTACTCCAACATTTGTACAAGGGGGCATAGCTGCAAAGTGAGGCGTGATAGATTTAAGAGCTGTCAGAGGCAGGCTCTTTACACAGAGAGTGGTAAGGGCGTGGGATGCCCTGCCTGCCAATGTAGTTAACTCAGCCACATTAGGGGCATTTAAACAGTCCTTGGATAAGCATATGGATGATGATGGGATAGTGTAGGGGGATGGGCTTAGATTAGTTCACAGGTCGGCGCAACATCAAGGGCCGAAGGGCCTGTTCTGCGCTGTATGGTTCTATGTTCTATAAAACAATTTGCAACCTCATGGCTTTGCATATCCTCCACTCTAGCATTACATCAAACCAGGGGATCAACTCTAGTTCAATGAAGAATGCAGGAGGGCATGCCAGGAGCAGCACTGTGTACACTTAAAAATGAGGGGTCACCCTGGTGGAGCTACAAAACAGGATTACTTGCCTGCCAAAGAGCATAAGCAGTAAATGATAGATGGAGCTAAGGGATTTTACAACTAATGAATCAGATCTAAGCTATGCAGTCCTGCCACATCCAGTTGTGAATGGTGGTGGACAATTAAACAATGTACTGTAGGACAGGTCGTCACAAATATCCCCATTGAGACTAGCTATGTGCTGGATGAGACCAGCACTTCAGTGCAAAAGGTAAGTCTGAAACATTTGTAGCCAGAAGTGTTGAGTAGATGATCCATCTTGGCTTCCTCCACAGGTCCTCAGCATCACAGAGGCCAGTGATGCGGGGACAATGGGATGTGATGGCCTAGTGGTATTATCGCTGGACTGTTAATCCAGAGAGCCAGGCAATGTTCTGGGGACCTGGGTTTGAATACCGCTATGGCAGATGGTGGAATTTGAATTCAATAAAAATCTGGAAATATAAGTCAATGATGATCATGAAGCCATTGCTGATTGTTAGAAAAAAAATCTGGTTCACGAATGTTCTTTAAGGAAGGAAACTGCCATTCTTACCTGGTCTGGTCTATGTGTGACTCCAGACACACAGCAAAGTGGTTACCCTCTGGGCAACGGAGAATGGGCAATGATACCAGCCTGACCAGCAAGGCCTTCGTCTCATGAATCAGTAAAAAAAAATCTTCAGCCAATTCAATTCACTCCACATGATATTAATTGATGATTGGAGGCATTGGATACTGAATAGGCTGTGAACCCTGACAAAATACCAGCAATAGCACTGAACACTTGTGTTCCAGAACTTGCTGTAACCCCTAGCCAAGCTGTTCTCGTACAGCAACACAACCATCCGCTTCACAGTATAGAAAGTTGCCCAGGTATGTACAGTGCACAAAAAAACAGGTCAATACAACTTGACCAATTATTGGCCAAACAGTCTCCTTTGATCATCAGTAAAATGATGGAAGTTTTCATTGATGGTGCTATCAAACAACACCTGCTCAACAATAACCTGCTCACTGACGCCCAGTTTGGGTTCCGCCAGGGCCACTCAGCTCCTGACCTCATTACAGTCTTGGTTCAAGAGTAATTATATCCAGGAATGGGGAAAAGGCCAGAATTAGAGGAACTTGAAGTTCTTGGAAGGTTGGAGCAGTGGTCCAAGCGATTTATGACTGAATATTAGTCCTGTGTCATCATTGGCATTCTGAGTCATTTTTCCCTTGTGCGGTGACCTTTTAGGTCTGTGCATGGCAGCAACTTTCAGAAATGGAGATCAATGCTGTGAATGGAATTGGCAGGGGAAACTATTGCTAGTGATATTATCACTAGACTATTAATCCAGAAATCTAGTTAGTGTTCGGGGATCCAGGATCAAATTCCGCCAGGCCAGAATTTGAAATCAATAAAAAGGAAATCTGGATCAAGAGTCAAACGATATCCATGAAACCATTGCCAATTGTTGGAAAAACCCATCTGGTTCACTTATGGTCCTTACAAAAAAAAATCTACCATCCTTACCCAGCCTGGCCTGCATGTGACTCCAGACCAACAGCAATATGGTTGTCTGTCAACTGCTTTCGGCTAATTAGAGGTGGACATTGATGTCCACGTCCTGTGAATGAATAAAAACAAATGCTGATTACCATGCTCAGACATTTGGCACAGCTGCATGCACACAGCTTAGAGGGAACATTGGTCATAACCACTACACTACCATATCACAGCCATGATCAAGAATGCCATGCAGTGTAATTACGTATTCAAAGCTTCATTGTCAATATTGATTCAAACTTCAACATAGTCAGCAATGTACAGTTAGTAACCATAGCCATAGAAAACTGGCACATGAGTATTGGCTATTCAGCTCCTCAGCCTATAGTACCACCATTCAACTAGATGTTGGCTGATAATTTACCTTAACACCATTTTTCACACTGTCCCCATGTCCCTTGATAGCTTCAATATTTAGAAATCTGTCAGTCTCTTTTCAAATATGTTCAATGACTGAGTTTCCATAGCCCTCTCGAGTAGAGAATTTCCAACATTCACCATCCTGTGAGGTGATGCACATTGGTAGGAGTAACCAGAAGGCAAAGTACAGGGCTAATGGTAAGATTCTTAGTAGTGTAGATGAGCAGAGAGATCTCGGTGTCCATGTACACAGATCCTTGAAAGTTGCCACCCAGGTTGACAGGGCTGTTAAGAAGGCATACAGTGTTTTAGCTTCTATTAATAGAGGGATCGAGTTCCAGAACCAAGAGGTTATGCTGTAGCTGTACAAAACTCTGGTGCGGCCGCACTTGGAGTATTGTGTCCAGTTCTGGTCACCGCATTATAAGAAGGATGTGGAAGCTTTGGAAAGGGTGCAGAGGAGATTTACTAGGATGTTGCCTGGTATGGAGGGAAGGTCTTACAAGGAAAGGCTGAGGGACTTGAGGCTGTCTTCATTAGAGAGAAGAAGGTTGAGAGGTGACTTAATTGAAACATATGAAATAATCAGAGGGTTAGATAGGGTGGATAGGGAGAGCCTTTTTCCTAGGATAGTGATGGCGAGCATGAGGGGGCATAGCTTTAAATTGAGGGGTGAAAGATATAGGACAGATGTCAGAGGTAGTTTCTTTACTCAGAGAGTAGTAAGGGAATGGAACGCTTTGCCTGCAACGGTAGTAGATTCGCCAACTTTAGGTACATATAAGTCGTCATTGGATAAGCATATGGACGTACATGGAATAGTGTAGGTTAGATGGGCTTGAGATCGGTATGACAGGTCGGCACAACATCGAGGGCCGAACAGCCTGTACTGTGCTGTAATGGTCTATGTTCTATGTTCTATCCTCTGAATGAAGAAATTCCACCGCAACTCAGTCTTAAATTGCCCACCTCTTAACCTGGGATTGTGTCCCTGATTCTAAAACCCCTGACCAAAAGGAAGCATCCTCTCAGCATCTATCTGGTAGAGTCATGTAAGAACTTTGAATGTTTCAAGACAGTGTGCCTCATTCTTCTAAACTCTAGTGAATACATGCCTGGTTTCCTAAATCTTTCCTGCCATGTCAGGAATCAGTCAGGTGAACAAAAACAGAAGTTGCTGGGTGTAAGCTCAGCAGGTCTGGGCAGCATCTGTGAAGAAAAAAATCAGAGTTAATGTTTCGGTTCCTTCTGAGAAAGGGTCACTAGACCCTAAACATTAACTCTGATTTTTTTTTCGCAGATGCTTCCAGAACTGCTGAGCTTCCAGCAACTTCTGTTTTTGTTCCCAGTTTACAGCATCTGTGATTCTTTCAATTTTTATTGGTCTGGTGAACACTTGTTGCACTTCCTCTATTACAAGAATATTCTTCCTTAAGCAAGGAGACCAAAACTGTAGACAACATGACAGGAATGATCTCATCAAGATTGGAAACAATTACAGCAAGACTTCTTTACTCCTGTACTCAAATCCTCTTGCAATAAAAATGTACCATTTGCTTTCCCAATTGTTTGTTGAAACTGCATGTTAGCTTTCAATGAGTTAGAATAAGGATCCCCGTGTATCTTTGCACATTAACACCTCATAATTTTTCACCAATTAAGAAATAATCTCCTTTCTGTTTTCCCTGTCAAAGTGGATATCAACATTTTTAGGCATTATATCCCATCTACTATGTTCCTTTTCAAGTTTCAGTAAAATTTCAGATTTTAGTAATAGTATCTTTTTTAATGTTACAGATTCAAGCAATATTACTTTTGATGAGAACACAGCACACAAGAATCTGACTTTGTCAAGTGACTTCCGTTCTGTGCAATACAATCCCATACCCACTAGTGTCCAAAGCAATTCTGCACGGTTTGAGTGTTCGTTCAATGTTCTGGCAAATGAGAGCTTCTCATCAGGCAAACACTACTGGGAGGTCAAAGTGAAGAACAAGGATGGGTGGAATATTGGTGTTGCCTACAGCTCCATTGCCAGGAAAGGAAAAGGTAAAGAAACAATCCTGGGAAAGAACAAATATTCCTGGTCCATCCAGATGGTTGACAAGGAATATTATGCTCTTCATGCTGATGAATCCATTTTGCTTGATCTGAACAGCAGGGACCACAACTGTGAACGATTGGGAATATTTGTAGATTATGAAGAAGGGCGCTTGTCTTTCTACAATATCAACCGAGGGACTCATATTCACTCCTTTAAAACAAAATTCCGCAAACCAATATTTCCTGCATTTAATCCTGTCTCAGTAGAAAATTCAAAAAATTATGAGCCACTTGTGTTGTGCCACTTAGCCCCCACAATGGAAGAGTTTGATGACAGGAACAATACAGAAATACAAGATGAAAATCCATAAAATTTCCTTTGTGTAACCAGAGAAGAATCACTTGATGGATGGGCTATTTTGCATCCTAAAGTTTAGTTTATTGTGAGTTTGAGTCTGTGTTACTGGAATATGTTCCAGATATTGCACTTTTCATTGACATCAGCTGACTGCCTCTTTGGTTATTCCAGCATTCAGTGTCTGCACTTGGCACAAGTGATATGTTCAGACCTTGCCAACATGGATTTATTAAACAGAACATCGTCATATTTGCCTATTGCTGTTCTTGAAGGGAACTTGATTATAAGTACTAGAATATAGCTGAAAATTGCTTTAATTTGTAATATCATAATGATGAATTCCTTTATAAACAACTGCGCATTGCTTGTGTATGATGTAATTGTGTGTACATTATTCATTTCTCTTTTATTCACTGCCTGTCTCCAAACAAGTAGTGAACCCTGTGTGATAAAGAAGACAGCTGTATTGGACAACTGTAGTGACAGTGTCCCTACATCTGGCCTGGGAGACCCAGGTTAAAGGCCACCTGATGTCGAGGTGTGCCGTGACATGTCTGATCAAGTTGGTTAAAAATACTAATTGATTTCAGAACAGTCAATTGGAAAGGGTTGATGGGGGAATTAAACAATGCAGGTCAGTGATAAAATTGTGAATTATTTTATTAGAGATAGAAATTATCTTGGGTAAAGCATCAGCAACCCACAATCTATACCAGTTTTTAAACTTCACTGTTGTGAACCAGGCTATCGGGTGTGTACATAGCAGGAAAGTGACAGGCTTCGGGGAGGTGGTGGCATAGTGTTACTGGACTAATAATCTAGAATTGGGACATGGGTCTGAAGTCCATGATTGCAAATGGTGAAATTTGAATTCATTAAAAATTTGGATTAAAAAGCCAGCCTAATGGTGACCATGTTGTAAAAACCCACCTGGTCCACTAATGTTCTTTAGGGAAAGTAATCTGCCATTCTTACCTGGTCTAGCCCACATGTGACTCCAGAACCACAGCAATGTGACTGACACTTAGGGTTGCGCAATAAATGTTTGCCTCGTGACAGAGACACCTACATTCCAAGAACTGAAACAAATTATATTCACTCTGCTTCAATGACTAGGGTGAAATTCTACCAGTTAGGAAATCAACCCATGGTGTTTCATAGAGAAATAGGAGCAGATGTAGCCTATTTGGTTCTTTGAGTCTGCTCCACCAAAAGCTCATGAATTGTGGTATCTGTTGTGGTCTTAACTCCATCCTACAACCCTTGACGCCCTTGTCTATCAAAAACTTATACACCTCATGCCTTGAATAATTTAAATGACACAAGAACCAATGATTTCTGAGGAAGAGAATTTCTTAGGGCTTAAAAGAAAAATGTGGAGGCCAAACCATGGAAGGAAACAAAAAAGATTGACCAGTAGGGGACTCAAGGATTACGGGGGAAAACACAGGAAATTGAATATGAGGGGTATCAGATTGGCCACAATCATATTGAACGGTGGAGGGGGGTCAAGGGCCGAAAGACCCGTCCCCATATTTATGGTCTTATTCACCAGAAGGTTATTCAAAGAGCTACATTTCAAGAAGTCTGAAGGAGGAGAGAGACATAAAGGGAAAAATGTGTAAGATATCAGGCATACATTTATTTGGATTTGCATCAGTTTTCTTTTCTGGCAGTGGCTGTTGCGTTAGATACTCATGAAAAATGCATTGTGTGTAAAGCAAATATAACATTTGTTGATATTTTATGATTATTTATCTTCCTTTCTGCATTATTGTCAGAAATAAATCAAACTTATTTTCAACAAAGGGAATGGTGCATAAATAAAAGAATCTGTTTTTCCGTCAGTCACTTTATTCAAATATTTATTGGTAAGCATTATATAAATTTCCAAAATAAGTTGTTGGCATGTGTAGAAGTACTGTTGCTAATGATATTCTAGGTCTAGGGTTTGAATCCCATGGCATGAGATTGTGGAATCAGAAATCAAAAGGTACAGAATTAAAGTCTAATGAAGACTATGAGTTGTAGTAAATACCCATCAATTTCACTAGTGCCCTTTTGGAAGGAAATCTGTTGTCATTAGTCAGTCTGGCCCACAAATGATTCCAAATCCATAGCAATGTGGTTGACCCACAACTGCCCTCTGAAATATCACAGTTGTATCAACTGCTGAAATGTCACAGCCAGACAGAATGCCTGATATCAACCTAGACATTGGAGTCAACAGCCTTGTCAACACTGCAAAGCCATCTTTATCAACATCTGAGGGCTCGTGCCAAAGTTGAGACAGCTGTATCATAGTCTAGTCAAGCAACAACCTGACATGGACATACTCACAGAATTATATCTTACAGTGGTCCCTGATGATGCCGTCAATGGGACAGGCCCTGAAAAGGGAGGGAGTTGCCCTTGCAGTCCTCAACATTGACTCAGGAGCTCATTTCTCAGCATTATATTGAACATGGGCAAGAAAGGATTCAATCAGAATCAGAAAAAAACTTTACACTAGTTGGAATCATATCTGGCACATAGGAAGATGGTTGTTGGAAGTGCATCATATCAGATCCGAGACATCTCTGTAGGTGTTCCTCAAGGTAGTGTCCTAGGTCTAACCATCTTCAATGACCTTCTCTCCATCATAAGGTCAGAAATGGGGATGTTTGCCAAAGATTGCAGGATGTTCAGCAACATTCATGGCTTCTCATATGCTGAAGCATGTTCAAATGTAGCAAGACTTGGACAATATCCAGCTTTGGGTTGAAAGGAACACTTGTTTTACACAAGTGCCAGGCAATGACCACCTCCAATAACAGAGAATCTAATCATTGTGCCTATCGGTATCCATTGTTCCCTTATAAAGGCTGAGCTGGAAGTTTTCCTTCATGCATTCATCAGATGTAGGCAATGGTGATGGGCCAGGATTTAATTCCTGCCCATAGCTATCCTTGAAAAGGTGGTGGTGAGCTGCCTCTTGTAGACATTGTATTTACATGGCGAGTCCAGTTGAGTCTCTGGTCAATTGTAATCCCAGGATGTCGATAATGTGGGTTTGTAAAAGCTTTGAAAGCATGTTACATTTTAATAAAATAACTTGTCCTTTCAATCAAGATCCCTCAAGCACTGGAAGTAATCTTTTTTTTAGCTATTTTGTCCCATTTTTTGAAATTTTAAGCATGCAAATCATCTGGCAATCTCCACATTGGCACTGTCCCAAGCAAACCCTTTGAATTGGAGTATGCGTAGAAGTATTTTTTCTCCAAACTTTATGGTTGAAGTAGCATTTTTCCACAACTAAGGTTAAAAATATGAAGGCATTAAAACATGGGAGTGGTTTATGATAATAGTGGAAAGATTCCATTTATGAACAGGACTATCATCATCTGCAAAAGAATGAAAAGAAAACCCAGGTCTTAATTCTGGGTGTGCCTGTTAACAAGAGCTGTAAACATCCAGGAATGCAAACGTATGTCTGCTGACAGGTTATTATGAACTGTTTCTGTCAGGTACAAACATCTGAAACCCTCAGGATATTTCTGGGTAGTGTTGTCAGCACAACCAGGATCTTCCTGCTCTCGTCAGGTCAGCAGTGCAGTCATCTCTTAATGAATGAACAATAATCAGTGCCATTTGCAATTCCTTAGATTCTGAAGCAGTCCATATTCAAATGCAGTAAGACCTAGACTATACTCAGACTTCGGAATACAAGTGACAACTGACATTAGTGCTACACAAGTGCTAGGTGACAACCATCTCCAATAATAGGGGGATGGGCTTAGATTAGTTCACAGGTCGGCGCAACATTGAGTGCCAAAGGGCCGGTTCTGAGCTGTATTGTTCTATGTTCTATGTTCTAAGAGACAAACTAAACATTGTCCCTTGACATTCAATGACATTACTATCACTCAATTCTCCTCTTCCAGCAAGAACAACAAAAACAGAAATTTCTGGAAAAACTTAGCTGGTCCAGCAGCATCCGAGGAGAGTAAGTAGAATTAATGTTTCAGGTCCAGTGATTCTTCTTCAGAACTGAATATAAGTGGGAAAATATATATATGGTATATATGCGAAAGGCATGGCAGCCTGTGATAGCTACTGACAAACGTAAAGGATCATAGAACATAGAACATTACAGCACAGTGCAGACCCTTTGGCCCTCGATGTTGTGCTGACCTGTCATACCAATCTGAAGCCCATCTAACCTACACTATTCCATGAACGTCCATATGCTTATCCAATGACGACTTATATGTACCTAAAGTTGGCAAATCTACTACTGTTGCAGGCAAAGCGTTCCATTCCCTTACTACTCTCTGAGTAAAGAGACTACCTCTGACATCTGTCCTATATCTTTCACCCCTCAATTTAAAGCTATGCCCCCTCGCGCTCGCCGTCACCATCCTAGGAAAAAGGCTCTCCCTATCCACCCTATCTAACCCTCTGATTATTTTATTTGTTTCAATTAAGTCACCTCTCAACCTTCTTCTCTCTAATGAAAACAGCCTCAAGTCCCTCAGCCTTTCCTTGTAAGACCTTCCCTCCATACCAGGCAACATCCTAGTAAATCTCCTCTGCACCCTTTTGAAAGCTTCCACATCCTTCTTATAATGCGGTGACCACAACTGTACACAATACTCCAAGTGCGGCCGCACCAGAGTTTTGAACAGTTTCACCATAACCTCTTGGTTCTGGAACTCGATCCCTCTATTAATAAAAGCTAAAACTCTGTATGCCTTCTTAACAACCCTGTCAACCTGGGTGGCAACTTTCAAGGATCTGTGTACATGGGCACCGAGATCTCTCTGCTCATCTACACTATTAAGAATCTTACCATTAGCCCTGTACTTTGCCTTCTGGTTACTCCTACCAAAGTGCATCACCTCACACTTGTCTGCATTAAACTCCATTTGCCACCTCTCAGCCCAGCTCTGCAGCTTATCTATGTCTCTCTGCAACCTACAGCATCCTTCATCACTGTCCACAACTCCACCGACCTTAGTGTCATCTGCAAATTTACTAACCCATCCTTCTACGCCCTCATCCAGGTCATTTATAAAAATGACAAACAGCAGTGGACCCAACACCGACCCTTGTGTTACACCACTCGTAACTGGTCTCCAGGATGAACATTTCCCATCAACTACCACCCTCTGTCTTCTTTCAGCAAGCCAATTTCTGATCCAAACTGCTATATCTCCCACAATTCCATTCCTCCGCATTTTGTACAATAGCCTACTGTGGGGAGCCTTATCGAACGCCTTGCTGAAATCCATATACACCACATCAACCGGTTTACTCTCATCTACCTGTTTGGTCACCTTCTCAAAGAACTCAATAAGGTTTGTGAGGCACCACCTTCCCTTCACAAAACCGTGCTGACTATCCCTAATCAATGTATTCTTTTCTAGATGATTATAAATCCTATCCCTAATAACCTTTTCCAACACTTTACCAACAACTGAGGTAAGGCTCACTGGTCTATAATTACCAGGGTTGTCTCTATGCCCCTTCTTGAACAGGGGAACCACATTTGCTATCCTCCAGTCGTCTGGCACCAATCCTGTACGCAATGACGAGTTAAAGGTCAATGCCAAAGGCTCGGCAATCTCCTCCCTGGCTTCCCAGAGGATCCTAGGATAAATCCCATCCGGCCCAGGGGACTTACCTATCTTCACCCTCTGAAGGATTTCTAATACCTCTTTCTTGTGAACCTCAATCCCACCTAGTCTAGTAGCCTGTATCTCAGTATTCTCCTCGACAACATTGTCATTTTTTAGAGTGAATACTGTTGAAAAATATTCATTTAGCGCTTCCCCTATCTCATCTGACTCCACACACAATGTACCACTACTATCCTTGATTGGGCCTAATCTTACTTTCGTCATTCTTTAATTCCTTAAATACCTATAGAAAGCCTTAGGGTTTACCCTGATCCTATCCGCCAACAACTTCTCATGTCTCCTCCTGGCTCTTCTGAGCTCTCTCTTTAGGTCTTTCCTGGCTACCTCGTAGCCCTCAAGTGCCCTAACTGAGCCTTCACATCTCATCCTAACATAAGCCTTCTTCCTCCTCTTGACCAGAGATTCCACCTCCTTCGTAAACCACGGCTCCCGCACTCTACAGCTTCCTCCCTGCCTGACAGATACATATTTATCTAGGACACACAGGAGCTTTTCCTTGAATAAGCTCCACGTTTCTAATGTGCCCATGCCCTGCAGTTTCCTTCCCCATTCTACGCTCCCTAAATCTTGCCTAATCTCACTGTAATTGCCTTTCCCCCAGCTATAACTCTTGCCCAGTGGTATACACCTATCCCTTTCCATCACTAAAGTAAACATAACAGAATTGTGATCGCTATCACCAAAGTGCTCACCTACTTCCAAATCTAACACCTGGCCGGGCTCATTACCCAGTACCAAATCTAATGTGGCTTCGCCTCTTGTTGGCCTATCTACATACTGTGTCAAGAAGCCCTCTTGCACACTCTGGACAAAAACTGACCCATCTATAGTACTCGAACTATAGTGTTCCCAGTCAATATCTGGAAAGTTGAAGTCCCCCATGACAACTACCCTGTCTCTCTCACTCCTATCCAGAATCATCTTTGCTATCCTTTCCTCTACATCTCTGGAACTATTCAGAGGCCTACAGAAAACTCCCAACAGGGTGACCTCTCCTTTCCTGTTTCTAACCTCAGCCCATACTACCTCAGTTGACGAGTCCCCAAACATCCCTTCTGCAACTGTAATACTGTCCTTGACCAACAATGCCACACCTCCGCCCCTTTTACCATCTTCTCTGTTCTTACTGAAACATCTAAATCCCGGAACCGGCAACAACCATTCCTGTCCCTGCTCTATCCATGTCTCCGAAATGGCCACAACATCGAAGTCCCAGGTACGAACCCATGCTGCAAGTTCACCCACCTTATTCCGGACGCTCCTGGCATTGAAGTAGACACACTTCAATCTGACTTCTTGCTTGCCGGTGCCATCTTGCTTCCCTGAAACTTTATTTCGGACCACCTACTCTCAACCTTTTCTATCGTCGAACTACAATTTTCGTGCCCATTCCCCTGCTGAATTAGTTTAAACCCACCCGAATAGCCTTAGCAAACTTCCCCCCCCAGGGATATCGGTACCCCTCTGGTTCAGGTGAAGACCATCTTGCTTAGAGGTCCCTACTACCCCAGAAAGAGCCCCAATTATCCAAGAATCCAAAACCCTCCCTCCTGCACCATCCCTGTAGCCACGTGTTCAACTCCTCTCTCTCCCTATTCCTCGCCTCACTAGCACGTGGCACGGGCAACAAACCAGAGAGAACAACTCTGTTCATCCTAGCTCTCAGCTTCCATCCTAGCTCCCTGAATTTCTACCTTAAATCCCCGTCTCTCTTCCCACCTATGTCGTTGGTGCCAATGTGGACCACGACTTGGGGCTGCTCCCCCTCCCCCTTAAAGATCCCAAAAACATGATCAGAGACATCACGCACCCTGGCACCTGGGAGGCAACACACCAACCGTGAGTCTCTCTTGTCCCCACAGAACCTCCTATCTGTCCCCCTAACTATGGAGTCCCCAATGACTAATGCTCTGCTCCTCTTCCCCCTTCCCTTCTGAGCAGCAAGGACAGACTCTGTGCCAGAGACCTGTGCCCCACTGCTTTCCCCTGGTAAGTCCCCCCCCCAACAATCCCGTTCCCACAGCCAATAAAAATAATGTAATATACAAAATATCATGCAAGGACTGTGAGAAACATGACATAGGCCAAACTGGAAGAAAACTGGCAATAAGAGTACACGAGCACCAATTAACCACCAATAGACACGACCAATTCTCACTGGTCTCAACACACATGGCTAAAGAATTGGGACAACATATCCATAATAGCACAAGCCAATCGAAAGGCAGGAAATTACCTGTCTTATCACAACTCATCCACTGCCTTTAACATTCACTTCCTTCACCACTTTCACACAGAAGCAGGAATGTGTACCATCCACAAGATGAACAGCGAATCTCGTCCGTGAACACTATCACATTGAAGGACAAGGGCAGCAGATAAGTGGTTTCACTGCTACCAGCAAGTTCCCCTCCAAGGTATATATTATCATAACTTGGAATTATACCACCATTCCTTCAGTCTGGCTGGGTCAATGGCTTGGAGGTCTGGCCCTAATGCATTGTGGGTCTATCTACACCACATAGACACAGAGTTTAAGAAGGCAGTTCACCACTACCTCCTTAAGGGCAATTAGGGATGAGCGATAGATGCTGCCCATTCTAACAGCACTCAAATCCTCAGAATGAATTAAAAAAAGAAAAAGTAGAGTGGATAAGTGGAAAATATAACAGGAAGTCTAAAATGGAAATTACCATGGGAGCACAATTGTGCCACTTATTGTTAGCCTTGCAGCCTTTACTGCTGAACAGCAAGACCTCACTTTCTTCTCACACCATTCTGTAACCCATATGTTTCCCATATTATTTTTAATGGACCACAACATAACCATTCCTCTGATCTTGTACCTCTCTCAACACCCACTTCACCAATAGTAGAATCTCTTCAATGCAGATAAAGGCCAATTGACTCATCAAGTCTGCACTGACCATTTGAACAGCATCCCACCAGGCCTATTCCTGTACCCCTGCATTAACTATGTTGATTCACTCAGCCTGCACATTGCTGGACACTCTAGGGCAATTTAGCACAGCCTTCCACTTTATGAACATGACTACCCAATATAACTTTGAATTTTGACCATGACTATTCCGCCTGCCATCCTCAACACTTCACTATTGATGACACCAAACATACTCGTAGATGTATCATTATTTAAGGTAATCAGGAAGAAACATCATAGATTTATGACTGGTAGGTCATGTCTGACAAACTGCAAAGAATTTTTTGATGGAGTGACTAAGGGAGTAGGGGAATGTCTATTGATTTGGATCTCTAGAAGGCCTTTGATAAAGTCCCACATAAGATGCTGCTAACTAAGGCAGAAGCTTACAGAACTGAGGACAAATTACTAACATGGCTAGGAAATTGGTTGAGTGGCAGGCAACAGAAAGTAAGGATAATGGGTAGGTACTGTCACCTTACTCAACCAATTTCCCAGCCTCCCATAGTCCAATGATATGCAGTTTAGGTGGATTGGCTGTTCTAAATTGCCCGGTAGTGTCCAGTGATGTGCAGGCTGGGTGGATAAGCCATGGTTAATGCAGGGTTATAGAGACAGGTTTGAATGGGATTCTCTTCGAAGGGTGAGTGCAGCCAATTGGCCTCTATCTGCACTGTAGGGATTTTATGATAGTGGGGAAGTACTTTTTTTAAAATTCACTCTTGGGATGAGGGCGTTGCTGGCTAGGCCAGCATTTATTGTCCATCCCAGAGTGCCGTTAAGAGTCAACTACATTGCAATGGGTCTGGAGTCACATGTATGGCAGTCTCCTTCCCTAAAGGACATGAGTGAGCCGTATGGGTTTTTTCCCAACACTCAGTGGTGATGCCCATATTCCAAGAGCGAATAAAAACAAGCATACACAACTGCATTTCCAAATCAGCCACCTGTCCACCAGCTCCTGGCACATTCAGCTGCTCAGCACCTCACCTCTGACCTCTAACCCAGATACTCATCTGAAATAAGATAATAAAATGTGAGGCTGGATGAACACAGCAGGCCAAGCAGCATCTTAGGAGCACAAAAGCTGACGTGTCGGGCCTAGACCCCCCCATTTATCTTGGAATTCTCCAGCATCTGCAGTTCCCATTATCTCTGATACTCATCTGAAATGGTGAGCGAGAATGAGAAACGGTCACCCAAAATTTATCAGATTGTTTGGCTGGACACACTGAAACATGGTGACTCTTAATTCCGATGCCAAAGGTTGCTTCCAGGGCAGCAGGGGTGACATGAGGCATCTCATTATGGATACATAAGGGAGGGACTGATGCCAGTTATGTTATCCACTTAACCAACTGTTCAAAACAGTCATACTGCAAGGTCAGCTGCTTTTGACGGCATTGCTGGTTTTCCTCATGTACGATGTATTATTGAATACATTCAAGTTCTATAACATCTCTCTGGGATCAACGAGCTGCTTTCGTAAGTCACTCCAAATATGTGCAACTGGTGTGTGAGATAATGGGAACTGCAGATGCTGGAGAATATGAGATAACAAACTGTGGAGAGAGATAATGGGAATTGCAGATGCTGGAGAATCCAAGATAACAAAGTGTGAAGCTGGATGAACAGAGCAGGCCAGGCAGCATCTGGGTCTAGGCCTGAAACGTCAGCTTTTGTGCTCCTGAGATGCTGCTTGGCCTGCTGTGTTCATCCAGCTTCACACTTTTTAAACAAAGTGTGGAGGTGGATGAACACAGCAGGCCAAGCAGCATCTTAGGAGCACAAAAGCTGACGTGTCGGGCCTAGACCCCCCCAACCCTTTTCTGATGAAGGGTCTAGGCCCAAAGCATCAGCTTTTGTGCTCCTAAGATGCTGCTTGGCCTGCTGTGTTCATCCAGCTCTACACTTTGTTATCTCTGCAACTGGTATGTGATGACAGGAGAACAATAATACAGGTATAATAAAGCGTGGAGCTGGATGAACACAGCAGGCCAAGCAGCATCTCAGGAGCACAAAAGCTGACGTTTCGGGCCTAGACCCTTCATCAGAGAGGGGGATGGGGAGAGGGTTCTGGAATAATTAGGGAGAGAGCGGGAGGCGGACCGAAGATGGAGAGAAAAGAAGATAGGTGGAGAGGAGAGTATAGGTGGGGAGGTAGGGAGGGGATAGGTCAGTCCAGGGAAGACAAACAGGTCAAGGAGGTGGGATAAGGTTAGTAGGTAGGGAATGGAGGTGCGGCTTGAGATGGGAGGAAGGGATGGGTGAGAGGAAGAACAGGTTAGGGAGGCAGAGACAGGCCGGGCTGGATTTGGGATGCAGTGGGTGGAGGGGATGGGCTGGGCTGGTTGTTTGATGCAGTGGGGGGAGGGGACGAACTGGGCTGGTTGTGGGATGCGTTGGGGGAAGGGGAGATTTTGAAGCTGGTGAAGTCCACATTGATACCATTGGGCTTCAGGGTTCCCAAACGGAATATGAGTTGCTGTTCCTGCAACCTTCGGGTGGCATCCTTGTGGCACTGCAGGAGGCCCATGATGGACATGTCGTCTAAAGAATGGGAGGGAGAGTTAAAATGGTTCACGACTGGGAGGTGCAGTTGTTTATTGTGAAGCGAGCGGAGGTGTTCCGCAAAGCGGTCCCCAAGCCTCCGCTTGGTTTCCCCAATGTAGAGGAAGCCACACTGGGTACAGTGGATGCAGTATACCACATTGGCAGATGTGCAGGTGAACCTCTGCTTAATATGGAAAGTCATCTTGGGGTCTGAGATGGGGGTGAGGGAGGAGGTGTGGGGGCAAGTGTAGCACTTCCTGCGGTTGCAGGGGAAGGTGCCGGATGTGGTGGGGCTGGAGGGCAGTGTGGAGCGATCAAGGGAGTCTCGGAGAGAGTGGTGTCTCCGGAAGGCAGACAAGGGTGGGGATGGAAATTGACCATGAGGACACAGCCGGAGACCCCACCGATGACATCACATCCGCCACCACCAGGCACACCACTTCCGGGACCGCTGCTGCAGTCACAGCCTCCACTTGCAGTTATAACACTACACACACCACCCTCACCACTGCTGCTGTCGCCAACCCCGCTCCTCCCACCGCCGACGGAACCCCACCCACGGCCGACGCCAACAGAACCCCGCCCACGGCCGATACCGACGGAACCCCGTCCACAGCCGACGACCTCATCGCTCCACCCACAACCTCCACAGCCAGCGACCCCAGAGTAGACAACCACACTGAGCCCTGCCAAATCTTCACCATCCCCGCAGGCCTCCCACTGACTGAGGACGAACAGTCAGTCCTAAGCAAGGGGCTCACCTTTGTCCCCCTACAACCACACATCAACGAATACCAGTCACATTTGGACACAGTGTAGTTTTTCCGTCTCCTTCGCCTCCACGCTTACTTCTTTAACTGGGAGTTTAACCCTCCCTCCACTGACCCCTTCGCCCGCTTCCAACACAAGTCCTCTTCCTGGACACCACCCCCAGGCCTCCTACCCTCACTCGACCTCTGCATCTCCAACTGCCGTCGAGACATTAACCGCCTCAACCTCTCCACCCCTCTCAGCCACTCCAACCTCTCCCCTGCAGAATGGGCAGCCGTCCGCTCCAACCCTAACATCAAACCCACAGACAAGGGTGGCGCAGTGGTAGTATGGCGCACTGACCTCTACATCGCCGAGGCCAGACGCCAACTCTCCGACACCTCCTCTACCACCCCCTTGATCATGACCCCAACCCCAAGCACCAAACCATCATCTCCAACACCATCCATGACCTCATCACCTCAGGGGACCTCCCACCCACAGCCTCCAACCTCATTGTTCCCCAACCCCGCACAGCCCGTTTCTATCTCCTTCCCAAAATCCACAAACCTGCCTGCCCTGGTCAACCCATTGTCTCAGCCTGTTCCTGCCCCACCGAACTCATCTCCACCTATCTGGACTCCATTTTCACCCCTTTGGTCCAGGAACTCCCTTCCTACGTCCGTGACACCACCCACGCCCTCCATCTCCTCCAGAACTTCCAATTCCCTGGCTCCCAACATCTCATTTCACCATGAACATCCAATCCCTATACACCTGTATTCCTCATGCAGATGGCCTCAAGGCCCTCCGCTTCTTCCTGTCCCGCAGGCCCGACCAGTCCTCCTCCACTGACACCCTCATCTGCCTAACCGAACCCGTCCTCACCCTCAACAACTTCTCTTTCGATTCCTCCCACTTGCTACAGACAAAGGGGGTGGCCATGGGTTCCCGCATGGGCCCCAGCTATGCCTGTCTCTTTGTAGGTCATGTGGAACAGTCCCTCTTCCACACCTACACAGGCCCCAAACCCCACCTCTTCCTCCATTACATTGATGACTGTATCGGCGCCGCCTCTTGCTCCCCAGAGGAGCTGGAACAGTTCATCCACTTCACCAACACCTTCCACCCCAACCTAAAGTTCACCTGGGCCATCTCCAACACATCCCTCACCTTCCTGGACCTCTCAGTCTCCATCTCAGGCAAACAGCTAGTTACTGATGTCCATTTCAAGCACACCGACTCCCACAGCTACCTAGAATACACCTCTTCCCACCCACCCTCCTGCAAAAATTCCATCCCCTATTCCCAATTCCTCCGCCTCCACCGCATCTGCTCCCACGACGAGGCATTCCACTCCCGCACATCCCAGATGTCCAAGTACTTCAAGGACCGCAACTTTCCCCGCGCAGTGATCGAGAACGCCCTTGACCGCGTCTCCCGCATTTCCCGCAACACATCCCTCACACCCCGCCCCCGCCACAACCGCCCAAAGAGGATCCCCCTCGTTCTCACACACCAACCCACCAACCTCCGGATACAACGCATCATCCTCCGACAATTCCGCCATCTACAATCCGACCCCACCACCCAAGACATTTTTCCATCCCCACCCCTGTCGGCTTTCCGGAGAGACCACTCTCTCTGTGACTCCCTTGTTCGCTCCACACTGCCCTCCAACCCCACCACGCCCGGCACCTTCCCCTGCAACCGCAGGAAATGCTACACTTGCCCCCACACCTCCTCCCTCACCCCTATCCCAGGCACCAAGATGACTTTCCACATTAAGCAGAGGTTCACCTGCACATCTGCCAATGTGGTATACTGCATCCACTGTACCCGGTGTGGCTTCCTCCACATTGGGGAAACCAAGCGGAGGCTTGGGGACCGCTTTGCAGAACACCTCCGCTCGGTTCGCAATAAACAACTGCACCTCCCAGTTGCAAACCATTTCCACTCCCCCTCCCATTCTTTAGATGACATGTCCATCATGGGCCTCCTGCAGTGCCACAATTATGCCACCTGAAGGTTGCAGGAACAGCAACTCATATTCCACTTGGGAACCCTGCAGCCCAATGGTATCAATGTGGACATCGCCAGCTTCAAAATCTCCCCTACCCCCAGCGCATCCCAAAACCAGCCCAGTTCGTCCCCTCCCCCCACTGCACCACACAACCAGCCCAGCTCTTCCCCTCCACCCACTGCATCCCAAAACCAGCCCAACCTGTCTCTGCCTCCCTAACCTGTTCTTCCTCTCACCCATCCCTTCCTCCCACCCCAAGCTGCACCTCCATCTCCTACCTACTATCCTCATCCCACCTCCTTGACCTGTCCATCTCCCCTGGGCTGGCCTATCCCCTCCCTACCTCCCCACCTATACTCTCCTCTCCACCTATCTTGTTTTCTCTCCATCTTCGGTCTGCCTCCCCCTCTCTCCCTATTTATTCCAGAACCCTCACCCCATCCCCTCTCTGATGAAGGGTCTCGGCCCGAAACGTCAGCTTTTGTGCTCCTGAGATGCTGCTGGGCCTGCTGTGTTCATCCAGCCTCACATTTTATTATCTTGGATTCTCCAGCATCTGCAATTCCCATTATCACTCACACTATATTGGTGTTTCACTTCTTCCTTTGTCCTCTGACCAAAAGAAAACAGGCTCTATGAGGTGGATAGTGATAATGGGAACTGCAGATGCTATAGAATCCAAGGTAGCAAAGTGTGGAGCTGGATGAACACAGCAGGCCAAGCAGGAACACAAAAGCTGACATTTTGGGGCTAGATCTTTCATCAGAGAGCCTCTGAGATGCTGCTTGGCCTGCTGTGTTCATCTAGCTTCACACTTTGTTATCTTTTTAGTCCAGATGCAAGGCAATAGGTACACTCCTCTTGCAGAATGTGAGCGATCAAGGAGACTTCCAGTGTCCCTGGTGGCTAAACCTGTGAGAAGTGCACCTGGCTGCCACTTTTGACAGACTGTTAGGGAACTGGAGCTGGATGCACTCAGGATCATCCAGGGTGCAGAGAACAACATTGATTAGTGCTATAGTGAAATGGTCACTCCTAAGGTATAGGCTGCAAGCGGCTGGATGAGCAGCAGAACAGGTAAAAGGGGAGGGCAGAAAGTACAGTGTTCCCCTATGGTCATTCCCCTCAACAACAGGTGTAGTGCTTTGGATAATGTTGGGGGAGATGATCTTTTAGGGTCTAGCAGTAGCAGTCAACTCAGTGACAATTGACAATTGATGTTGGAGTAGGCCATTTGGTCCTTCAAGCCAGCAACACCATTCATTATGATCATGGCTGATCATCCACAATCAGTATCCTGTTCCTGCCTTATTCTACTAACCCTTGATTCTACTATCTTTAAGAGCTCTAGCCATCTCTTTCTTAAAAGTATCCAGAGAGTTGGCCTCCACTAATAGACAATAGACAATAGGACAGTGGCAGTGGGGCCAGCTCTGAGGCTCAAAGGGAAAGGGTGCAGTCAGAGCAATATTGATAGGAGACTCAGTTGTGAAGGGGACAGGCAGGAGATTCTGTGGCTGCAGAAGAGATACCATGATGGTGTGTCGTTTCCCGGGTGCCAGGTCAAGGATGTCTCTGAGCAGTATCAGAACATTCTCAAGGGGGAGGGTGAACAGCCAGAGGTCATTGTGCACATCAGTACAAATGACATAGGGAGACAGAGATGGGGTCCTGTGAAATGAGCATTAGATAAACTAAAAAGCAGGACCTCAAGGATAATGATCCCCAAATTACTCTTAGTGCTAGATGCCAGTGAGGATAGAAATAGAAAGTCAGGCCAGATGAATGCGTGGCTGAGGAGCTGGTGTCGGAGGCAGGGTTTTCAGTTCTTGATTATTAGAATCTCTTCTGGCGTAGAGGTGACCTGTACAAGAGGGATCGGTTGCACTTGAACTGGAGCGGGTCCAATATTCTTTGAGAAAGATTTGCTAGTGTTACCCAGGAGTGATTAAACTAGTTTGGTAGGTGGGCAGGACTCTGAACAAGGGAGAGGCCATTGAGAGGTCAGGGGAAAATAAATTAGCCGTCCAGAGCAAGTTTACCATTCAGGATAGGCGGGGCAGGGTAAAGGGAGGGAAGAGACTTCTGGTTTAAAGTGCATTTATTTCAATGCATGAGGCCTGACTGGTAAGGCAGATGAGCTAAGAGCAAGGATTGGCACTGGGGACTGGGATAGTATAGCTATAACAGAAACAAGGCTGAGAGAAGGGCAGGACCGGCAGCATAATGTTTCAGGATACAGAAGCTACAGGTATGACAGAAGTGGGGAGGAGGAGTTGTCCCTTTGACAAGGGAGCACATAACCACAGTGCTTAGACAGGATATTCTTAAGGAGTCATCAAATGAGGCCATATCATTAGAGGTTAAAAACAAGAAGTGGATGGTCACTCAGTTGGGACATTATAGAATCCCAAATAGCCAGTGGATACTTGAAGAGTAGATGTGTAGACAGATTACAAATGCCTGTAGGAATAACAGAATAGTACTGGTTCAAGATTTTAATTTCCCCTGTATTGACTGGGCCACCCAGAGTGTAAAAAGCCCGGATGGGGTGGAATTTGTTAAATATGTCCAAGAAAGTTTCCTAAATCAATATGTAAAGGGCACTACTCAGGAGGGTGCAACCCTGGACTTCCTCTTAGGAAACAAGGTCAGGCAAGTGCCTGAAGTGTCAGGTGGAGAGTGCTTTGGTTCCAATGACCACAACATAGTTTTAACACAGTTGTAGAAAAAGATAGGACAGTCCACAGGTTAAGGTGCTAAACTGGAGCAAGGCCAATTTTGGGGCCATTAGGCAGGATCTAGCAACAGTTGATTGGGGTTAGTCTGTTTGAAAGAAAAGGAATGACTGGCAAATGGGAAGGTTTTAAAAGTGTCATATCAAGAGCCCAGGGACAGTATGTCCCTGTTAGGGTGAGGGGAAAGGCTGGCAGGTTTAGGGATCCTTGATATTGAGGTTCTGGTCAGGAAAAAGAAGAAGGCATACATTAGGTTTGAGCTATCAGGCTCAAATGAATCTCTAGATGACTACAAAAAGTATTGGAACACACTTAAGAGGGAAACCAGAAGAGCAAAGCATGGTATGAGTGGATCTGGCATCTAAGGTTACAGATAATCCCAAGAGGTTCTATAACTATATTAAGAGTAAGAAGGTGGCTAGGAAGAGAATAGGTCCCCTTAAAGATCAGTATGGCTGTCCATGTATGGAGCCACAGATGATGGGGGAGATTTTTGACGAATATGTCTCCTCAATATTTACTGGATGCTAAGGAAATAAGGGAAACAAGTGGGGATGTTCTGGACAGCATACATATTACCAGAGAGGAGGTGGTTGCAGCCTTAAAGTGGATAAGGACAGATCTTCTGGGCCTGATCAAATCCATCCTCAGATAGGCTCTGGAAGAAATTGCAGAGGCCCTTGCAGAAATGTTTGCTTCAACTTTAGTCACAGCTGAAGTTCCAGAAGACTGGAAGAATGTTGTTTCATTGTTTAATAAAGGTAACAAACACAAGCCAGGGTACTACAGGCCGGTGAACCTGACATCAGTGGTAGGCAAGTTATTGGAGAGGATGCTGAAGTACAGGATCAACCACCATTTTGATAGTCAAGGTTTGATTAGGGATAGTCAGCATTGACTTATACGCAGGAAGTCATGTCTGACAGATCTTTTAGAGTTTTTCAGAGGTAACCAAGATGATAGATGAGGATAGGGCAGTGTACGTTGTCTGTATGGACTTTAGTAAGGCCTTTGACAAGGTCCCTTAAGGCAGGCTGATCATGATGGTTAGGTTGCATGGGATCCAGGGAGAGCTAATTAATTGGCCTCAAAATGGCTTGATGGTAGAAAGCAGGGAGAGATGGTTGAAGGTTGTTTCTTGGACTAGAGGCCTGTGACTAGTGGTGGACCACAGGGATTGATGCTGGGATCTTTGTTGTTTGTTATTTATGTAAATGATCTGAATGTGAATGTACAAGGCATGATTAGTAAGTTTGCGGATGATACAAAATTAGGAGGTATCGTTGATAGCGAGGAAGGTTATCAAAAATCACAGACGGATCTTCATCAGATGAAGTGGGCTGAGGATCGGCAAATGCAATTCATGCACAGATAAGTGTGAGGTGTTGAACTCTGGAAAGTCAAACTAAGGTAGGACTTCTATAGTAAATGGTAAGGTCCTGAGGAGTGTTGTGGAACAGAAGGCCTTAAGAGTACAAGCACATCGTTCGTTAAAAGCAGTGGCACAGATTGACAGGGTAGTGAAGAAGGCATTTAGCATGTTGGCCTTCATTGGCATTCAGTACAGGAGTTGAGAAGTTATGTTATAATTATGTAAGTTGTGGGCGAGGCCGCACTTGGAGTATTGTGGACAGTTTAGGGTCACCTATTATGGGAATGACATAGTTAGACTGGAAAGTACACGAAAAAGATTTATGAGGATGTGGCCAGGACTAGTAGGCCTGAGTTATAGGGTGACGTTGGCCAGGGTAGGACTTTATTCCTTAAGGTGTATAAAATCATGAAGGAACTGGATAGGATGAATGCATACAGTCTTTTCCAAAGATGGACAATTGAAAACTGGAGGGCATAGGTTTCAAGTGAGAGGGAAAAGATTTAAGAAGGTGCTGAGGGGTGACTTTTTCACGCAGATAGTGGTGTGTAGGGAGGGAGACAGGGTAGGTGGGGCGAAACTTTTCAGGCTAGTAGAGAGGTGAATAACCAAGATACACAATTTTAAGGCAAAGATCAGAGGTTTCGAGGAAATTCGAGGAAATACTTTTCCACCCAGAGAGTGGAATGTATACGGAACTCACTGCCTAAAGTGTGGTAGGTATAGGAAGCCTGAAGATCTGTAAGAACTATCTGGATATGCACTGGAAACACCAGAAAATAAAAGGCGATGGGGCAAGTGCTGGAAAATGGTGTTAGAATAGTTGAAAGTTTGACGACTGGTGTAGACACGATTGGCCTGACGGCCTCTTTCCAAACTGTAAAAGCAATGGGACCACATAAATCCTATGAAACCCAGTCTCACATGGTGCTATGTGTTCTGCCATGACTCTGTTTAAATCTGCTGTTCTAACTATGCTACAAAGCTATTACATAGTTGCCTGTAGAGGTTCTCTGGGTGTACTAAAATTTACTTCAGAGAACACAGGTAAATTTGAAAATTGTAAATGAAACTCCCATCAAGTCACTAGAACTTACAAATATAGTAATGATACAGACAATACCTGAGAAAACCTGCAGGTGCAATGGAAGATAAGTTTACAGGTAAAATGAGAAGCTTTGTTGATGGAAAGGTAATGAATAAGAAAGAAGACTAGTTCAAATCCCTGGAGCTTTTTGCTGATATTTCATTGAATATTCAATCTGTCTCACAGGATGTTTGGCTGAAATTTTAAACATCTAAAGACATAGGAAGTTAATTGCATTCCTCACAGCTTCCTGCAACTGATGATTAACAATTATTGTTGTGACTTGACATTTTTATCTTACATGATGCACTTAAATCTGAATTACCCTAAACCATTACGTTTCAACAACTGACAAGATTTATTACTAAGGTTTACTCACAAAGAATCTCTGTTTGTTTGAGATACCAGAGGGTTTTGTGCTTGTAACTATACCCCAACAAAATTTAGCATATGAAGGATAGAACTAAACTTACAGGATCATCAGAGGTAACTTTTGAACTCTTTCACAGAATATGGACGCCACTGGTGAGGCCTGCATTTGTTAACTATCTCTAATTTCCTTTGAGAAGATGAGCAGATGCGAATTTTGATTGACCGCCTTAGGGAATTGGCAAGGAATTTGTCAAAGTCAGCATAACTCGTAATTGAAAAAGGATAGTTCGTGAGCTTGCGTTGTCTAATGTACAAGGACAGCATTGATGTGTTGTGAAGTAGTGAGATTATGACTCTGGTTAATTAAATAGAATATCCCATTGCATGTAGACAGCAAGTGTTTGTTTTGCTACAGGACATGAGAATAATGTTGAGAGTTGACCTGAGACTAGACAGCACTGCAATTTAAAAGGGAGACAGAACTAAAAGAGGATGATGGTCAATATCAAGCCTGGCACCCTTGGTAAAAAGCTTGAGAGAGCTCTAGAGGAAATTCTGTGGTATAGTTTTATTGGTTTTTGGGTTTCTTGTCAATATTTTAAATTCTATTCTTGTTGGAAAAGTAAAAGCTCATGGGATACAGGGCAATGTGACGGGTTGCTCAGTAACAAAAATATATGCACATACACATTAGGAGCAGGAGTAGGTCATTCAATCCTCAAGCCTGTCTTGCAGCTATTCAATAAGATCATGCCTGATGTCAGTGTAACCTGAAATTTGCATTCCCATCTACTTCTGGTAACGTTTCATCCTTTTGCTAATGAGATTCTATACAACTCAACCCAAGGTCTCTGCTTCCAAACGCTTTTCAAGAAGAAAGTTTCAAAGATTCATCACCTTCTGAGAGATTTGAAGAAATATGTCAAGCAAATGTGAACAGACGTCCCAATCACTGACATGGGATACACATTTTTTGGAGTCACACTCTTTGTTGGAGAAAACAGTGTTATTCCCCCTGTCTGTACTGTGCCCTATTAGCACTATATTCTTTCTTACACTCCCGCCAACCCCTGAATGTCTTCATGTACCATGGTGCCAGGTCAGTTTGCTCATTCTCTCTGCAGACCTCACTGGCATTCATATAGCTGAAAGACCTCAAATCTATTGGACAATTGCAAAGGCTGAGACTCATGCCCCTTGTGTCTCCTTAAATGTCTCATGCAGAGTCACATTCTACCATCCCTGAACACTGACCAAATTTGATTACATTAGATTACCTACAGTGTGGAAACAGGCCCTTTGGCCCAACAAGTCCACACCGCCCCTTGAAGCATCCCACCCAGATCCATCCCCCCATAACCCATACACCCCCAATAACTACGGGCAATTTAGCATGGCCAATCCACTTAGCCTGCACATCTTTGGACTGCGGGAGGAAACTGGAGCACCTGGAGGAAACCCACACAGACATGGGAAGAATGTGCAAACTCCACACAGACAGCCGCCCGAGGCTGGAAACGAACCCGGGTCCAGACAATCCAACCCTAAGAGGTGTGACTGCCTCTTGGTGTAAAGAATCCAGGTAATTGTCCTCTCTTTGATGTGTAAAAGTATCTGTAATTTATCCTCCAGCAGATAAAGTCTGAGCTGAAGGCACTCAAAATCAAACATTTATGAGGGCCACCAGTCCTGAAACACTGACTCTGATTTTTCTTCACGGATGCTGCCAGACCACCTGAGCTGTTCCAGCAACCTCTGTTTTTGTTCGTTATATATGAAGATGTGTTTGCTCTGGATTAAACTGGTATCCAGGAACTCCCATTTGCGTCAGCTGTGACATTGTACTTATCCTACCATTCTTAATGTGTTCTAAGGAATTACTTAATTATTGTATTCACCTTTGTATTTAATTAAAGTTTTATATATTTTATTAACCTTACCATGACCTGCAATACTTTGAACCTTAAGAACAGAAGATACTTTAAACATTTATCAGATATACACAAATTAACCAGCTTATTTTCCTGTAGCAGCATAAGAACAGATTCCTAGAGGCTGAACAGGTTTAAGCAGAAGTAAAGTCAACAAAATATCTCTACATCCTCTGCTTAAGTCCCTATATCACCTAACTTTGGCACTTTATCATGTGTAATACTGTATTACATGGTCAAGGAGTTGTTTCAGCTGACTTGTCACCCATTCCTGAAACATGGACCATACGGGTCCATTGATGGCATGAACTATTCACTCAGAGAAGAGCATTTACTCAGTTACAGGAGGGAGTCCTCACTAGCCCTAATTAAAGCCCAGACAACTACCTTGTAGATAATTGGGTTTAGAAGCGAGAAACCAATTAAAACAACAGGAGAAAAATTCAAACAAGAGCTGGTACATCAAAACTAGATATTAAGATGATAGTTCAACAAGCAGCAGGAGTTAAAATTATCACAAACAGATAATAAATCCTTAGAGATTCCATGCACAGAAAATTATTTTAGGATTATTTTAAGTGGGCAGTACAGTAGTTAAGTACAGCAGTAACTGCTGCCTCACAGTGCCAAGGACTCAGATTTGATTCCAGCCTTGGACAACATTTTTTGTAAAGTTTTCATATTCTCCCTGCATCTGTGTGAGTTTCCTTTGATGCTCTGGTTTCCTCCCAGAGTCCAAAGACAGGTTAGCCATGTTAAATTGCCCATAGTGTCCAGGGATGTGCAGATTAGGTGGATTAGCCATGAGAAAGTCCAGGGTTACAGGGATAAGGTAGGGAGATGGATCTGGGTGGGATGCTTGTGGGTGGGTTGGTAAGGACTCATTAGGCCAAATGGCCTGCTTCCAGACTGTAGGGATTCTATGATTCGATGAAGCGAGTCTGACTGGCTCAGTTAGGATTATATTCATGAGTTCAGAAGAATGAGGGGCAATCTCACAGAAACCTATAGAAATCTAACAGGATTAGACAGGGTAAGTTCAGGAAATATGTTCTTGATGACCGGTGAGTCCAGACCAGGGGTCACAGTCTAAAGATAATGGGTAGGCCAATTAGAACTGACATGAGAAATGTCTTCACTCAGACAGTGGTGAGACTGTGGAATTCTCTGCCACTGGAAACTGTTGAGGCCAAAGCACTGAAGCTTTCAAGGAAGGTATAGGTATGGTTCTTATGACTCGAGGGATTGAAAGATGTGGTTAAAAGCAGGAACAGGATTTTGAGTTGGATGATCTTACTAATGGTGTAATAAGCTTAAAAGCCTGAATGGCCTACTCCTGATCAAATATTCTATGTTTACACTGTGACGAGGGAAGAAAGATTAAGTGGAAAAGAGGTGAGGTTAGAGCTCCTGTTGAGAAAAGTATAAATGTCATATTCTGTTTTGAAGGAAAAGCAAGTTAGGGCACAATGCTTCCCTCCCTAGTATTGCATGCATAATGGTGAGAAAGCTGGAAAATATGGTGAGAATTAAAATCAGCTCAGATTTTTGACACTGAAAGAAAAGCTTTTCCAACTTCTACCCAAGGTGTAAATGGTGACTTAGTATCTCACTACTGAGTAGCGAATCTCTTATTTCCATCTCATTGAAGACCCAGTTCAGCTTACTTATGTGGGCAGTGACACTCTCCACCACCGCTGGCTTCTTCAAGGGCAGAATGTTATTGATTGTATCCATGTTTATTTGAGATCGTCCTTTCACTAACCTGCATCGTTATTAGCAGAAAAGGCACCCACTCCATCAATGTTCAAATTATACATGACTATTGATGTTAAATTCTGGAGGTTGTGCCAGATGTCCTGGGAGCCACCAGTCTTTGGGTTTTATTTCGGATAGAGTCAAACTCCAATGTTCATTTGTTTCCTTGATATGCTACTGTACAGCGCATTTGGAACAATGCATATACACAAAGATATTTTTATGGATAAAGCATATTTTTGAAACAAATATAAACTCTAACACACCAGAGAACTCTCAGGTTCCTGCTTCCTACCAAGATACTCAGATCATATCGAGATGCCTGCTGGGAAGAAAAGGGTACCCACTCCAAACAAGGTTCATAACCCCTTTATGAAACTTTCAGACTGACACAGAAAGGAGATACAATGCTGCCCACACTTTCACCAGTACCACAGTGGAACAGACCATAGATTGCCTTAAAGATAGCAAGAACTACAGACACTGGAGTCCAAAGCAGCACAATGTGGAGCTGGAGGAACAGATCACACAGCATCAGACGAACAGGAAAGTTGATGTTTTGGGTGAGGATGTTTTTCAGCAATGGGGAGGGGAAGGGAGCTGGAAAATAAATAGAGTAGAGGGGTGGGTCTGGGAAAGGAAGGTGGGAATATTGAGAGGTGAATGCAGGTAGGGAGTGGTGGGTTTGGTCAGTGGAATGGGTGAGGTGGATAGGTGGGAGAGAAGATGGACAGGTTGTGTCATGTCAGAGAAGCAGGGATGAGAGGGAGGGTTGGACATGGGATGAGGCCAGGGGTGGGGAGATTTTAAAACTGATGGTTTGATGCTTAGGCCATCAGGCTGTAGGCTCCTGAGGCAGAATATGTGGTGCTGCTCCTCCTGTTTGTGGGTGGTGTCATTGTGACATTCCCTTAAGATGAGGTTTCAATGCCTGGACCACTCCAGTGGCGTCTTGTAGTATAGTCTGGGAAGGGTGCCCCATATTACTGTGGTATTCTGCAACCATTGCACTGGGTTCAAACAAAGAGGGGATGTCCTGGATACAGATGAATTGGGAAGTCAGCAACAATCTTCTGAAGGTGAAAATTAACGTGTGAATCAGACCATTGACCAGGAGCCTCAGAGGGCCATGTGTGCAGTTTGCACATTCTCCCCCTGTCTGCATGGTTTGCTCTGGGTGCTCTGTTTTCACCCTGCAGTCCAAAGATACGCAGGCTAAGTAGATTGGCCATGCTTATTTGCCCATAGTGTCCAGGGATGTGCAGACTAATTGAATTAGCTGTTGGAAATGCAGGGTTACAGGAATAGGGTGGGGGGATGGGCTGCTCTTCGGAGGATCAGTGTGGACTTGATGGCCAAATGGCCTGATAGCACACTGTAGGGATTCTATAACTCTATGAAGACAGTAAGTCAGATCAATGTATTGCCAGCCCGAGAAGCCAGAGATAACCTCATTAAAGCTGGTTTCCAGAAGGAATGGGGTAGGTTGGAACTTTGTTTAATTGCTTAACATTCTGTCAGTAGTATGGCAAGCTGCTTTTGCTTAGAGCAAAGGACGGATGGACCTTGTTATTTTTGCCTTTTATATTGCTGAATAAATGCCTCATCATCCATCCTGCTCATATCCTTAATCTCTTCTGGTGATCGGTGACAGAGGAGCAGAACTTCAAAGTGGGCATGCCTAGAAGAGATATGGCAGTGAGTTAAATACTAAATAAAAACCCAAAAAACTGTGGATGCTGTAAATCAGGAACAAAAACAGAAGTTACTGGAAAAGTTCAGCAGCATCTGTGAAGAAAATATCACAGTTAATGTTTGGGTCCGATGACCCATCCTCAGAACTCTGTCCCATTTTCCTGCACTTGGCTGAAAACATTGAATGTTATGATACTTCAAGAGGTCAGCCATGTACTTTTCAAAGGTTGTGAGGTTAGCTGCTCCATCTAACCTCCCAGGCAGTGCATTCCAGACCCTACCCCACTCTGGTTAAACAACATTCCTCAAGTCCTCACTAAATCTCATGCCTTTCACCTAGATGGTTATGCTTCCCCAATCAACTCTGATATTGACCCTTCAACTAAGGGGAACAGCTGTTCCACCTGTCCATGTGCCCCTGTCAGAACCCCCAGTAACCTTCACTGTTCCAATTAAAAAAAACCCAAGCTCCGTTTCATGTGGTGTTTATCTACTGCCCAATGCATAATTAGGTGGATGGAAATGTAAGCTGCCCATTGTACATCTCCCTGCCTTGAACGGCAATGCGCTCCCTTCAAAAGCTGGTTCAGTGTGAACTTTTCCCTGCAGAGATGTGTGGAAATATCACCGATTCCATTCTCTCCTTCACAATTTGGATTTTGTGTGCATGTCAGAATTGAGCACAATCCCAGCAAACTATGTTCAGCATCATTGTTATTTACATTACAGCAAAACACATTGGCTATAATCATCACCAACAGTTCAGTAAGTCCTGACATCTGAGGCTATCTGCAGTCACGGAGTCAGTTACATCTGAGATGCATGTGATACAATAATTAGCCATTACTTCTTTCATCCTTGGGATGATCACGTCTGACATGAGTATGACTTAAGACAAGAATGACAGTAAAAACTGTACAACAGCAGAATAACAGTAAAAATATTTCAAGAAGTGGATTATTATTTACAATGTGTCACCAATACCACCCAATGTGCACTCAATAAGTTTTCTTCCTTTTCCTCCCACTATTTATAAGTGTACTCCTGAGCTGTGTTGGGGGCTGCACTGTGGTTGGCTCTGTTGCCTTGGACGATATTGCAAGTGGAAATCGTTGCTGAAAGTATCTTTCCAAGATGCATGCCGCTCTTCTTGGCTTGGACTGCTGCAAGCTTCGGCATCACAAGTATGAGGTTGGTGTATTATTAGGTAGAAAGTACCTAATGGATGCTTTAAGGTCTGATCTAAATGATTTCAAGACAAGTGCACTTTAACGTGTAGCAAACTTACTAGCTCATCTCCTTAATATATACTAGAGAAATATGCAAACCAATGGGTGAATCCATTATCTTAACTACATAGTATACATTTATAAAGGTCAGTGAGTGTCACACTGCCTTCTATCCGTCAGGGGTTTTGGCGACAGTAGCTCCATCTCTAATTCCAGATGAATGGGGCGAAGTTCCTGATATTAATATTATTCTGGATCTTCGATTACCTGCTGAATTGCCATTTTGTAATACTTTCAACACTTTTCCAGACTTTCCATTGTAGAAAAAAGAAGTTGCAAGATTTCCAGGTTGCTCCATGTTAACTACATGAAAGAATGCTTCCCACAGACAATCAAGTTTATGAGGTTCCCGCTCAACTAAAACAGGCACGTTTTCTTTACGTTTGGCCTATTTTCATGTATTTTTCCAATCTGCTTGAATTGTTCATTGCCATGAGCAATTAACTGTTCTGATTTGAAGATATTGTTTTTAAGCCCAACATTACAGGTGGTGGAAGGATGAGGTATCTATGGAGTGTCCTGAGAAGAAGCTTCTGTGAATCTTGTGTATGGATCCTCCGCCCCATAGCAGGAGTTCTGCTAGCACTACTCTATCTTCCTTAGAGAAAGAGTCACCTGAAGTGAGGTCAGATGGTCCCTCATCATCTCTTTTGCATTTCCTTTGATGTTGAACATTTATGGCTTCAGTAATAAAATGCAACTCTGTGCACATATCTGGGAAAAACTGAGTGTGCTGGAAATTGCTGTCCATGGCAGTTGCTAACTTAAGAATAGAGACAATGGATATATACACGTTGGAGCTAGCGTAGTACTGACATTGTTAGTTGTCTGCTCAATCTTTTGAGTCAGTTTATTGACTAACACTGACGAACCTGCCTGATACTCCAGTGCCTGTCTGTACAGCTTCACAAAGTAATTAATAACCAAGAACGGGTGCTCATCTTCTGCCTAGGGTAGAGCAGATACCTGGTCTCTGTCAGTCGTTTGACTGCCAGAGACCTGTGTCACAATTTCCTTGACCAGTTGTGGAGGACTGTCAGTAACTTACTCACTAGATCCTGAGTCTAATCTAGAAAATCCAATCTTTCACCAAGGTGAACGTCTCTGAGCTGCTGGAGGGTGCTAGTGAATGTGTGTTTTGAATATTATAACTTGAGCATCATGGTCTGAAGGATTATTCCTAACTTGCAACACATGAAGTGGTGCACCTCTGGTTCCTCAATGTAGCACCACAGCCATCTATGCCAGAATGTCCTGGCAGTGGCACTTCTGCTTCTCCAGCTGCCTATTCCCTGAAAACACCCAAGAGCCAGTTGCACAATTAATGAGGTGGAGAGAAGATTGCATGAGAAAAGTTACTCCAAGTTACAGTGGACTGTACACTGACTGAACATTGTGAAAATGGGAAATTTTGCCATTATAGTTGAAACTGTCACTGAAAATGTTTGGCAGCTTCCAATCTGAGAGAATTTAAAGAAGAAAATATTTGTAAAATTGAACTAAATTATACTTTTATTGTGCAGCTTTTGTTTGAAGTCATTTTCGGAACAGTTTGATCCATTATTTTGATTGGACTACATTATTATATGTGTATAGATCCAAAGATCTGGTTTTTAATATTGATGACATAAGTTTGTTGCTTTTATTCTATTTACACAGGTGAAGTGCCAGTGGATCACAGGGCTGCTCTCTGATTAGAGAGAGTTGACTGGTGGTGGTTTAACCTGAGGATCACTGTGCCTCAGATGAGGGGAGAGATTGAGAAGGCGGAACCTTCACGGAGACCTCAGCCAACATGGGAATTGAACGCATGCTTCTGATGTGACTGCATCGCAAACTAGCTGTCTGAGCTAACTAACACCCCTCTATTTATACACATGCCAGCACGTAATTTTCTGTGGGGAAACTGAGTCATAATTTGGTTGTGAACTGGTTTAAAATGTGTGTTGCTTGGGTTTGGGAATAGGAATATAACACAGATAGGTGACACTTTGAATTCTTAGCCCATTACAGGAATCAAAATTGCAAATGCAGGGGTTGGCAGGTGCAGCAAATAAAGAAAGCAAATGGAATCAGTGATAATGGGAACTGCAGATGCTGAAGAATCCAAGATAACAAAGTGTGGAGCTGGATGAACACAGCAGGGTCTCTGATGAAGGGTCTAGGCCTGAAACGTCAGCTTTTGTGTTCCTGAGATGCTGCTTGGCCTGCTGTGTTCATCCAGCTCCACACTTTGTTATAAAGCAAATGGAATGTTGGCTTTTACAGCTAAAGGAATAGAATATAAAAGTAAGGAAGTACTGCTGCAACTATACAAGGCATTGATGGGACTGCACCTGGAGTATGGTGCACAGTTTTGGTTCCCTTATTTGAGGAAAGATGTAGTGACATTGGAGGCAGTTCAGAGGAGGCTCACTAAATTGATCCCAGTGATAAGGGGTTTGTCATATGAAGAGAGATTGCACAGTTTAGGCCTATACTCTCTGCAACTTAAAAGAACAAGGGAAGGTCAAATGGAGGTATTCAAGATGATAAAAGGTATAGATAAAATTGATGTGGAGTGGATATTTCCTCTGTGGGGCATTCTAAGACAAGAGGTCATAGTCTTAGGATAACAAATTTAAAACACAGTTGAGGAAAAACAACTTCTCACAAAGGGTTATGAATCTGTGGAATTCGCTACCCCAAAGTGCGGTGGATGTTCGGACAATGAGTAAATTTAAGGAATTAGACAGATTTCTAACTGGTAATGGGTTGAAGGATTTTGTGGAGAATGCAGGAAAATGGAGCTGAGAAGCATATCAGCCATGATGAAATAATGGAGCAGACTTCAAGTGGCCAAAAGGCCTAATTCTGCCCCTTTGTCTTATGAACTTCTGGTTCGATCTGTTGGCTGTAAGGTCAGAAAGTTAGATCAGTTGGCTGTGCATTGCAGAATCATGCTTAATAGCACGGGTTCAATTTTTAACACATCTGAGGTTACCATTATCGATTCTCCTTCTCAATCTCTTTCCTCACCTGAGGTGTGGTGGCCCTCAGATTAAAGCACTGCCAAATATCTTTCTTTAATGAGAGTAGTCTTACGATGCTGTAGGCGATGATGACTTCAGTTCAAATTATGAATTTGATTGCAGAGCCTCTTTGTTCAATTTAAGATCACATGGCCAGAACTGGGGAAAATATAAAATTACAAGTTAAAGTTGTTACAGAGATAGTAGGAACTGGAGAATCTGAGATAACAAGGTGTGAAGCTGGATGAACACAGCAGGCCAAGCAGCATCAGAGGAACAGGAAAGTTTGACGTTTTGGGTTGAGACCCTTCTTTAGAAATGGGGGAGGAGAAGGGGATTCTGAAATAAGTAGGGAGATGGGGGAGGCGGATAGAAGATGGATAAAGGAGAAGATGGGGTGAGAGGAGACAGACAGGTCAAAGAGGCAGGGTTAGAGCCAGTGAAGGTGAATGTAGGTGGGGAGTTAGGGAGGGGATAAGTTGGTCCAGGGAGGACAGACAGATCAAGGAGGTGGGAGGAGATTAGTGGGTAGGAGATGGGAGTGGGGCTTGAGGTGGGAGGAATGGTTAGGGAGGCAGGGACGAGCTGGGCTGGTTTTGGGATGTGGTCGGGGGAGGGGAGATTTTGAAGCTTGTGAAGTCCACATTGATACCCTTGGGCTGCAGGGTTCCCAAGCGAAATATGAGTTGCTGTTCCTGCATCTTTTGGGCGACGTCATCGTGGCAATGCAGGAGGCATTGATGGACATGTTGTCCAAGGAGTGTTGGGGGGGGCGCAGAGTCAAAATGGTTCACGACTGGGAGGTGTAGTTGTTTGATGCAAACTGAGCATAGGTGTTCCGCAAAGTGGTCCCCAAGCCTCTGCTTAGTTTCCCCGATGTAGAGGAGGCCACAACAGGTACAGCGGACACAGTATAGCACATTAACAGATGTGCAGGTGAACATCTGTTTTATGAAGAAAGCCTTCTTAGGGCCTGGGATGGGGGTGAGGGGCGAGGTATAGGGGCAGATGTAACACTTGCTTCGGGTGCAGGGAAAAGTGCTGGGGGTCGTGGGGCTGGAGGGGAGTGTGGAGCAGATAAGGAAGTCATGGGGAGAGTGATCCCTCCAGAAAGCACATAAGGGTGAGGAGGGAAAAATGTCTTTGGTAGTGGGTTCAGATTGCAGATGGCGGGAATGTCAGAGGATGATGACCTCTCTGTCTCCATCTCTGGCATCCACCTGGAAACCGATATCCATTTTAAGCCTACTGGCTCCTGCAACTACCTAGAATATTCCTCCTCTCACCCTCTTCCTGTAAAAAGGCCATCCCCTATTCCCAATTTCTTTACGTCCACTGCATCTGCTCCCGAGATGGTGCATCCCACTCCCGAAAATCCCAGATGTCCTTTTTTGCCAAGAACCACAACTTGCCCTCAACAGTGTTCGAAAATGCCCTCCAACGTGTCTCCCGCATTTCCCGCATCTCATTCCTCAACCCCCTATCTGCAATAATAACCAAAACAGAATCCCCCTCGTCCTCACGTACCACCCCACCAACCTCCAAATCCAATGCATCATCCTCCGACATTTCTGCCATCTACAATCTGACCCCACTACCAAAGATACTTTTCCCTCCCCACCCACCCTTATGTACTTTCTGGAGGGACTACTCTCTCCATGACTCCATTGTCTGCTCCGCAATCCTCTCCAGCCCCACCACCCCTGGCACTTTCCCCTCCTAGCACTTTCCTCTGCAACCGACGCAAGTGCTACACCTGCCCCTATACCTCCCTCCTCACTGCCATCCCAGGCCCTAAGAAGGCTTTCCACATCAAACAGATGTTCATCTGCACATCTGTTAATGTGATATACTGTATCTGCTGTACCTGTTGTGTCCTCCTCTACACTGGGGAAACCAAGTGGAAGTTTGGGGACTACTTCGTGGAACACCGACGCTCAGTTTGCAACAAACAACTACACCTCCCAGTCGCGAACCATTTCAACTCCACTCCGCACCACCCACCCCCACTCCTTGAACAACATGTCCATCCTGGGCCTCCTGCATTGCCACAATGATGCCACCCAAAAGATGCAGGAACAGCAACTCATATTCCGCTTGGGAACTCTGCAGCCCAAGGGTATCAATGTGGGCTTCACAAACTTCAAAATCTCCCCTCCCCCAACCACATCCCAAAACCAGCCCAGCTCATCCCTGCCTCCCTAACCATTCCTCCCACCTCAAGCCCCACTCCCATCTCCTACCCACTAATCTCCTCCCACCTTCTTGATCTGTCTGTCCTCCCTGGACTGATCTATCCCCTCCCTAACTCCCCACCTACATTCACCTTCACTGGCTCTAACCCTGCCTCTTTGACCTGTCTGTCTCCTCTCACCCTATCTTCTCCTTTATCCATCTTCTATCCGCCTCCCCCCCCCGTCTCCCTATTTATTTCAGAATCCCCTTTCCCTCTCCCATTTCTGAAGAAGGGTCTCAACCCAAAACGTCAAACTTTCCTGTTCCTCTGATGCTGCTTGCTTGGCCTGCTGTGTTCATCCAGCTTCATATCATGTTATCTTACAAGTTAAAGTTTCTGTTTTGTTTGATATTCGGCTGAAAAAATACTTTTGTAACTGGAAGAGGAACATTTTGTCTTTTTAAGAGATAAAGTTTAACACTGACTCCTTGAAAAGGTTTGGCAGAAATCCAATTTGAAATGATTAAAATATTTTGCTTTCGTTTACCAAGAGCTTTTATTTTTCAATGTAAAGACTAGTCTTCCTGATCGTTTTCATGTGAGGCTTCGGTTACGTTTAGGATGTAGAAGGCATAATTAGTAAGTTTGCAGATTAGGGGCTATCACTGATAGCAAGGAAGGTTATCAAAAATTACACAGGGATCTTGATCAGATGGAGAAGTGGCTGAGGATGGGCAAATGCAACTCAATAAAGTGTGACATATTGCACTTTGGAAAATCAAACTAATGTAGGGCTTATACAGTAAATGGTAGGGCCCTGAGGATTGTTGTGGAAGAGAGGGACCCAGGAGTACAAGTACATGCTTCATTGAAAGCGGCATCATGGATAGACAAGGTGGTGAAGAAGACATTTAGCACACTAGGCTTCATCAGTCAAGGCAGTGAGTATGGGACATTATATTACAGTTGTATAAATCATTGGGGAGGCTGCATTTGGAGTATTGTGTACAGTGTTGGTCACCCTGTTACAGGATACACAGTCAAACTGGAAAGTATGCAAAGAAGATTTATAAGGATGTTGCCAGGAGTTGACCTGAGCTATAGGAAGAGGTTAGCCAGGATAGGACTTTATTCCTTGGAAGGTAGGAGAGTGAGGGGTGGCCTAATGAAGTGTATAAAACATGACTGGCATAGATAGGATGAATGCATACAGTACTTTTCCCAGGGATGGGGAATTGAAACCTAGAGGGCATAGGTTTAAGGTGATAGGAAAAAGATATAAAGAAGACCTGAGGGGAAACTTCTTCACGCAAAGTGCTGCATACATGGAAAGGGCTGCCATAGAAAGTGGTTGAGGCAGGTACAATAGCAATATTTTTAAAAAAATCTGGATAGATATATGGATGGGAAGGGCTTAGAGGGATGGGGACTGAATGTGGGCAATTGGAACTAGTTGAGTGGGCACCATGATCGGCATGGACCAGTTTGGACTGAAGGGCCTGTCTCTATACTATATTACTCTATGATTCTAAGTAGCAAACATCAGAATCTGATGTTGTAAAGGAGAAAAAGGATAAACAAAAAGGAAAGTTTCTGTTCCTTCCCTACTGTTTATCTGTAAAGTTATGGTGTTGTTTAAGGGTCCCTCCGTAAACCTTTCCATCAAACACTGTTGAAACCAATATTTAATTGTGAGATCAACTTCTTTGTTTTATTCTGTGTTGATAGTTTTATTAGTCATGTAATCAGGTACATGAAGAATTAATGTGAAAATGTTTCAATCTATGTTCCTTTTAGAATATGTACTATTACTTGATTTGTGTTAAGTATTTGGTTTGAATTAAGTTGAGAGTACTAAAGTTAATATTAAATTCACTAGTGGGACATGGGTGTTGCTGGCTGGGCAGCATTATTGCTGTTTATCATTGCCTTGACATAACGGCTAGATACTTTCTTGAATTGCTGTAGTTCGTGTGCTGCAGGTAGGCCCAATGACATTAGGGAGAGAATTTCAGGATTTTGACCCAGCAACACAAGATCAGCAATATATTTCCAAGTCAGGACTGCGAGTAGGTTGGAAGAGAATGTGCAGGTAGCAGTGTTCCCAATAAATTGTGAAAACTGGAATTTTATTTGTCATCATTGATGCAGTCTAGTTGTTATGTTGAGGCTGGGGAAGCCTTTAATCTGGATGAAACTATAAGACGTAGGAGCATAAGTAGGCCATTCAGATTACTGAGTCTGCTCCATCATTAATGAGATCCCAGCTTATCTAATAATCCTCATATTGTCCCTATATTAATGTTGCGCTTCATTGTCTTGATTCAAGCATCTGTTGCTCAAGCTTTGTGATGCACATACAATATAAGATTGTACATGTAGTAGTAACAATGAGGATTTCTCCTCCTACTGCCATAATGGGTTGGATGTTTTATGGTCCAAGATATGAAACGAGCAGCTCTTGCACCTTCTGTAGGCTAGATTGCAACTTTGGCGTCTAGGGTGAATCATTCCAGGGTATAATCCATTGCTGTGCCTCACAAACTTGGGATAACTTGTGTATGATCGATTTGTAATGTTTCATGATTTGATTAAGCGTGTGTGGTGCTGAGATTTAGTCTCCATACAGTTGATCAATGCATAATGTTTCCATAAAGCCTTTTGTGATCTCAGGTGTCTTTCACCTGGACTGTGTGGATGTTTGTGTAATACTAATGTTCTTTAAAGGGGCTCACATCGCATGAAACTGGAACCCCCTTCCCTCACAAAATAAAACATTTATTCTACCCACTCCAGCTTTGATAGTAGCCATTTTCATCTCCATTGTAATCCTGGTAAATGAATGAAGATGGAAGGAAAGAGTGTGTCATGCTTTACAGAGTGAATCACAATGCTCAGCATTTCTGAGGGTTGTGGTGGCACACAACTTCTGGACAAGGAAGGCTGGGTTCAAGTCTCACTCCAGAGGTATGTCATAACATCTTTGAACAGACTGATTAGAAATACCCAGACTCAGCTTCTCCGTTTATGTGACCTCCCCATATTTTTATATTCCCTTTTGGATACCCTCCATGTTAAACGCAATGGTTTTGATCGTCATCCTTTTTTCTACCTAAATTGTTTGACTATTCACCTCCCTACTCTATCCCGTGAGTTCCAGGAATAGTAGACATAGTGCTGCAGTGCTTTCCCATCAAAGCCAGGGTGATACTGATTTTCACCCCACCCCCTTTGCATCATCCCTTTCCTCCCATGTTATACTATTTCTTCCACCTATGTTGGATTGTCCCCCCTTTACAATTAATGTCTCCTCTGCTTCCCAGTATGCTGCCTTCAATTCTGACAATTGTTCCCTAGCTCCCCACCACAGTAGTGACCTCTAATAGTCTCTCTTGCTTTTTATTGGTCTGACAATGCTAAGAATTGACCGTGATCCATCACCAAAATTGAATTGAAGCTAGAGTCCCAACTGATAGGTAACTGGATCCCTGCCTGGTCTCTGTGTACCTCCCTGATTGACTGCGCTGGACCAATCATGGCTCACTTCCCCGCCTGCAGTGAGACAAAACAATGAACCTGATTGTCTTAAAGCAGCTAAGTTACTGTGACCATGTCCATGGCCCTGGACCGATAATGAAAACTGCCCTTGACTTATTGTGCTGAGACACGCTGGCTGAAGACTGTCTTCCTTGACTTGACTGAAGACTAATCCCCTTAGATTTTGAGACGTGTTCATTTAGCTCATGCGGGGAAACACATTGCATGTGCATACGTTGCTGGCACATGGTGTAGATGTGAATGAGGCAGCATAATGCTATACAACACTGTCCAGACCCTTGTCTGATCACTGCTAACACCATGATAAAGTTCCTGGCTATGTGCTAAAAATGCTATGAGTATCCAAGTAGTTACAAAGGCAGCAAGCAAAGAGCCATAAGGTGTACTTAGGTACAATTCATCAGTTGGGCAGCTGTCTCTGTGCGCAACATCCTGGCAGCAGTGCAATGATAGGTGCCAGGATTGTCCAACAAACAACACTGAAGTGCAGGACTGTTTGGTAAGTGGATCAGAAATGTGCCATGAGGAGAAGCTGATTTGGAGTCATAGAGTGATACTGCATGACGGACCCCTCAGTCCAATAGTCCATGCTGACCATGGTGCCCACTCAGCTAGTTCTATGTGCATGCATTCTGTCCATATCCCCTAAATCCTTCCCATCCATGTATCTATCCAAAAGTTTTTTAAATGTTAGTATTGTACCTGCCTCCACCACTTTATCTGGCAGCCCATTCCGTATATCTGCCACTCTCTGTGTGGAGACATTGCCTCTCAGGTCCTGCTTAAATGTTTCCCCTCACACCTTAAACCTATGCCTTCAAGTTTTCAATTCACCATCTGAGGGAAAAAGACTGTATGCATTCATCCTATCTACAGCTCTCATGATTTTATACACCTCAGTAAGGTCACCCCTCATTCTCCTACGTTCCAAGGAATAAAGTCCTATCCTGGCCAACCTCTCCCTGTAAATCAGGCCTACCAGTCCTGGCAACATCTTCATAAATGTTTTTTGCACATTCTCCAGTTTAACTATGCCTTTCCCATAACAGGGTGACCCAGAACTGTACACAAAATTCCAATAAAAAACAAAAGAACTGCGGATGCTGTAAAACAAGAACAAAAACAAAGTTGCTGGAAAAGGTCAGCAGGTCTGGCAGCATCTGTGAAGAAGAAAGCAGAGTTAATGCTTCTGGTCTGGTGACCGTTCCTCAGAACCTGCTGAGCTTTTCCAGCAACTTTGTTTTTGTTCACAATACTCCAAGTGCGGCCTCACCAACAACTTATACAACTGTAACATAACGTCTCAACACCTATACTCAATACCTCAACTTGTGAAGACCAGCATTTTAAATGCTGTCTTCACCACCTTGTCCACCTGTGATGATACTTTCAATGAACTATGTATTTCTACTCCTTGGTCCCTCTGTTCCACAACACTCCTCAGGACCTTACCATTTACTGTATACGTCTTACCTCAGTTTGACTTTCCAAAGTGTGAAATCTCACACTTATCTGTACTGAATTGCATTTACCTGTCCTCAGTCCACTTCTCTATCTGATGGAAGATCCCTCTGTGATTTTTGATAACCTTCGTTATCAACGATACCTCCTAATTTTGTATCATCTGCAAACTTATTAATCATGTCTTGTACATCCACATCCAGTTCTTTTATGTAAATAATAAATAACAAATGTCCCGAGAACCGACTCCTGTGGCACACCACTTGTCACAGGCCTCCAGTCCAAGAAACAACATTCAACCATCGCCTTCTAGTTTGACTTTGGTGCATGGGAAAATGTATCTCAATGAGGCGAGGTTAGGGAATAATGCAATGCTAATGCATGCAATTACACTTCTCATTGCTACTAGGCTAGATTCTTATCTCTTTGTTTAAAGCGTCAGTAGAGAACTGGACTTCTTCCTCTTGACATCAAGAATCTTATTTTTGCTGATCCCACCCTATTTTCCCAACTGACTCGTCAACAACCATGCTCTTCAGGAGCTAGGAAGATTCCACCTATAGTTCCAAATTAGGGTGTCTAATGACAGGAGGTGTTAATATAGCTCCCTTACATTTGTTCTTCTGGAGCTTGTATTTGGTTGGCGATATTGGAGAAGCCTTGGAGAGTTGCTGCAGTGCATCTTGTTGGTGCTTGCTACTGTTGATACTGTGTACTAGGTACGAAAGATGTAATTTTTAAAATATTAAATGATAGCTCAACAGCACCATCTGGTGTAACCCTTGTGATGCTCCAGTACTCCTTTCATATCTCGAGCCATTCCACATTTTTTTATTTCCCTCAGCAAGACAGGATATACCTTAACTGAAAGAAATACTTATTAATTTTAACTTTGACTATACCAACCTATTAAGCCCCTCCATTTGTCATTTTTAATTGTATTCAATTTTAACATGAAATTGGAATGTACAGATATCCTAAAGATCGTGAAGCAAGGATCTTTTATTCCAAGGGCATTGGATCATTACAAACATGAAGGAAAATAAAGGTTAAACATAGATGACACTACTTATATGGAATTAAGCCTGTGGTTTACATCTGATGTGGAAATGCCTGACGCTTCCGCTCATGAAGCCTCCTTCCCGTAAAGACTTCCTTTTTTTCCAGACAGAGTTTGTTTGAATTGCTCCATCTGCCTTGCTCAACAGCCTCATTCACCATTGCCACGTGCTGCTAGAGGTCTTGTATCACAATACTTCTAGTCTCCTGTTATCTACTGTGACATTATCTCCAGGCTACTTTCTTGTGGAGACAGCTGAGAAGTGTTCATTAAGTATTTCGTTTATGTCTTCTGTTGCAGGATCTTCCTGTTCTGGGCTACACTATTAGGGGTTTGCTCTTACTCTGGTTATATAATGGTGTAGCAAAAGCATATGGTTTAATCAAGTTTCATACTGACCTTGCTGCATGCAAGAGTCCATTGATTTGCTGAACAAAGCCTCTTCAAGATTTCAGTGGGTGACCAGAACACTCCATCCTGATGATTGATCTCCCTCAAATTCATGCAGGCTCATGTCACTCATGCAGACATGCACACCCAATTTCAGAAAATGGTGGCTGATATTATCCAATCTTCTCTCACCTGGGGTTTTTCCTAGGCAAATGTAACACCATAAGAGTAGATGCAGTTATAAGCCATTCAGATCATCGAGCCTGCTCCACCATTCAATGAGATCACATCTGGTCTGACAGTCTTCATCTCTACTTTCCTGCCTTTTTTTTCCCTCAAAATACTTGATTCCCATCCTGATTAAAAATCTGGATGAACACAGCTGGCCAAGCAGCATCTTAGGAGCATAAAAGCTAACGAAGAGTCTAGGCCCAAAACGTCAGCTTTTGTGCTCCTAAGATGCTGCTTGGCCTGCTGTGTTCATCCAGCTCTACACTTTGTTATCTCGGATTCTCCAGCATTTGCAGTTCCTATTATCTCTGATTAAAAAATTGTCTATCTCAACCTTGAATATACTTGTCCAGGCCTTCTTGCTTATAAATATACACGGCTTCAGCATTAAGAGTTGAACATTGAACTGACTGTTGTGCAATAATCAACAAAGTTGGCCAAGCAAGACTTTTTCTTTCCAAAACAGATAGTTTAATTTGGTCGGCATCTATGAGTTTGATCAAAGGGTCTATTTGCATGCTGCATGATTCTATGAGTGAACATCACCCTACTTCACATCCCTATAATGGAGGGAAGATCACTGTTGAAGCATCCAAAGATGCTTAGGCCAAGAATACTATGCTGAGGAACCCTGACAAAGATGTCCTGGAGCTGAGGTTGTTGACCTCAATAGTTACAAGCATTTTCCTTTGTGTTGGGAATGCTTATGGTCATTGATGATTTTCCCTAATTCCCACTGACTCCAATTTTGCTAGGTATCTTTGATGCCAAACTTGGGTTTTAACGCCCAGACAGTCACTCTTTCCTCACCTCTGGAATTCAGATCTTTTCATTGTTTGGACCAAGGCTGTAGTGGAGAAGAGGGGTCACTGGATCCAAAACGTGGACTCTGCTATCTTTCCACAGATGCAGCCAGACCTGCTGAGCTCTTTCTATTTTTATCACTTCATCCCAATAATGAGTTGAGTGAAGCTTTTCTGAACAACTTCAAAAGCTCAGTCCATTTCTTTGATGTTTTTCTTTCTCTTTTGCTGTTGTTTTTCTTCTTACCTCCCATCCTTGGCCATGTCCTGGGTGAAACCCAGAGCAGATTCCTGGCCTTGAGATGAAGCCCGACACAGTCTGTGCTGGAAGGACTGTCATTCTGAACTCATTTCTCTATCTTTCTAATTTATTGCTGGACTTTCTTTTCATTTTTCTAACCCCCCCCACCAAGAATTTGTACTTAAGATTCTGTACCTAGGTACCTTGGAACCTAAGACAGTGCCATAAGTAGCTACTTATAAACTTTTCACTGTACTTGTGTGAGTACAAGTGACAATAAAGCTAATTCTAATTCTAAAGCCATTGCAGCCAAAAAGATTTTGAGACCATGCGGTTATGAGAAGGCTGCAGAGACGGCACTAGAGTTTGACACAGCGACAGATGGGGCCAGAGTGCGATACAGGCATTGGTGAGGCAATTTTAATTTTTGTATTTTTTTGGCAAGGTCCATTCACCTACTGACGCTAGGCTCATACCAATTCTATCTTGTCTTGCTGCTTAGACCAGACATAAGACCAGGATACTTGTCACGGCTGTTGGCAGATCTCACTCAAACAGGGAGGATACCCTTCAGTCAGTGCATCTCAACACTAAGTTAAAGCAGCCTCAACTACTGGCCTGCTCAGGATGATCAGACTGTGCTCTTTTCATAAGGGTAAGGAACTGAATCATGGGCATTATCATAACCCGAAGGCAGCACACGATCACTTAATAAAATGTGAGGCTGGATGAACACAGCAGGCCCAGCAGCATCCCAGGAGCACAAAAGCTGACGTTTCCGGCCTAGACCTTTCATCACTTGACACTTTTTTCCCTACTGTGCCCATTTTCCTCCTGGATTGAGAGAAGAAGCTTGTAAGGGAGACGAAAGTGGTTGGCTATTATTCTTGGTGGTGGTAGGGAGGTATCCAGAGCGAATGAGTAGGCAGTGCAGGGGGCATGAAGGGTTCGTGTTGTCGGGGGTTGGGTGGGTGACAGTGAATCAGGGAAAATGTTGCAGGCATTAGTGACAGTGATAGAGTGTGAGCCTTGGTGGGTACAGTAGCACAGATAAATCGAGTGTGAAGGAGCAGAAAAGACGGTGGTGCCTACCTTGGTGGAGTGAAGAAAATCATTGACTGTTGTGCACTGCTGCCTATTCCTGCCAACGCCTGACAACTTGGACTAGTGTGGTCGTAGTTTTTAACGGCATGGTAACAGGCCCTTTGGCCCACCATTTCCAAACCGATCATCAGACATCCACCAATTTTAATCCTTTTGTTTTAAGCAGATGGCCTGTAGTCTGGTGTGCTGTAAGCGCTCCGCTAAACCTGGTCTGCTGTCGTGGCTTCCCTCCTGATCTAGGAGGATCTATAGGACGCTGGCCACAAAGCAGAGTGCTGACAATCCTCTCATGGATCCCCTTACATCATCAGAACCGTGCAGGGCAGCTCGGAGCTGGCAGTTGTTGTGAAGGTGCACGATGGCCTAAGAGAGAGAGAAATGGAGTAGGGGTTGCCGGTGAGCTCCGGCATGACAGCTGTTGTGGTAAGACAGGGACATGTCTTGACTCATGCAACGGGTTCGGGTCAAGATAGGAGCATCAAGAGCACAGTCCGAAGCACTCCACACAACTCAGACTCGACCGTAAACAGCGGGCGGCCTGTACTCGGTGGGGGGGGGGGGAGGCTGCCGTTAACTCTCCCCTTCTTTCCGTCCCGCGCTTCCTCGCCGCACGCGGAGCCGCGACCGTTGACGCACACGCGCAGAGGGGCAGCGAGCGCCGGCTCGGCGCACGCGCAATTTAACGCCTCAACACCCCCACCCCCACCCCCCCCCAAAAAAAACCGAAACCCAACGACAACGGCGGCCTTCGAGGGAAGTGAGGGGCTGGCCTAGGTTCCCGAGAAGGACAGACCGAGGCCGCGGAAAGGTGGGCTGGGAGGCGCTTACACTCCCGAGGCCCGTGGTCCGCCTGGAAAGACAGACTCGACGCCGAGACCACCCTCGCAGGTAGTGGGAGAACAGAAGAGGCCTGCTCGTCCGGCCGTCTCCCTGAACCCGGACGGACCGCAAAGCAGCTGGCTGCCGGCGGGGGGGGGGCGGAGTGTGAACTTGCAGTTGGCAGGAGAGTTGCAGAGCCGTCCTCCCTCCAGCTCCATTTACTGGGAGCAGCATTGGAAACCCGGAGTGAAACAGGAGGCGGAGAGAGATGGACTGTCGAGCTTGTCCTGGGCAAATCGCTCGAGTCCGGGCCGGAGGTGCCTACAGCCTGGCGCAGTGAGACTTCTCCATGTAAAACTTCTGATCAAACACTGTCTGTGATACACACTCAGTCACAACACCGCCTTTAAAGAAGATTCAAACTCTGGTTCAGTCTTAACTTGACAGCCTCTGGGCTCTGATTCTGGCATTTCTCTGAGAAATTCTGTTCCTAAGTGGGAGGAACATCTTGCAAATATTTAAACAAGGAGGAACTAACTCACCTGTCCCTACGATTTGATTGTCATTTGCTTTCTTGTCAATATAAGGGAGTAAGGGATTGAAGATGATATTAATCCTGCCTGCCAGGTTGCCCAAATTACCCTGCCATCTAACAGTAACCCATTGGCCAGTGCATCCATTGGATCCAGCAATAGAAACCAGAATTTAAAGCTATCAGAAAGCTCTCAAACTTTTTCTCAAGAATAGCACGTTCACTGTGTTGAACACCTAGTAGAATCTTTTCATAGTATAAAACAAAGAATTGCGGATACTGGAGATCTGAAAACCTGTTTTAATTTTTCCATACACTGGGCCATTCCCATTTAGAGGAGCTATTGTCCTCCTCAGCCCAAGGGCAACAGAAGTTTGGAGAGTGTGGGAAAATGTTCTGTATCAATTTAAAAGATGTGGAAAACATAATTGCAGTAATGTTTTAACAAGTTTGTGACAACTGTGACCAAAGCCACCTCGCATCAGGGTGTAGCATGTGTGAAAAGTTGAAATTATTTTGATCCTTCACTGCCATTATTTATTACACATGCTAATAGAGTTTACAGCAGATAGTTTGAATTAAGTTTATTAATGTAAAATGTCAGTTTATGTGTCGCTACATGTGATGTGATCAGTATTAGTGATTTATTGATCAGGTTTTGATTTCTGTTTATGTTGTCGCAGACATGAATTGAATCTCCCTGTGAGGCTGACTTCATGCCCTTTGGGTGTCGCTATGATATGCTTTCTTGTAATTAGGGATTTCTTTTAGAAGCTAACTTCAAAGATAGTCAGAGCTCCTGGCTTAGACTTACCACTCCATGCCTCGCTTTTGTTTGTATCTGTTTTATACCCGTTTATGTCTGAGATGAAGCAAGTCAATTTTAAATTATTTACCTAAGAGAATACCTGTGTGCGTAGGTCTCTCTCTCATTCTTTACTAGTTTTCCAACCCATTCCAAACAATGCGCTTTACTTCTCTGCTTCTCTTCTTTCGGCCTGCTCTTCCGCTTATTTTGGGGCTATCCTTGGGCTGCAGCCTGAGCTTGCTGCGAGTCTCCTGGATTCAGGGAGATGGGCAAGAGTCGTGTATGGATGCTGGGGATAGCAGAGGGCTGCCCCACGATACCAGTCACCTGGAGCCTAGATTGGAAAATGGAGAATTCAGTGACAACAAGGAGTATGAACCCAGGATTGTCCCTTATTACAGAGATCCCAACAAGCCACACAAGAAAGTGCTCAGGTAAGAATTTAGGATGAAAGGTAATGCATGTTAGCAGTGTTTAAAAGCAAATGTACGCACATCTGGAATGTTTGATTTTTGTTCTGCAAAGTCAAGATTTGTTTTTACATTTTACATTTTAATTATTCTGTTCTGTTTTACTCTTGCTGGAAGGGTACTGACCAGTTATGTAACAGATGCCCAATGTGAAAACCCTACCCCGGCAATAATAGTTTCACCTTACTTGTTCTCAAAATCCCTAAAGATGTTGAATACCTCTGTCAAATCTTCTCTGCATAACTTAAACGATGCCCAAATGCCCATGTGTAAACTTTAATTGTGCATGTTGGAAAAATATTTATCTCCGGGGGGCAAGATAACAAAGTGTGGAGCTGGATGAACACAGCAGGCCAAGCAGCATCTTAGGCATACAAAAGCTGACATTTCGGGCCTAGACCCTTCATCAGAAAAGCTTTTGTGCTCCTGAGATGCTGCTTGGCCTGCTGTGTTCATCCAGCTCCACACTTTATCTTGGATTCTCCAGCACCTGCAGTTCCCATTATCTCTAACTGCAGGGGGCATCATAGTTATGTTTTGATTCTGTTTTTGCTTGATGTTCCTCCAGAGTCTCTCATGTTCTGGGAGATGTGGGTTCAAATCCCACTGTGGCAAATGATAAAATTTGCATTCAGTAAAAGTCTAGAACAAAAAGCTGTTCTAATAATGACCATTTAACCACTATAACAATCAATGAAGAAAAATAGCCTCCCCTAAAGGGGATTAATGAGCCAATCTTCTGCCCCTACCTGATCAGCTGACATGTGACTCCAGACCCACAGCAATGTGGTTGACTCAGATGCCCTCAGAAATAATGTAACAAGCCATTCAGTTCAAGCGCAATATGGGTTGGGCTGTAACTGCTAGCCCAGCTGACATCTACATTCCATGAAGGAATTAAAATTAGATTAATTGAAGACAACTGTCGTTTTGCAGCACCTACCATCAGCTGTGGCTTACTGTTACCATCTGCTCCTGTAACTCAAGTTTTTGGGGTCAAGGTTTTGTTCAGTGCTGTTGTTGGGAGAGCCCATCTTTTGGATGCGTCATTAAATCAGATTTCTGCCCGTCCCCTCATTTGCGTAAGTGATACTGCAAGGAAGAGGTTATTGTGAAGAGGAGCAGAGTTCTCCCTGGCCATGATTATCCTGGAACCAACACTCAATATGCTTAATTTGTTTGGTATCTCATTACTATTGATGGAGCTTGCTGTGTGTAGGTTGACTGCTACCCCTCCTACCAGTGTGCTGTTGTTGTCATCTACAGTTATTTATTCAACCCAGGTGAGCAGCACCAGAACTTACCTATTCTGAAGAAGAGTCGTATGAGGTTTGAAACATTCACTCCCTTTCTCTCTCCACAGTTGCTGCTAGCCCTGAGTTTCTCCAGCATCATGTTTTATTTCAGAATCTACATTAGCGATTCTGGCAGAGGGAGATATAGGAAGCTGCCATTCCTGATTGAAGTGCCTGCTGGCTAGGAAATGGTGAGATGGGCATGGATGTTGTCAGCATCAAGTCTGGGATCATGCTCAGACATTGATGCCAAATGATGAAAGCTAGGCATTTTGTAAAAATATCACTAGGCTAAAATACTAGAGTGCAGAAAGCAAAAGAAGGAATTATATTTCTTTGCTGCCTTTCGCAAGTCCAAAATTGGAGAATCTCAGGCTATTCATGTCTGTGCTGGCTCTTTGAATGCTATTCAGTTAATTCCATTTGTTTACAGCCTTTCTGTTGAGTATTTATACAATTGGCTCCTGAACATTATTGCAGCTACTTCCACCACACTTTCTGACAATGATTTGAAATGCACTACAACTCGGGAGTTAGGAGATACCTGTTTCTCATTTGTTGCCAATCTGAATGAAGGTACTGATTCCCCTGCCCTGGCGATAAGTTTCTCCTTACTTACTCTCCCAAAATCCATGAAAATGTTGAATACCTCTGTCAAATCTTCTGTGCATGAGGGAGATCGATTGCAGATTTTAAACATTCTTTTATAGGATGTGGGCATCCTGACAAGGTCAGCATTTATCTGTCCATCTCCACTTGCTCCCCATTACTGAAATACCTCTTCTAGCACCATTTTGGTCGATCCCCTCTACACCCTTTCTCTAAAGCCCTGGCATCATCCTCATTGGGGACACTGCTTCAGGTGAGACTAAACTGTGGTTTGTGATAACTTCCTTGCTTTTGTTCTCACTGTCTCTAAAACCAAGGATTTTTAAAATTATCTTTTCAACTTGTTATATCCTGGCTAATGAATTGGTACTGAAATGTCAGCACTGTTAATACTGTTCTAATGCTAACGGCTGACATATAAGAAAAATTCCACAGGTATAAATAAGATAAAACACTACATCACCAGTTTCTTTAGTCATGCTGATTGCAAATTGAATTTTGCTAGAACACTAGGGAGAATTCCTCTGCCTGTCTTTAAAACTGTGCAGTAGCGTTATTTTAAAGTTCACCTCCATTTCTCAAAAGGAAGCAGAAGCAGGGTACGTGAATATTTTTAAGGCTGAGGTACATTCTCGACAAGTAAGGGAATGAAGGGTTATTGGGTAGGCAAGAAGGAATCTGATCAGATTTAATAGTGGAGCAGTTATGTAGGGTTGGGTGTTAGAAACAGGGGTTTCTAACTGGGGTGGTGCCTCCAGAGGAGGAGGGAGAGAAGTACGGGCACTGGTGATTAACATTGTATGCTTCTTTTCACTCAGGACACGTTACATTCATACTGAGCTGGGAATCAGAGATCGACTTTTTGTTGGTGTCCTGACATCTAAGGCTACCCTGAATACGTTGGCTGTCTCTGTTAATCGGACCGTGGGTCACCACTTCAACAGGCTGATTTACTTTACTGGCTTTCGCAATACCAAGATCCCACATGGGATGCAGATAGTCTCTCATGGAGATGACCGGCCAGTCTGGTTGATGTACCGGACCATCCAGTACATGTATGAGCATTTTGGCAATGAGTTTGATTGGTTCTACCTGGTGCAGGACAACACGTACACGGAGGCCGAACGTATCAAGTCGCTTGTTTCTCACCTGAGCATCAAAGACCTGTACCTGGGTCGGGCAGAGGAGTTCATTGGGGGTGACCTGGACTCCCGCTACTGTCACGGCGGCTATGGTTATGTGCTGTCGCGGAGTATCCTTATCAAGCTGCAGCAGTATTTGGACAGCTGTCGAAACGATATCCTGAGTGTTCGCCCCGATGAGTGGCTCGGTCGCTGCATCATAGATTTCATTGGCATTAGCTGTGTCGATAAACACAAGGTCAGTGGCTAGCCACTTTCTCTTCCTCTGATCTTTGCAGGATAGTCACAGCATCATCTTTATCCAGATAGTGATGAGACTGTGAAATTCTCTACTGTAGTGAGTGGTTTTGACAATAGTATAGATACAGTTAAGAATGTGAGCATTTGATTGGGAGAAATGTGGAGTGCCCTCTCACAAGGCAGGAGATGCTAGCCCAGTAATTACCCCTGCTATTAAAGGTGGTAAGAATAAGTGTTTCCCCCCCTCCATTTATCAGTCTGTTTTTAAAAAAAAATCTTAAATTAAAGGATAGATTTTGCCCAAGTAAGTATTATTTACCTTTTGGTGGAAATCCAGATCTTGAAAAATTGCCTTGTGGTATTATCTCTGAACTATTAATCCAGCAATGCAGGTAATGTTCTGGTTACTCATGTTCAAATCCTGCCGTAGTAGATAATAGAATTTGAAATCCATAAAAAATTTGAAGTTCAAAAATTAATGACCGTGAAACTGTTTTTCAATCAACGGGAAAAATCCATCAGGTTCATAGTGTCCTTTAGACAAGGTAACTGTCACCATTACTTGGTCTGCCTACATGCAGACCCACAGCAATTTTCCCTGGGCAGTTAGAGTTGGGTAATAAATAACCAGTGATGGCCATGTCCTATGAATGAATACAATATTGGGGAATTTATTAAAATTGAGAGTGGGGCAAGTTGATTTTATTTTTGTTGAAGAATGTTGTAGATCGGTTCTGCTGTTGTGGTGGACTTTGTCAAAATGTAAGTAGAACATTGGAACTGGTTCTCACTGCCCTCGAACTTGCAAGTAGAGGACACCCAATGAATTCAAAAAGAAATTGGATGGGGACCTGAGAGGAATAAATTGCAGGACCACAGGAAGTGAGCAGTCGAACCAACCTGCATTGTGGAGAACACACATGGTCACGAGTGGCCAAATGGTTTTTTTTAGCTGTGGTGATGTCTCTGACCTGAAAGGGCAAGCAGGTCCTTGTATTAACCAGATGATTATACCTCCAGTTGTGCAGCTGTCATCCCCAGCTGCTGCACTGGCCTTGTCAAGCTTGATTCTGTGCTCCAGTTTGCTTTCAGTTGGAAGCTATGTTGAACTTAGGTCTTTGCTTGTGGCTCCATCAGTTGTCTTTCCTTAGCTGGGAATGAGGCAAATCAGTACTTCGACCATCCCGTTTCAGGGGATTGCTGCATTGTCTGGTGATGGTGATTCAGTAGGAGAGTTCTGGATTTGATTTTGGGACTGCACCAGGTTGTTTGATCTTGGATGTAGCAGTCAAAGAGGGTGTTACAATTATTTTCAGTTTCTCAAGACTGTTTTATTTCTCTAACCTTTACATTTTAATTGCCAGTGCCCATGAGTACAGACTTTGAGTGAATGTGGGGCTGGGCTAGAATAATGGCCTATGGTACCACATTCATTCTTGGTTCAAAGGTGATCATTTGACTGAGCTGGCAGGATGCCGGGTCAGTTTATTGTAACCACAGAAAATGCCTGTGCCTTTGGGAAAGGAGAGTACTGAGAAGGCAATAAATCTAGGCAAGAAACAAGTAAGGCGCTGAAGGTTCATTACCAGCAAGTGGTTTTAACAGAAGGCACTAATTTGAATGTTTCCTTAGGTTCACAGCAAGAGACAGGAACTAACGAGTAGCAGATGATAATTTTTATGCAGGGTAGGGTCAGTCCTTGTAAGCCACTGAGCATGCTTCTCTGAATTTCGAGGAATATTTTAATGCAGAATGCTTGCTGGAAATTTAACCCCAGAAAACTGGAAAAGTGTCTTAATCAACGTTGGAAGTGATCACTGGATTATTATCAATGTTGTATGGTGTTGGGCTTCTTGAGTGTTGTTTGGAGCTGCACTGATCCAGTCAAGTGGAGATCATTCCAACACAGCCCTGACTTATGGACATTGCAGTATGGGGACACTGGAGGTCTGGAGGTACGAAGTGAGAGAGTGATGGTGAAAGAGATCCAGTGGCGATGACGTCTTCCTGAAAGAAGCACGCTCCTTCTTCCAGCGTGTCGTGACAGTTCACACAATTGAGAGACCTGGCCGCTTTCCTGTTCTCTGGTGTAGGCTTTCCCGTAGTGGGGAAACAGGGGAGGTGGTAGTATAGTATTATTGTCACTGGGCCAGTAATCCAGAAGCCTTGGTGAAAACCCTGGGAACATGGGTTCAAATTCCACCATGTCAGCAGGTGGAAACTAAATTCAATTCTAGAATCCATCTGCTTCACTAATTCCCTGTAAGAAAGGAAATCTGCTACAGGGGTGGCCAAATTCTTGACCAAAGAAACAAATATTAAAGGTTATAAGATGAGGACAGAATTCCAAAGAATAGAGTCCAGGTACTGAGGACCCACTGCCAATGGGGCAGGAAAGGAAGAGGGATACAAAACTCCAGCATCTGAGGAGCAGAAAGATTTGGAGGCAGTTGACGTGTTGTGGAATATAAGGCTGGGCTACTAAACGCAAGGAATAGAGGAGATGTGGCTGGGCCAAGGATCTAAATGCAGTCATTGAGCATAAGAGTAATGGATAAGAGACAAGTATGTGAACAAGGGAGTGACATGAATACAGATTGGAGGGTGAGGCATGAGGTATCAAAGTATCCTCCAAATAAAAACATAGCACTGTGATAGCTGGAAATCTGAAATAAAAATAGAAATGCTCAAGAAACATGTGGAGGGATAAACAGAGTTAACCTGTTGAGTCCAATGTGACTGAACAGTTTGAGCTGTTTGTAAGACCTGAAGGGAGCTGGCCTCCATTTTGCATGAAGAATATTGGGTAGATAGTCAGAATACTTGTAAAGTTTGGAATTTCTTGTCAACCTGCAAGAGTATTGCAAAATACTTTGCTACGAATAGCACCCTGATGAAATCTTCCTACTATGTTTACAAAGCAAGCAGTGCAAAATTATTTTTTCTGTATTCTTTTGGGGGATGTGGGCATTGCTGAAGAAGCCAACATTTATTATCCATTAATTACCGCTCAACTGAGTGAGTGGCTTGCTAAACTAATTCAAAAGACATCTAAGAGTCATGTGCATAAGGAGAGTCACTGCAGAGGGACGGTCACACTCTCAGGGTCAGTTGTTAAGGGAGCTTCCCATTTTCAAAGATTTTGTGATGGGACAGCACCGAACTGTCAGCACAAGGGAAGCGCCACACTGTCAGAGGATCTCTTTGGAGGGTCAATGCTGAGGGATAGTTGCATTATATAGAACATAGAACAGTACAGCACAGAACTGGCCCTTCAGCCCACGATGTTGTGCCGACGATTGATCCTCATGTATGCACCCTCAAATTTCTGTGACCATATGCATGTCCAGCAGTCTCTTAAATGTCCCCAATGACCTTGCTTCCACAACTACTGCTGGCAACGCATTCCATGCTCTCTCAACTCTCTGTGTAAAGAACCTGCCTCTGACATCCCCTCTATACTTTCCTCCAACCAGCTTAAAACTATGACCCCTTGTGTTAGCCTTTTCTGCCCTGGGAAATAGTCTCTGGCTATCAGCTCTATCTATGCCTCTCATTATCTTGTATACCTCAATTAGGTCTCCTCTCCTCCTCCTTTTCTCCAATGAAGAAAGTCCGAGCTCAGTCAACCTCTCTTCATAAGATAAGCATTCCAGTCCAGGCAGCATCCTGGGTAACCTCCTCTGAACCCTCTCCAAAGCATCCACATCTTTCCTATAATAGGGCGACCAGAACTGGACGCAGTATTCCAAGTGCGGTCTAACCAAAGTTTTGTAGAGCTGCAACAAGATCTCATGACTCTTAAACTCAATCCCCCTGCTAATGAAAGCCAAAACACCATATGCTTTCTTAACAACCCTGTCCACTTGGGTGGCCATTTTAAGGGATCTATGTATCTGCACACCAAGATCCCTCTGTTCCTCCACACTGCCACGAATCCTATCCTTAATCCTGTACTCAGCTTTCAAATTCGACCTTCCAAAATGCATCACCTCGCATTTATCCAGGTTGAACTCCATCTGCCACCTCTCAGCCCATCTCTGCATCCTGTCAATGTCCCGCTGCAGCCTACAACAGCCCTCTATACTGTCAACGACACCTCCAACCTTCGTGTCGTCTGCAAACTTGCTGACCCATCCTTCAATCCCCTCATCCAAATCATTAATAAAAATTACAAACCGTAGAGGCCCAAGGACAGAGCCCTGTGGAACACCACTCACCACTGACTTCCAGGCAGAATATTTTCCTTCTACTACCACTTGCTGTCTTCTGTTGGCCAGCCAATTCTGTATCCAGACAGCTAAGTTCCCCTGTATCCCATTCCTCCTGACCTTCTGAATGAGCCTACCATGGGGAACCTTATCAAATGCCTTACTGAAGTCCATATACACCACATCCACAGCTCGACCCTCATCAACTTTTCTAGTCACATCCTCAAAGAACTCTAAGGTTTGTGAGGCATGACCTGCCCCTCTCAAAGCCGTGTTGACTGCATTTAATCAAGCCATGCTCTTCCAGATGGTCATAAATTCTGTCCCTCAGAATCCTTTCTAACACCTTGCAGACGACAGACGTGAGACTTACTGGTCTGTAATTGCCGGAGATTTCCCTATTTCCTTCTTTGAAGAGAGGAATTACATTTGCATCTCTCCAGTCCTCCGGTACGACTCCAGTGGAGAGCGAGGATGCAAAGATCTTCGCAAGTGGCGAAGCAATTGCATTTCTCGTTTCCCAAAGCAGCCGAGGACAAATCTGGTCTGGGCCTGGCGACTTGTCAATCTTAATGTTTGACAAAATTTTCAGCACATCAGCTTCCTCTATCTCTATCCATTCCAGCATGCACACCTGCTCTTCAAAGGTTTCATTCACTACAAAGTTTGTTTCTTTCGTAAAGACAGAAGCAAAAAAACTCATTTAGGGCTTCCCCTACCTCCTCAGACTCCACACACAAGTTCCCTACGCTATCCCTGATCGGCCCTACTCTTTCTTTGACCATTCTCTTATTCCTCACATAAGTGTAAAATGCCTTTGTGTTCTCCCTAATCCGTTCTGCCAAGCCTTTCTCATGCCCCATCCTGGCTCTCCTCAGACCATTTTTGAGCTCCTTCCTCGCCTGCCTGTAATCTTCTAGAGCTGAGCTTGACCCTAGCTTCCTCCACCTTATGTAAGCTACCTTCTTCCTTTTGAAGAGAAGCTCCACCGCTCTCGTCATCCAAGGCTCCTTTATCTTACCCCTTGCCTGTCTCAGAGGGACATATTTATTCATCACTCGCAACAACTGTTCCTTAAACAGTCTCCACATGTCTATAGTGCCTTTACCATGGAACAATTGCTCCCAGTCCATGCTTCCTAACTCATGTCTAGTCGCATCATAGTTTCCTCTTCCCCAATTAAATATCCTCCCATTTTGCCTAATCCTCTCCTTCTCCAGAGCCATGTAGAATGTGAGGCAGTTATGGTCACTATCACCAAAATGCTCTCCCACCACAAGATCTGATACCTGCCCCGGCTCATTTCCGAGCACCAAGTCTAGAATGGCCTCTCCCCTCGTCGGCCTGTCAACGTACTGAGTTAGGAAACCCTCCTGAACACACCTTACAAAAACAGCTCCATTCAAATCTTCTGCTCGAAGGAGGCTCCAATCAATATTGGGAAAGTTAAAGTCACCCATTACAACAACCCTACTACATCCACACTTTTCCAAAATCTGCCGACCTATGCTTTCTTCAATCTCCCTGCTGCTATTGGGGGGCCTGTAGTAAACCCCTAACGAGGTTCTGGATGTGAGTTTGCTCGCTGAGCTAGAAGGTTAGTTTTCAGACGTTTCGTCACCATTCTAGGTAACATCATCAGTGAGCCTCCGACGACGCGCTGGTGTTATGTCTCGTTTTCTATTTAGTCACCCTAACGAGGTGACTACTCCCTTGCTGTTCCTAATTTCCACCCGTACTGACTTGGTAGGCAGATCTTCCTCGGCAATGGAAGCTTCTGTAGCTGTGATACCCTCTCTGACTAGTAGTGCTACACCCCCTCTTTTTCCCCCCTCCCTATTCTTTTTAAATGCTCTAAACCCTGGAACATCCAGGAACATTCCTGCCCCTGAGAAACCCATGTCTATGTTATGGCCACAACATCATAGCACCAGGTACTGATCCATGCGCTAAGTTCATCACTTTTATTCCTGATACTCCTTGCGTTAAAGCAAACACACTTTAACTGATCCCTTGGTTCCTTCCCAGCAAAATCCTTCCCACTAGCTGGTCTCCCTCTTGCTATTGCCTCACCTGCATCAACTCTCACCTCCGGTATACAGCTCAGGTCCCCACCCCCCTGCCATACTAGTTTAAACCCTCTCGAACTACTCGAGCAAACCTTCCACCCAGGACATTGGTCCCCTTCCAGTTCAGATGCAACCCGTCCTTCTTGTACAGGTCCCACCTTCCCCAGAAGGCATCCCAATTATCTACATATCTGAAGCCCTCCCTCCTACACTAGCTGCGCAGCCACGTGTTAAGCTGTGCCCGCTCCCGTTCCACGCCTCGCTATGTCGTGGCACCGGTAGTAAACTAGAGAACACTACTCTGTTCGTCCTGCTTTGCAGCTTCCATCCTAACTCCCTGAAATCACTTTTTATATCCTCAATCCTTTTTCTGGCTATATCATTAGTGCCAATATGTAACACGATTTCTGGCTGTTCGCCCTCCCCTTTTAGAACCTTATACGCCCGATCGGAGACGTCCCGGACCCTGGCACCAGGGAGGCAACATACCTTCTGGGAATCCCAATCCTGACCACAAAATCTCCTGTCGATGTCCCCTACCACGAGTACTTTTCTATTCTGCCCCGTTCCCTTCTTTGCCACAGTGTCAGGCTCAGTGCCAGAGAACTGACTACTATGGCTTTCCTCTGGTAGGTCATCTCCTCTCTCTCTCCCCGCCCCCCCCCCCAAGCAATATCCAAAATGGTATACTTTGCTGAGGGTAATGCCCATAGGGGATCTCTGCACTGTCTGTTTGTCCCCTTTCCTCCCCCTAACTGTAACCCATCTATCCTTGTCCTGAGCCTTAGGAGTGACCAACTCCTGGTAACTCCTCTCAATTACCCGCTCTGCCTCCCGAATGATCCGTAGTTCATCCAGCTCCATCTCCATTTCCCTAACACGGTTTTCAAGGAGCTGGAGTTGGGTGCACTTCCCGCAGATGTAGCCAGCGGAGACGTGTGCCATGTCTCCCACCTGCCACATTCTGCAGGAGGAGCAAGCAACTGCCCTAGCATCCATACCCCACTTATCTGAACACCCACTCAGTACTAAAGTAGAAAGCTTAGCTCAAGTTGCTATAAAATTAATAACAAACTTATATTCAATAGAGAAAGTTTAGAATGAACCTTACCTTATTAACTAGGTTAGAGGAGGAGGGCGGGTGGGAGACACTACAGTTGTAGAGTCTTGGGTTTAGCTGCCTTGCTGATATATATGGTCACTGCTTTCCTTCCCGGCTGCCCCTCTGGTCCTTGTCACTTCCTCTGCTGCTCCCGCTCCTTCTGTGAAAGGGAAAACACCGCTGCCCACTACCGGTAAGTAATTTTAAAAACCTGCCTTACCTTAGCTGCAGACTTCCAGGTTCTTCTTACCTCCGCTGCTGCTCGCACTCAAAAAATCTGCATTGTTGGAGGTCTGGTTGGATGGTCACTTCTGAGGTAGAGCTGCATGTTTGGGTCATAGAAATCTCCAGCACAGAAAATGGCTCTTTGATTAGTGCAGATTCAATGGATTAATAACAAACCTAACTATTGTAACCCCGTTTACCAGCACTTGGCCCATAACCTTGTATGCCTTGGCATTGCAACTGCACATCTAATTATTTCTTAAATGTAATGAAGGTTTCTGTTGCTACCTCCCATAAAGGCAATTTGTTCCAGATTCCCTCCCCACTTTGGGTGAAAAAGTCTTTTTTCCCCTCACATTACCTCTAAACGTTCTGCACTTTGCCATTGGTCTATGTCATTTGTCTTTCCATCAAGGTAAAATGTTTCTTCCGACTTGCCTGTCTATGGTGCTCATAATTTTATACGTCTCAATCATTTCCTCCCTCAGTCTCCCCAGCTCTTAGGAAAGGAATGCCAATCTGTCCAATCTCTCTTCACATCTGAAAATCTACAACCCAGGCAACATCTGCACCCTTTCCAGCATAGTCACATCCCTCCCATAATGTGAAATCCAGAGCTGCACACAATACTCTAGCTGTGGCCTAACTAGTATTTTGTACAGTGCCAGCATAACCTCCCTGCTTCTGCACTGTGTTACAGCTTTTAAAGGTAAGTATCCTATATGCCGCCTTAACCACTTTATCACCTGTCCTGATACCTTAAGGTACCGGTGGACATGCATGCTAAAGTCCTCTGATCCTCGGTGCCTCCCATTATGTATTCCTTTGCGTTGTTTGTTCTGCCCGATTGTGTCACCTTGCATTTATCCAGATTGAACTTCACTCACAAATCACTATATCACAGATTGTAGGAACTACAGATGCTGGAGAATCTGAGATAAGAAGGTGTAGAGCTGGATGTACACAGCAGGCCAAGTAGCATCAGAGGAGCAGGAAGGCTGACATTTCGGGCCTAGACCCTCCTTCAGAAATAAATTTCTAAAGAAGGGTCCAGGCCCGAAACATCAGCCTTCCTGCTCCTCTGCTGCTTGGCCTGCTGTGTTCATCCAGCTCTAAACCTTGTTATCTTATCAATATCTTGTATAGCTAAGGCATTCCTCCTCTCTATTTACCACCTCATCAATACGTTTGCAGGAAATACAAAAATTGATAAAGCTTCCCGTAATGCAAATCGTAAGGGCTCCAATACTGACCCTATGGACTCTGCTAGACACAGACTTGCAGTTGGAAAAACACCCCTCAACCATCATCCTCTATTTCCTGTCTCTTGGCTAATCGTGGATTCAATTTGCCAAATTTCCTTGGATCCCATGGGATGTCATCTTTGCTGTCTGTCTCAAATAATTACTTATCAACAAATATTACTAAAAAACACTTGTATCAGTGATAATGGGAACTGTAGATGCTGGAGAATCCAAGATAACAAAGTGTGGAGCTGGATGAACACAGCAGGCCAAGCAGCATCTCAGGAGCACAAAAGCTGAAGTTTCGGGCCTAGACCCTTCATCAGATAGGGGGATGGGGACAGGGTTCTGGAATAAATAGGGAGAGAGGGGGAGGTGGACCAAAGATGAAGAGAGAAAAGAAGATAGGTGGCAGCGGGAGAGAGATTATCTTCTTTTCTCTCCATCTTCGGTCCGCCTCCCCCTCTCTCCCTATTTATAAGAGAACCCTCTCCCCATCCCCCTCTCTGATGAAGGGTCTAGGCCTGAAATGTCAGCTTTTGTGCTCCTGAGATGCTGCTTGGCCTGCTGTGTTCATCCAGCTTCACACTTTGTTACTAAAAAAACTATTTGGACATTCATTGTAGCTGTTTATTTGGATCAAGCTGTGTATAAAATTGCTGCATTCCTATTGCAATAGTGACTGTACTCCAGAAGAATTTCATTGACTATAAAACCCTAAGGGATTTTCTGAGGTGGTTACAATGTGCTGGAGAAATGAGTTCTCTCTTGATGTTGAGTCTGCAATCCTGCTTTCATGGGGATTTCTGCAGCTTATAGAAATATTTTGGTGGTTTTTACATCTTTGTGAAGCTGCTCCAGGAAACTTGTGCTTGATCTCTCTGGACTGTGTCACAGAGAGAGGCTGAGGCAAGAGGGCTTGTGCTTTTTTTTAAGGAAAGCTCAAAGTGAAATCAGTTGAGAGTAGATTTAACATTTCCAACTGTGAAAGATTTTGTTTGTTTCTTTAATTACTGGGAACTGTTTAGTTTTTGAGAACGAGTGACCTTCAATTTGAAACACAAAATTGTGTGGAATTTTGTTGTGCCTAATCGTTTAACAAAGCAGTCTGCTGTTGCTTGTAACAATTTCATCAGTGAGTCTTCAGTACTACTTCACTCTGGTGGGCTGTTACCGATTGCTGAGCACACGTTGCACGCTACTGACAATTGCACTCGGAGATGACTGATCTGTGCTCTGCAGAACAGTTAGCATAGCCACTTCATTGTTTAAACCAGGGTGAGCATTTGAACACTATATGGATTGCTATCCCCTGTCTCACTCCAGTTTGGAAAATCCATTTAATTTACAGTCTATGTACATGCATTTGTTGTAACAGGATTGCATTTTTAAAAAAAGTACAAGAGAGTATGTGAAATATTTACCAGAGAGTCAGGAGTGTGGAAGTGGTCTGGGATTAATCGCGTAGCTTTTGCAAAAAGCCAGCACAGACATGGTGAGCCGAATGACCTCTATCGGTGCTCTGTGGTTCTGTGATTTGTAGTCTTCTAGATTCAATTAGTATCTGGAAGTCTTGGAAATAACTGGACATTTTCAGGAGCACCACTGATATCTCGGAACAGTAAACAAAATAGCTGCATGTACTCATACTGTTTCATGAACTTTTTGCAAGGACATCAGAAGACCGTGAGCTCTGTGTGTGGGAGAGATTTTGTGGACGAAGCAGAAAACTTTCATTATCTAGGCTGGTGCTTGAGTGCAGTGTTGTAGTTAGATACTTTGAAGGACTCCACCTTCTGAGAGAGGAGCAGGCAGAGCTGAGGCATTCTCACCTTGTCATTGGGGAGTAGTGCTGAAGGATCCCTAGCCTGTCAGTGAGAAGCAATCAGAGCTGAACATCCTCAGCCTGTCAGTGAGGGGTGTGCAGTACTGAGGGACCCCTAACCTGTCAGTGAGGAGCAGGCAGTACTGCGGGACCCCTAGCCTGCCCCCTAGGAGAGAAATTTTCACAGCATATTAAGTATTGGATTCCTGTGGTTGGTGGTAGATGGTCAGCAGTAATGTAGCAGTGATACTGAACGAACAGCAGTATATTTCCAAATTGAATAGTTTGGAGGGAACTTGGAGGTGGTCGTGTTCTCATGTATCTGTTGCCCTTGACTTGGGTGGTCGAGATCATGGATTTGAAAGGTACTGTGGAAGGAGCCTTGCTGAGTTGCTGCAGTAGATTTTGGAGATGGAACATACCACTGCTGTGTGTTGATTGTGGAAGGAGCGAATGTTTAACATGTTGGATGTGGGGCCAATAAAGTGTGCTGCTTTGTTAAGCTGCTTCTGTTGTTGGAGCTGCACCCATGAGGCATGTGGAGGAGTATTCCATCACAATCCTGCCCATGCCTTGTAGTTGGTGGACAGGCTTTGGGGAGTCGGGGGCTGGGTTACTTGCCGCTCATAGCTTCTAACTGTCCTTGTAGTTGCTGTGTTTATTAGGCGAGTCCGGTTCAGTTTCTGGCCAATGGTTATCAACAGGACATTGATGGTTGGTGAGGTACACTCATGCTGATGATAGTAATTGATTAATGTTGTGTGCTGCAAATGTTATTTGTCAACCCAAACTTTGATAATGTCCAGGTCTTGCTGCCTATGGCCACAGACTGCTTCAGTATCCGAGAGTCATGGTGGTACTCAATGTTGTGCAGTTATTGGCAAATTCGGAAGACCTTGTGATGGAGGAGGACCTTTTGATGAAATAGCTGAAGTTGATCCTAGGCCTCAGAGAATATTTCCATCAGTGTGTCTCCTGTGGTTAAAGAAAGTGATTTGCCAGTTTCTTCAGTGCATGGGGACTGCCTCAGCTGCAGTTTTTGTGGATAATTCTGTGACTATTGTTGCAAAATAATATGAATGTCTTGGAGCTCAGGGGATATTCCCGGGATATTCTTACAGCAGAGGCTGGTAAAGGTCAGGCTGCTCTCTTGAATGTAAAGTAATGGTGGTTTTCAAGCTAGAGAGGTTCTGAAAGAGCAAATAGAGAAATGCTCTTTCTTCTGATGAGTAGGGTGATAATCAGCTGTCTGTTATTCAGAATTAAATGGGCATCTCCAGACTAGTGAACGTGTTGGATATATCAGCAACAGTGCAGTCAAGCAGCTCCTCAGCATTAACCTGCCTCGTGATGCCCAGTTTGGGTTCTGCCTGCACCATGTAACTGCTGACTTCGTTACATCCTCAATTCAAACATGGACAAAAGAACTGAGTTCTAGTGGTGCAGTGAGAGTGACAGTCCTTGATGTCAAGGCTGCATTTGACTGAGTTTGGCACCAAGGAGCCCTAGCAAAACTGGGATCACTAGGAATCAAGGGAAAACGCTTCACTAATTGTGTAATCAAACCTCAGTCATCTCCAGGATGTATCTGTAGGAGTTCTTCGGGATAGTATTCCTGAGTCCAACCATCGTCAGCTGCTTCATCAGCAATCTTCCCTCTGTCATAAGGTTAGAAGTGTGGATGTTCAGTGATAACTGCAAGATGTTCAGCACCATTCGCAACTCGTCGGATACTAAGCAGTCCATGTCCCAATGCAGCAAGACCTAGTTGTGGACAAGTGACAAGTAACATTTGCACTGCACAATTACCAGACTGTAGCCATCTCCAACAAGAGAAAGGCTAACCATTGGACCTTGACTTTCAATAACATTGCCATCACTGAATACCTGTAGTTGCTGAAGGTTACTATTGGTGGAACACTCCCCACTTGCCTGGATAAGATCAGTTGCAGCAACATTCAAGAAGCTTGATGCAAGCAGGACAAAGCAGCCACTTTGGTAGTACATCCACTCCCTCCACCACCTCCGAAGTTCATTAGCAGCAGTGTGTACCATCCACCAGATACTTCCAGAAATTCAACAAGGCTCCTTAGGCAGACCTTACAAACGCTGAACAATACCATTTAGATGGACGAGGGCAGCAGATACATGGGAACACTACCACTTGCAAGTTCCCCTATAAGCTGCTCATCTTCCTGACCTGGAAATGTATCACCAATCTTTCAGTGCTGTTGGGTCAAAATCCTGGAATTCTCTCCCTAAAGGCATTTATGGCTCTACCTACAGCCCATGGACTGCGGTGGGTAAGGAAGGCAGCTCACCACCACCTTCTCAAGGGCATCTAGGGATGGGCAACAAATTGTGGCCCAATTAGCAATGTCCATATCCCACAAATTAATAAAAACAAATACTTGTTTTGAGGTGTTAGTGCCTTGACCTGAGCAAGGAAGCTGATTCTATCACTAATTTCAGGAAATAATATTTCATATATTTTACAAGCCTTGGACAAAAAACAGAGATATGGGGTTAAGCATGATTATTCTTATGAGGAGGCATGACTGGCTGAATGGCTTCCTGCATTGTAAGTTGATGATCCAATGAAACCAGCACATGGAACAGGTTTAGTGTTATCTACAGAGCAACAAGCTTAACAAGCACACATTTAAGCATTCTCCACTGTCTCCCTCTCAAATACTGTATGCTGGCAATTGCCCAGCTCCCTGTGTGGAACTACAAATTCAACTGGGTCCTGCTCATGACTGAGGAAACATTTTGCAACAGAATTGGAAAGATTAGCGAATAGTGAAGATGATGAAAAATTCCAATTTAATGAAGACCTATCGCAAAGACTTATAATGTGGGTCATTGTGTCCCAGTATAAAGATCTCCCATGTCAGCACCTTTTGTATGCAGAACCTGGCTCTAATTATTCATGAGGAAGTAATCAGTTGACTCAAACTGTGTAAATTTCACTGAATGCTCACAAAGTCCATTCATAAAATACAAAGGTGTATAGATTTTGACCACAACTTTTCCTGGGTGGTTGGCTCATGGGGCAAAAAGATACCACTTAACTCGATTCTGAGCTTCAGTTACTCATGTTCCCCAGAGGTTTATTTGTGGACCGTGGGTGTCACTAACTGGTATTTGTCCATCTTTAATTGCCCCTGGGCCAAGTGTCTTGCTCAGGGGCAATTAAGAGTTAATCAGATTTAATTGCTTGCTTTATGAAGGAGGGAGACCTCCTTATTGAAAATGCACCCCTCTGGATCTACACAACAGCAAGTGTCACCTACATCATTCAGTACTCTACAGGTAACCTTTTTTTTCTGCCTGTCCTCATCTTTCCTCCCTTGGCTATGATGCCTGACGCAAGAGGGCCACCTCATGGCCTATGCCCACTGTTGTTTTGAAATTTCCCAGTTGTTATAGGTGATCTTCCGCAAGGGCTCTGCTGCTAGTATAAAGCTTGTCTTCAAACTGGTCTTTGGAGTACAGTGATGGAGGAGAGATACTCATGATCTTAACTGGCCCTGTTTTTGAAATGTGCGGCAGATGGAGAAAACATAGAGCCATAGAGATGTATATCATGGAAGCAGGCCCTTCGATCCAAGTTGTCCATGCTGACCAGATAGAACATAGAACATAGAAAAGTACAGCACAGCACAGGCCCTTTGGCCCACGATGTTGTGCCGTGGAATAACCCTAATCCAAAAATAAAATAACTAACCTACGTTCCCCTCAATTCACTGCTGTCCATGTGCATGTCCAGCAGTCGCTTAAATGTCACTAATGGCTCCGCTTCCACGACTACCACTGGTAAACTATTCCATGCGCTCACAACTCTCTGGGTGAAGAAACTCCCTCTGACGTCTCCTCTGTACCTTCCTCCTAACACCTTAATTCTATGACCCCTCGTGGCAGTCAATCCTGCCCTGGGGAAAAGTCTCTGGCTATCGACTCTATCCATGCCTCACATTACCTTGTACACCTCGAGCAGGTCACCTCTCTTCCTCCTTCTCTCCAAAGAGAAAAGTCCAGCCTCTCCTTGTAAGACAAGCCCTCCAGTCCAGGCAGCAACCTGGTAAACCTCCTTTGCACCCTCTCCAAAGCCTCCACATCTTTCCTATAATAGGGCAACCAGAACTGGACACAATATTCCAAGTGTGGTCTCACCAGGGTTTTGTAGAGCTGCAGCATAACCTCGCGGCTCTTAAACTCACTCCCCCTGTTGATGAAAGCCAAAACACCATATGCTTTCTTAACAACCTTATCCACCTGGGTGGCAACTTTGAGGGAGCTGTGCACTTGAACACCAAGATCCTGCTGTTCCTCCACACTGCTGAGAATCCTGCCTTTAATCCTATATTCAGCATTTAAGTTCGACCTTCCAAAATGCATCACTTCGCATTTATCCAGGTTGAACTCCACCTGCCATTTTTCAGCCCAGCTCTGCATTCTGTCAATGTCTCGCTTAAGCCTGCAATAGCCCTCGATACTATCAATGGCACCTCCACCCTTTGTGTCATCAGCAAACATACTAACCCACCCCTCAACCTCCTCATCCAAGTCATTTATAAAAACTACAAAGAGCAGAGGCCCAAGAACAGAGCCCTGTGGGACACCACTCAGCACTGACCTCCAGGCAGAATACTTACCATCTACAACCACACTCTGCCTCCTGTCAGCCAACCAATTCTGAATCCAGACAGCCAAATCACCTTGTATCCCATACCTCCTGACTTTATGAATGAGCCTGCCGTGGGGAACCTTATCAAATGCCTTGGTGAAGTCCATGTACACCACATCCACTGCTCGACCCTCGTCAACCTGTCTCGTGACTTCCTCAAAGAACTCAATAAGATTTGTAAGGCATTACCTGCCCCTCACAAAGCCGTGCTGAATCCCTTTAATCATGCTATGCTTTTCCAAATAGTCATAAATCCTATCCCTCAGAATTCTTTCCAAAACCTTGCTGACCACAGACGTAAGACTGACTGGTCTGTAATTTCCAGGGATTTCCCTATTCCCTTTCTTGAAAAGAGGAACAACATTTGCCTCCCTCCAATCTTCCGGTACGACTCCTGTGGGGAGTGAGGAAGCAAAGATCTTCGCCAGCGGCTGAGCAACCTCCTTTTCTCGCTTCCCGGAGCAACCTAGGATAAATCTGGTCTGGCCCTGGGGACTTATCAATCTTAATGTTTGCCAAAATTTCCAGCACATCAACTTCCTCAATCTTGATCTGTTCAAGCCTGTTTTCCTGCTCCTCAAAGTTCTCATTCACAACAAGGTCCCTTTCCTTAGTGAAAACCGAAGCAAAAAACTCATTTAAGGCTTCCCCTATCTGCTCAGACTCCACGCACAAGTTCCCTATGCTATCCCTGATCGGCCCTACCTTCTGCCTGATCATTCTCTTATTCCTCACGTATGAGTAAAATGCCTTCGGGCTCTCACTAATCCCTCCTACCAAGCCTTTTTTGTGCCCCCTCCTGACCCTCCTCAGTCCACTTTTGAGCTCCTTCCGAGCGAGCCTGTAATCCTCTAAAGCTGTGCTAAGACCCTTGCTTCTTCCACCTTACGTACGCTGCCTTTTTTTCTGACAAGAAGCACATCTGTACCCGTCATCCAAGGCTCCTTAATCTTACCCCTTCTTACCTGTCTCAGAGGAACAAATTTATACATCACTCGCAACAACTGCTCCTTAAACAGCCTCCACATGTCAGCTGTGCCCTTTCTGTGGAACAATTGCTTCCAATCTGTACTTCCCAACTCCTGTCTGATAGCGTCATAGTTTCCTTTGCCCCAGTTAAATATCTTCCCCTGGCAACTGCTCCTTTCCTTTTCCATGGCTATGGTAAATGTGAGGCTGTTGTGGTCACTGTTGCCAAAGTGTTCTCCTACCACGAGACCTGACACCTGTCCTGGCTCATTGCCGAGCACCAAATCCAAAATGGCCTCCCCCCTCGTCGGCCTGTCCACATACTGAGTAAGGAAACCCTCCCAAACACACCTGACAAAAACGGCTCCATCCAAACCATCTGCACTAAGGAGGTTCCAATCAATATTGGGAAAGTTGAAGTCACCCATAACAACCCTGCTACGTTTGCACTTCTCAACAATCTGCCGACCTATGAGTTCTTCGATCTCCCTACTGCTATTTGGGGGTCTGTAGAAAACCCCCAGTGAGGTGACTGCTCCCTTGCTGTTCCTAACTTCCACCCATACTGACTCAGTCGACAAACCTTCCTCAGCAACCTCAGCCCATACCACCTCGGTAGACGAGTCCTCATCAAAGGTTCTTTCAGCCACCGTTATACGTCCTTGACCAACAAAGCCACACCTCCCCCTCTTTTACCACCTTCCCTGACCTTAACAAAAGATCTAAACCCTGGAACCTGCAACATCCATTCCTGACTCTGCTCTATCCATGTCCCTGGAATAGATATCCTAAATTAGTCTAGAGATAATGGGAACTACAGATGCTAGAGAATCCAAGATAATAAAGTGTGAAGCTGGATGAACACAGCAGGCCAAGCAGCATCTCAGGAGCACCTCAGGCTCTCTGATGAAGGGTCTAGGCCCAAAACGTCAGCTTTTGTGCTCCTGAGATGCTGCTTGGCCTGCTGTGTTCATCCAGCTTCACACTTTACTATCCTAAATTAGTCTAGCCCTATTTGGCCCAATATCCCTCTTAAACCCTGCCTATTCATATATACATCCTGATACCCATTAAATATTGTTCCAGCTTCCAACATTTCCTCTGGCAGCTCATTTCATACCCGCACCACCATCTGCATGCAAAAATTGCCCCTCAGGTCCCTTTTAAATCTTTCCCCTCTCACCTTAAACCTATGCCGTCTAATTTGGGACTCACCCACCCCAGGGAAAAGACCTTGGCTATTCACCCTATCCACGCCACTTCTGATTTTATAAACCTCTATAATGTCACCCCTCAACCTCTGATGCTGCAGGGAAAATAGCCCCAGCTTAGTCAGCCTCTCCCTATAGCTCATACCCTCCAACTCTGGCAATACCCTTGTAAATCTTTTCTGAATCCTTTCGAGCATCCCTCCTATTGCAGGGAGACCAGAATTTCATGTATTATTCCAAAAGTGGCCTAAACAATGTCTGGTACAGCCGCAACATGACCTCCCAACTCTTGTACTCAATACACTGACCAATAAAAGCAAGCATACCAAACCCCTTCTTCATTATCCAGTTGACCTGGACTCCCCTTCCAATGAACTATGAACCTGTGCTCCAAGGCCTGTTTGTTAACAACTCTCCCCAGGACCCTATCATTAAGTGTATAAGTCCTTTTTTGATTTGCCTTTCCAAAATGCAGCACCTCACATTCATCTAAATTAAACTCCATCTGCCACACCTCAGCCCATTGGCCCATCTGATCAAGATCAGTTTACACACTGAGGTAACCGTCTTCGCTGTCCACTCCACGTACAATTTTTCCGTCATCTGCAAACATACTAAACATAACTCCTATGTTCGCATCCAAATCATTTATATAAATGTTCATAAAGGTGTTATGTCATTGCAAGTCTTTCTTTTTCTTGAAATTTCCTTTCCACTTTATCTTAGCTTGGACATGTTTTTAAATTCCTTTTCCAATCTGAATTTCTGGGTTTTTTTTGCTGACTTATTCCTCTTCCCTAAGATGGGGAATTTCAAGACTAGGGGGCACATTTTTAAGGTCAGAGGAAAAAGACACGAGGCAAACCTTTTACACAGAGGCAGGTTCACGTGTGGAATGAACTTCATGATGAAGTGGTGGATGCAGGTACAGTTACTACATTTAGAAGATTGGATATATGAATAGGAACGATTTGGAGGCATATGGGCCAGGAGAGTCAGGTGGGACTAATTTAGTTTGGGATTAGGTTTGGCATGGACTGGTTGCACCGCAGTGTCTGTTTCTGTACTGTGTATGACTCCATGACTCTCTGATAATATGTTCTGAACCACTTGTGGGAGTCTATCATCAGAAATAATGAGCTCCTTGTAGTGAAGGTACTTTCCAATTTGATGGAATCTTTCGCAAATCTGCAGTTCAGTGCCTGTCCCATCCCTTGCCTTAAAGCTATTGCTGGAATTTTTTTTTAATCCTCTGGTAACGACAAGCAAAATAATTGTTCATTTCATCCACCATTTCTTTATAGCCTACTATTAACTTTGCATTCTCGCTTTCTAGAGGATCATAACTCACTTTATACTTATTTTTCACTTTTAAATATCTTATAGAGGTAAATAGAAACTTTTGCTATTATTTTTAAATTCCCAAGTAGCTTCCCCTCATATTCTAAATTTATCCCTTCTGATTAATCTTCTAACCATTCTCTGACGTCTTTTATAATCTGACCTAACATCTGGCCTCCCTCTTTTTTTTTGCAGTTATATCCTTTTTCCTCAAGTTTATGCACTCCTTAGTTTTAGTTAGCCATAGATAGTGGATCTACCCTTTATAGAATTTTTCTTTCTAGTGGGAATATGCTTATTCTGAGTATTCTGACATCCACTGTGTCTCTTGATCTATTCCTAGCCTGGTATGTCAGTTCACTTAACACAGTTGCCCTTATTTAGGTTTAATCACTAATCTTAGACCCAGTTTTCTCCCTTTCAAACTGGATGAGAAATTTAATTTCATGACGGCAGCTGCTACCTAAGGATGCTTTAGCTCAGAAGTCATTAATTAACCCTGTCACATTTCACAATATAAAGTCTAACATAACCTGATTTCCTGAACTAGTTTTCAGTTAAGATCCAGACCTACAGTGGAAGTTAATTATTTCATGGTCTATGTGTCACTGTCTAGACCAGCATTTCCAGCACTAATTCCCTCAAACGAGGTGGTAATCTACCTTCCTGAACTGCCACAGACCTGGCAATTTCGGAAAATGTATTGCACTGATAGGAAGGGAGTACCAGGATTTTTGACCCAGCAACACTAAGTGAATGGTGATATATTTCTAACTCTGTGGTGTGTGGCTTGGAAGGGAATGTGCAGGTGGTGCTGTTTCCATGGATCTGCTGCCCTCCTTCTAAGGGGTAGAATTTGCTGGTTTAGAAGGTGTTGTCAAAGGGAACCTTAGTGAGTTACAGCAGTGCATTTGCAGATGTCAATCCTCTCTGGTCAGGCTGTGACTATACCTTGTGATATGGACAGTCTGAATTTATTTGGTTGTGGACTCATGGTGTAAAACTGCCTCTAATTTGGTTCCAATTGTCACTGTGGTGGTTATCTAACTGGGAGATGATGGCCTAGTGGTATTACCACTGAACTGTCAACCGATAGACCCAGTTAATGTCTGGGGACCTGTGTTCAAATCCCACCATGGCAGAAGGTGGGAATCAGATTCAATAAAAATATCTGGAATTAGGAGCCTAATAATGACCATGAATCTGTTGTCAATTGTCAGAAAAACCCATCCGGTTCACTAATGTCCTTTAGGGAAGGAAATGGCCATCCTTACCTGGGCTGGCCTATGTGTGACTCCAGACCTACAGCAGTATGGTTGACACTTAATTGCTTTCTGGGCAATTAGGGATGGGCAATAAATGCTGCTTGGCTGGCAATGCCATCATCCTATGAATGAATAAAGAGGAAAAAAATTGAAAAACAGCTGCTAATGAGATTTGGAAGAGTCGCACTGCTGCATTCAGTGCTGTGATGTAGTAGAGTTGAGGGAACTTTACTTGTGGCGTGGGATTGTTTGCTGATGCTATTCCCTTACCCTGATGTCTGTCACCTGATGCACTTGTTTCAGGATGTACGTTACCACTCCTTCCAACTAGGCAAGAACACAGATCCAGATAAAGAAGACAGTACAGAATTCAAAAAGGCTTTCACTGTTCATCTTGTGCCAGACCCTACACTAATGTACCGTCTTCATCGCCGCTTCAGTGAAATTGAGCTGGAGAAGACATACCGGGAAATCGAAGAGCTACAGGTAATGTTGGGTTGAAAGGAGACATTAATGAGATGGTAAGATATAGGAGCAGAATTAGGCCATTTGGCGCATCGGATCTGCTCTGACATACAATTGTGACTGATTGATAGGTCTCTCAACTCCATTCTCCTGCTTTTTACCCTTAAACTAACTATCTCCATCTTAAATGCACTCACAGACTTAGCCCTCCACATTCTCAGCCCTCTACATTCTCTTGCAGCACACACATTTGCTGCTCTCTGGCTGAAGAACGTCCTCCACATCTCGGTTCTAAAACATCATCCCTTCACACTAAGACTGTGCCCTCAGGTCCTAGTCTCTCCTACTAGTGAAAATATCATCTGTATGTACAGTCTGTCCAGACCCCTCAGTATTCTGTAAGTTTAATCAGATTCCCCTCATCCTTCTAAACAATACTGAATAGAGACCCAGCGTCCTCAACTGCTCCTCATATGACAAGCCCTTCATCTCCAGTACATAAACTAATTCTGATTTTCTTACAGAATTTAAGGAATGTTTATTGGGGCTTTAAGAATTAGAGTCTGTAGATTCCAACTGTTTTACCACAAAATTCACTGTTAGGCCTTATCTTTTGTCTTTAATTCCTAGCTACAGTTCTGTAAAGACCATCATTGCTTTAATCATCATGCTGTTTTGAAAGATTTAACAATTAACCTCACTCCCCTTTGTTGCAAATTTCTCCTTTTGAAGTATTTATCCCGTTTCCTTCTGAAAGTTCCGGTTGAATTTTTTTGCCACTGCCCTTTTAGGCAGTTTGTTTGAGATCTCCACAACTTGCTGCATTAAAAGGAATTGATTTTCCCTGCGTTACAATTTTCCACCAATGACCTTAAATCTGTGTGCTCTGGTCACTGACTCAGCTGTGAATGGAAACACTGCTCCCTGTATAAACCATCATAGAACCTTCCATTTCTTTGTGTTCTCCAAAAGAAATAGGTGCATGTACAAGGTGAACAAAAATGTTGACATTTTGAGCTATTATTCAGCTTGTCAATACTTCCAGCTCCACTGCATGCTTCTCCAAGAAAGAAAGATACAATAACAGTATCCTAAAATTGCATCACTACTTCCTGATTTGGCACTTGTGTCCTGTTTTATTCAGTCTTCTTTAATGTCATTCCCAGCAACCCCTTCGTCCATTTGGGTTTCTCAATGATGGAAAATCCTCAGAACTTCTCACGCTGTCTCTTTCTTGTACGCTAACTGTCTTGAGTGTACGCAATCTCTCCCATTTCTCCCTGTCCACACTTTGCTGACCTCTCTGCCTGTGTTCTCAGTGGTAATCAATCTCTCCTCCTTGCTGTCACACTCTTTGCCAGTCTTTCTGTCTCTGCACTTATTCTGTCTGTGCTCTGTGCTAATCTCTCGCGCTCACGCTCTTTCTGTGCCCTGTGCTAAGCACTCTGTATTTTGCAGGTGGAGATAAAGAACCTCAGTATATTGACACCAGAAGGCGAGGCTGGAGCCTCCTGGCCAATTGGCATCAACCCACCGTTCAAACCTAAAACCCGCTTCGAGGTTATCAACTGGGAATATTTCACAGAGGAGCAGATTTACTCGTGTATCGAAGGCTCTCCAAAGTGTGAGCTCCGAGGCATCAACAAGGCAGACATTAGTGACATCATTGAGACTGCAGTTCAGCAGCTGAACGAGAAGTACCAGCCCCTGTTGCGCTTCCGCAAGAGGCAGCTTCTCAATGGCTACCGGCGTTTTGACCCGACTCGGGGAATGGAGTATACACTAGACCTTCTGCTGGAAGCCCACACCCAGAAAGGTTACAGCCGGACCATTGCCAAGCGGGTCAGTCTGCTGAGGCCACTCAGCAATGTGGAGATCATCCCCATGCCATATGTGACCGAGGCCACCCGTGTTCAAGTCATCCTGCCCCTCACCATACATGAGGAGGGCTATGTGGGCAATTTCCTGGACACCTACTCCATGAATGCCCTTGATATGCATGACAACATGTTGCTGACTTTCCTCTTCATCTATGACCCCTTTGATGCCCAGCGCGTCAGCCAGAATGATGTGTTTGCGGGGGTGAAGTCAGCCATAGCTGAGATTGAAAAGCGTTACTCTGATGTGAAAATCCCATGGATTAGTGTCAAGACAGATATTCCTTCCCAGGTGAAGATCATGGACATCATCTCCAAGAAGCACCCTGTGGACACTTTGTTCTTCATCGCCAGCGTCTGGACTGAGATCAATGGTGAGTTTCTCAACCGCTGCCGCATGAACACCATAAACAATTGGCAGGTCTTCTTTCCTATCCACTTCCAAGAGTATAATCCTGCTGTCATCTATCGGGAGCAGCAGACCCCCTCCTCTGCTGAGTTCCTGAAGGATGGCCATTTTGACCGCCGTGTTTTTAGTGAGTCTTGCTTTTTCAATTCTGACTACATGGCAGCCCGTACCAAGATGGCTGCTGACATCCTGGACAATGACGAAATGCTCGAAAGTATGGAGGTGTATGACGTGTTCATCAAGTATTCGAACCTGCATGTCTTTCGGCCTGTGGAACCAGGCTTGGTGCAGAAGTACACCCACCGCACATGCAACCCCCGACTGAGCGAGGAGGTCTACCACCGCTGTGTGCTCAGCAACCTGGAAGGACTGGCATCACGTTCCCAGCTGGCTTTGGCCATGTTCGAGCAAGAGCAAGCCAACAGCACTTAGACTTGATTTTGTAACAAGGAGTATTTTGGGACTTAATCATCTACAATATTTGATGTGACATGAGGTACTGTTGGCTGTAGACCTGGTAGAGGGAGGCATTTCATCTTGAGAATCTCCATTCAAATCTATTCTTCATGTAAAGGTAGTGGTCATCTGGTACTCTTCCCAACACCCCCACCCGTCCACAGTAAAGCAAACAATCGAGGCTAGTGATCAATTCATAACTTCAAGCCTCAGATCAACAGATTTTGAGCAAAATTTGTTAAAGTTTATGCAGTTGCCCTCTAGTTATGTCAGTTTTGTTTTTATACTGTGCAAATGAGTAATCTGAGATTGGTATCATTTTTGGACAGGCATTCCCAAAGGTTGCTCGATGGCAACATTGAATTCTGAATAGAAATAGATTTCAAGGTTTTTCAATGGCCTTTCCCCATTGCTACGCAGATTTAGATGTTGTCACCAAATTGCCTGTTGCATAGATGTTGCCTGTCATTCAGTGCTGGCTTGATCATTTTAAAAAAAACATATAACTAGAGGATTTCATCACGCCTTAATGATCAGCCATGATCCTATTGAATGGTGGGATAGCTTCCTAGCTTGAAAATCGCTGCTGATCATAAAGATTTGGAATTTTGGACAGTTATAATCCAGCAAGGAATTGGCTGCTGCTTTCAGTTTTTTCCTTATTTCTCCATGTGCAGATTTCCATAGCCCAAATTCAGCCGTATCTGCATCTTCAATTTTTTAAAAATAATATCTTCAGACTCCCTGTGGTGCTGCATCATGGCCTTTTCTTATTACTCTTCTCAGCATCTGAACAGTTCAGAATTGGACAGGAGCTGCTGCTTTCTCTAGTGCTAGGGATTCTCATTTTGATGAGCAAAAGAATCCTCAAGAAAAAGTGCAATGATAAATGGAGGGGAGATTTTGTAAGGCAACTTGACAGATCTGTCTGATCTTCAGCGTAGATCAGCCATTATTTTACATTCCATAAGAGCTTTAACAAGAGCACCTGACAGGATGAGATCATTTGATATGACGATCTCAGTGCTTAGCACTGCTGCTGCACACCACCAGTGACTTGGGTTTGACTCCAACCCTCGGCGACTGTCTGTGTGGGTTTCCTCCAGGTATTCTCGTATCGTCCCACAGTCCAAAGATGTGCAGGCTAGGTGAATTAACCATCAGAAACGCAGGGTTACAGGAATAGAATGGGGGGAGGGGTGGATGGTGTCTGGGTGGGATGCTCTTTGGAGGGACATTGACTCAGTTGGCCAAATAGCCTGCTTCCATACTGTAGGGATTTTATGATTCAGCACATGCAGACCTCCAGCATACTCTGTATACTGTACAGTGTTTAGTTGCAGATGCTACCCATCCATTTGATTTCCTTAAGGAGAGTTCTGAGCTTTCAGTGGAATGAGGACCATTAGCACTAGTGATTGGATCACTTTCCTGTATCAATCACCCTTGTTAGTGCTGAGCACTCCCTATATGGTGGGATACATAGAATATAGTGACGTGAAACCAGATCTTCTAGCCCAGGAACATAAAGCTCCTGTAGTTCTGAAGAAGTCTCATTGGATTCAAAACATTCACTGTTTTCCTCTCTCCACAAATGTCACCAGACCTGCTGAGTTTCTCCAGCATTCTGTTTTAATGTCAGATTTCCATCATCTGCAATTCTTTGCTTTTTTTTGTATTCCTAAAGCTTCCGTCCTTGTCCTATCTTGTAAAACAGTCTGCACCATGCATGGTTTCTAGTTTCTGACTTTTCAGGCAGTGTTGCCAGTTTGTTTAGTTTTAGTCACCTGGCTCAGGCTACCAGAAGAGTACTTTCACTCCCCTCTGCCTGCACTGCTTTTGAAACCCTTCCACATATGGTGAGAGCTTGTGTCTCACTCAGCTGTGCGGGAATGGTTCCTCTGAACTCCAAGAAGGGTCATCCCTGCTCTGATAAGAAATGCCTTTTAATGGATAATTTAGTGAATGGTTTACTTATTGTCACTTGCATTTTACAGTGAATAATTACAGTAAAATGCAGCGAAAAGCTTCAACATTCTCCACAATCTGGTGCCTTTTGAATAGTTTAAGAATAATCCTGACACCTGCATTGACACTCCTCTGCCACTGTCAGCATTGGACCCACCAGTGTAGGAGTCACCACTTTTTAGGTGTCATCTCTTCATCGCCGGGCCTGCCTTGCCAATGCTGATGTCATGTCCTGTGTTGAACCCACACTCGCCCCACAGCCAGGAGACCCTGCCTACAGCGACCAAGAGTCCCTGCCTCCCAGCCAGATCAGGCCTCTGTTCCCATCTCGCCAAGAGTCCAACTGTGGCCACTCTCCTCTGAGATATCAAAAATTACAGAGGGATCTTGATCAGATGGGGACGTGGGCTGAGGTATGGGAAATGCAATTTAATATGGATAAGGGTGAGGTGTTGCACTTTGGAAAGTCAAACCAAGCTAAGACTTGTACAGTAAATGGTAAAATCCCAAGGAGTATAGTGGAACAGAGGGTTTTAGGACTACAAATACATAGTTTATTAAAAGTGATGTCAGAGGTAGACAGGGTGGTGAAGAAGGCATCTAACATGCTGGCCTTCACTGGTTGAGGCATTGAGTATAGGATTTGGGATATTGTTACGGTTGTATAAGTCATTGGTGAGGCTGGACCTGGAGTATTGTGTACAGTTATGATCAACCTGTTACAGGAAAGACATAATTAAACTGGAAAGTGCGCAAAGAAGATTTATGAGGATGTTGCCAGGATTAGTGGGCCTGAATTACAGGGAGAGGTTGGCCAGGATAGGATTTTATTCCTTGGAACTAGGGAGAATGAGTGATCTTATTGAGATGTATAAAATCATGAGGGGCATAAGATGAATACATAAGGTTTTTTTTCCCAGGGATGGGGAATTGAAAACTAGAGAGCATAGATTTAAGGTGAGAGGAGAAAGATGTAAGAAGCACCTGAAGGGCAACTTCTCCAGACAGAGAGTGGTGTGCATGTGGAATAGGCTGCCAGGGAAAGTGGTTGAGGCAGGTACAATAGCAACGTTTAAAAATCATTTTGGATAGTACATGGATAGGAAGGGTTTGGAGGGATATGGACCAAATGCAGGCAGTTGGAACAAGCTGAGCGGGCACCATGGTCAGCATGGACCAATTTGGGCTGAAGGGCCTCTTTCTATGCTGTATTACTCTATGACACTGTGTCGCCTTGCCAGCGCCACCATCTTGAAATGCCTGCTGCTGCTGCCACCGATCACCATGAGGAGCCATGTTTGCCACCATCAGGAGGAGCTGCCATTCCGTAGACGGCCTGCTGTAGCTGCCATGTCAATTTTACCAATTAACCCTCCTCAAAAGTATTCATTAAAAATGAAAGGAAAAGAGCAGAAGTAAAAAGAAAGTGGGGAAAGAAAGGCTTGCGGGAGTGGATGAGCCCCAGGATGAGACTCCATTCAGCACTGCTACGTCCATTTTGAGAATGTGAGGGCACATTTAGTTTTATCCCGTTTCCTGTTCACTAGTTCGAGGGACAGCAGCTGATTCCTGTTGCTCTTGCCTGCTGTGAGGAAGGACCAAGCGTTGAGTCCTGGCTATGTATGAGATACTGTGACTGATGTTGACTTCCCAGGAAAGGGAACTGAGAATCAAACAGGATTCTCATTCCTGATCATTCTGATAATATATTGTGCCGTCAGCTGACCTCATTCATGTGCACAGACATTCATTTAGGACAGTATTGACTGTGCTAATGTCCTGTTCAACACTTAACCATCTCTAATCTCTCATGTAAATGTTAAGAACTTCACTAAGCTCCTGGATCTGTCAGACTCATTACATAGTCCTTACAAGGCTATTGGAACTTGAATGCACATGTTCCCTTCAGGGTGATAGGGAGATGGTTGAAGGAAGGAGAAGTCTAAAGACTGTTTATCAGCTTTGTGTTTTCTCTTTGTCTTTTCCCTCCCAAAGTTATTTTTTTGAGGATGTGATTCACTGTTTGATTTGATTTATACTTTGTTTCCCATTGTCAGTCTTTTGGTGCTGGTTTACTGTTGGGAGCTTCTCCTACTGTTTGGTTATGTTTATGTTAATGTTATTCATCATTTCAGATGACTTCCATTGTTTCCACATGAGTGCTATGCACAGTGCTCCCCCGACACATTGCAGGTCTAGAAGGGCAGAAGCTGTAACTTCCCAGGTTATGAATATTCAACCAAATTTCTACCATTCAGCATTAGTGTTTAAGTGTCAGTGTTGAGGGGGTGCCGTGCTGTCAGAGGTACTGTCTTTGGATGAGCCATTAAATTGAGGCTGCTTAGGTAGATGTTAAAGATCCCATTGCACTTTTGGGTTAAAGGAACAGAGCAAGGACTCTGGCATCCTTGTCAACCTTTCCTTTGTTAACATCAGTTTTATTTTTCATTTGTTTCATTGTTGTTTTGGAAGGGTCTATGTGTAAACAGCTTGCCACATGTACCTGCATAACAGTGGCTTTGACAGTAATTCTAATCTGTGAAATGTTTTTTACTGTCTTTTATTTGCAATTTACTGTAATCGTCTTGGCAGAACTGCTACCTGTAAACAATGTATTGCACTTGTCAGAATGCCTTGCCCCCTTTAGTAAAGGACTGTGTTTAGGGCCTTCTTAAGGTTCTGTCTGACAGTCTTAAATGCTGTAACTCTACGTTGTAACTCTGTTCTCAACATTGCTGCTATGTCATGATTCTGCATTGAGGTCTTAGTGTTTGATTGCTGAATGGGTCGAAAGGACAGCAACGTCACATTACTCAAGACCTCTCGCAAATATATTGTGCTAATTTCCAATGCCATCTAAACAAGTTGACTGTTAACAATCATCATATGAAACTCCATTCCCTAATTCTTTTCATAATCTCTCAGGCACCCAAACCCCTATGAAAGACCACTACTAATGTTGTGCTTTAAAGAAACAAAACACAAACATGGTTATCAGAAATTTAATAATACATTATATGCAGCCGCACAAGCATAGGGCAAAGAAGAGGCACTTCACTCCATTGACTTTGTCGCCAAAACTACACTAATACTACCTATGCTAATAAAGGCAGTGCACCTGCCTTCAAAATCCATATAAGTAACATCAACCGTACTACCCTCATCAATGCACCTGCTGACCTTGTAAAATTAGAACATAGAACACTACAGTGCAGTACAGCCCCTTCAGCCCTCGATGTTGCGCCAACCCATGAAACCAATCTGAAGCCCATCTAACCTACACTATTCCATTATCATCCATGTTTATCCAACGACCATTTAAATACCCTGAAAGTTGTCAAGTCTACTACTGTTGCAGGCAGGGTATTCCATGCCTTTACTACTCTGAGTAAAGAATCTACCTCTGACATCTGTCCTATATCCATCACCCCTCAATTTAAACCTATGTCTCCTCATGCTAACCATCACCATCCAAGGAAAAAGGCTCTCACTGTCCACCCTATCTAATCCTTTGATCATTTTGTATGTCTCTATTAAGTCACCTCTTAACCTCCTCTCTAATGAAATACTATTGTATTTGTTTGGCACGAACTCACTCTGACAAATCTATGCTGGATATCCCTGATTAAACTGTGTCTCCAGGTGGAGATTAATTCTCCTTTTCAGAATTTTCTCTAATGGTTTCCCTACCGCTGATGTGAGACATACTGACCTATAGTTCCCTGGTTTATCTCGTTCTTGAACAGTGGAACCTCATTAGCTCTGGCCTTCTGGTACCTTCCCTGCGGCCAGAGAGGAATGAAACATTTGGGTCTGAGCTCCTGTAATTTCCTCCCTCATTTTCCAAAGCAGCCTGGGATAGAACTCATGCAGACCCTGGGAATTTGTTCACTTTTAAGCCTGTGGAAACCTCAAGATACCTTCTCACTACTGATGGTCAAACTGTTGAAGAGTCTGACTGCCCCTCTTTCTGAATTTTGCACTTACATCCTCTGACTGAGTGAAGACAGATTTGAAGTCCTCATTTTACACCCTACCAATAACCTCCAGGTCCATGTGCAGAATTCCTGTTTGGTCCCTAATGCGCCCTATTCTTTCTCTGCTTATGAAAGAAATGTATAATTTCAATGTAAACCTGAAAAGGACTGCTGTGGCCCCATTGGAGGAGATGAACCCCATACATTTCGCTGTGTGCAGGATTATGACTGAAGGCTTCCAGAAGTACTTTGCACCACTTCATCATGCAGCCTGGTAGATCTGATCTGTCTGTTGACTTGCTAAGCGATGTGCACACAATGTATTAAGGTGAGTGAAGTTTGTGCAGAACTGCTCCTTTTCTGGTTGAGGTAGCTAATACAGCAATGGTGCAAAGTGTTTCACCACAAAGCAGCTGGAAAGACCCAGGTGTGCATTTTTCCATTGTCCCTTCTCAAGTTGCTGAACTAAGTGGGGAGTCTTACCTACTTGTTCGTTGCTCTGTCCACCTCTTTGGCTTGTGTAGTCCTCCAAATAGTATATGAAGACTGTACTCTTGTACACATAGAGGGCTAAAATCCGAGCTTCCTTTCTCTGAATTGTACGGCTGACTAGTCACACCAAGGCATGGTACCAGAGACTTCCCTCTACCCAAATGCAGTTGGGCTGGGGAATTGGGTTGGGAGAGGTTACGTGAGGCACTGTCTTGCAAGACCATCTCAACTCTGCATCATTCCAGTACTTGCAGCCTGCAGTTAAGTGGCCCTGTCAGGGGGCAGAAGGGGAACAGGCAGACAGAGCAGGGATCCCCTGTGGTCGTTCCCCTCAATAACAAGTATGCCATTTTGGTTACTGGCGGGGGGAAGAGGGCTGGGAAATGACTTACCAGGGGTAAGCCATGGGCACAGGTCTCTGGCACAGAGTCTGTCCCTGTTACTCAGAGGGGAAGTGGGGAGAGGATGAGAGTATTAGTCATTGGGGATTCCACAGTTAGCGGGACAGCTAGGAGATTCTGTGGGAACGAGAGAGACTCACGGTTGGTGTGTTGCCTCCCAGGTGCCAGGGTCCTTGATGTCTCGGATCGTGTTTTTGGGATCCTTGAGGGGGAGGGGGAGCAGCCGCAAATCGTGGTCCACGTAGGCACCAACGACATAGGTAGGAAAAGGAATGGGGATGTAAGGCAGAAATTCAAGGAGCTAAGGTGGAAGCTTGGAGCTAGAACAAACAGAGTTATTATCTCAGGTTTGTTACCTGTGACATGTGCTAGCGGGGCGAGGAATAGGGAGAGAGCAGTTGCACGTATGGGTACGGGGATGGTGCAGTTGGGAGGGATTCAGATACCTGGATAATTGGGGCTCATTCTTGGGTAGGTGGGACCTCTATAAATGGGATGGTCTACACCTGAACCAGAGGGGTACCAATATCCTGGGGGGGGGGGGAGGGGAAATTTACTAATGCTCTTCGGGAGGGTTTAAACTAATTCAGCAGGGGGATGGGAACCTGAATTGTAGCTCCAGTGTAAAGGAGGTTGAGTAGTGAGGTCATGGAGGTGGTTTCCAGGTCGCAGGAGTGTACAGGCAGTCAGGAAGGTGGTTTGAAGTGTGTCTAATTGAAAGCCAGGAGCATCCGGAATAAGGTGGGTGAACTTGCAGCATGGGTTGGTACCTGGGTCTTCGATGTTGTGGCCATTTCGGAGACATGGATAGAGCAGGGGCAGGAATGGTTGTTGCAGGTTCCGGGGTTTAGATGTTTCAGTAAGATTAGGAAAGGTGGTAAGAGGGGCAGGTATGACATTATTGGTCAAGGACAGTATTACGGTGGCAGAAAGGACATTTGATGAGGACTGGTCCACTGAGGTAGTATGGGCTAAGGTTATAAACAGGAAAGGAGGTTACCCTATTGGGAGTTTTCTATAGGCCTCCGAAAAGTTCCAGATATGTAGAGGAAAGGATTGCAAAAATGATTCTGGATAGGAGTGAAAGTAACAGGGTAGTTGTTATGGGGTCTTTAACTTTCCAAATATTGACTGGAAAAGCTGTAGTTCAAGTCCTTTAGATGGGTCAGTTCTTGTCCAGTGTGTGCTGGAGGGTTTCCTGACACAGTATGCAGATAGGCCAACAAGAGGCGAGGCCACACTGGATTTGGTACTGGGTAATGAACCAGGCCAGGTGTTAGATTTGGAGGTAGATGAGCACTTTGGTGATAGTGACTGCAATTCGGTTATGTTTACTTTAGCGATGGAAAGGGATAGGTATATACCACAGGGCAAGAGTTTTGGTGGGGGAAAGGTAATTATGAGGCGATTAGGCAAGATTTAGAATGCGTATGGGGAAGGAAACTGCAGGGTCTGGGCACAATTGAAATGTGGAGCTTGTTCAAGGAACAGCTACTGTGTGTCCTTGATAAGTATGTACCTGTCAGAGAGGAAGTGATCGAGGGAACCGTGGTTTATTAGATTCCCTAAAGTGTGGACATAGGCTCTTCAGCCCAACAAGTCCACACCATCCTTTGGAGCATCCCACCCAGACCCACCCCCTTATAACCCACACACCCGTGAACTCTACAGGCAATTTAGCATGGCCAACCACCTCGCCTGCACATCCTTGGACTGTGGGAGGGTTGATAGATATGGAACAGATCTCAGAGGTAGGTTCTTTACTCAGAATAGTAAGGGTGTGGAATGCCCTGCCTGCAACTGTCCTGGACTCGCCAACTTTAAGGGCATTTAAATGGTAATTGGGTAAACATATGGATGATAATGGAATAGTTTAGGTTAGATGGGCTTCAACTTGTTTCACAGGTCAGCGCAACTTCGAGGGCGGAAGGATCTGTACTGCGCTGTAATGTTCTATGTTCTAACATTTGATTGTGCTACCAATGCTTTAGGCAAGTAGTGATGAATAATGGAACCGGGAAATGCTAGAACTGTACTGTACACAGTTGCATTACAGAATAATGGAGAAAGGAGTTGTAATTATATAAATGCCTTTCGCAGCTTTGGGGTGTTGCAAAGCACCTGAAACACTTCTGAAGCATAAGGTTAAGCTTCCACTGGGTATTTCAAGAAAGACACTGGTGATGGTTTAACCTGAGGGTTAGCATGCCTTAGACAAGGGAAGAGGTTGAGAAAGAGATTCCTTCGTGATGACCTCAGCCAGTGCAGAAATTTGACCCATGCTGTTAGTGTGACTCTGTAGTGCAGATCAGCCATCCAGCTAATTGAGCTAATCATAGTCCCTATTGTGGTGAAGAAACTGAGACAACTAATTTATTCAAGAGCGCACTCTGATAGTGAGGGCTAATTATTGACCAGGATGGCCCGGATAACTTCACTGTTCAACTTTGAGATCATTTCATGGGATATCTTGTATTCACTTCAGAGAGTAGGTAAGCCACATTCACACATCCAAAGGTTGAAATGTTCAACAGTGCAGCACTCCCTCAAAAACTACGCTGAAGCATCAGACTAGGTTCTTGTGCTCAACTCTTTGGAATGGCATTTGAACTCAAACTTCAGACTGAGAGGTATGAGTGCCACCCACTGAGCTGTAGCTGGTTAACTGAAGAGAATTGGAAGTTAAATCAACTCCATCTTGAGGCAAGATACAAGGAACTAGTAGTTTATGTCTGAGGGTCTAATAAGAACAAAACAAGTAGCAGACACTCTCAGCTATAATTTCAAAATGTCTGTGGTAAGATGATTTCTATGAACTGCAGACCTACACAGGAAAAATGCAGGAATGGGCATGGAAATGATAGACTGGTTATATGGAATGGTTAGTAAACACTGGGATAGACTTGAATTCATCAGAACCCATCAGCAGGGATATTTAAAATGGCAGCTCATGCTTAACCGATGATTGAATTTGTCAAGAGGGTAAAAATAGAAATGCAATGGATATGGTTTATCCGTAATTTCAAGGCTGATAAAATACCATTTGGGGCAAAGGCATTTTAAAAAGCATTCATTCATCGGGTGCAGGCATCACTGGCTAGGCCAACAATTAGTGTCCATCTCTAATTACTCAGAGCTTTTAAGTGTCAAATGTTGCTGGGGGTTTGGAGTTACATGACTTCCCTAGTGAACATGATGAGGTTTTATGACAAGCAGCATCATCGTACTCCTAATTCCAGATTTTTGTTTTAAACTGAATTTCACCATCTACCTTAGCAGGAATTTGAATCCCAGTTCCCACAATATTACCTGGTTCTTTTGATGAATAGTCTAATGATAGTACTGCTAAGCCATCACCACCTTTCCTTGGCATGTGGAATTAAGGTCAATTTAGCTAGGGTGATGTTTAGAGTGTAGAAAATGCAGTGTATGGAGTTAATGCATGGCGTGGAAAGCTGGGTAATGTTCCATGGTGATCTGTGTTCATCTCAACATTGATTATACTTAACGACCCAGCCTTGACAGCCCTCAGCAGCAAAGAATTCCACAGATTTCAAAACAGTTTTCAAACACCAGCCCGTTCCCTGCCTGCCTGACCCTGTCTCTTCATCAAACTGTTTCTCCTTTAATCTGTCTCACTTCTTCTAAAGAAATGTGTTTAGGCCCTAGTGATGGCTGTGGGGTATATCATTCTTCCTTGTTCCTGTCCCACCTGGGGCCCTGCCACAACTCCTTCTCCAGTACATTGATGACTTTGTCAGTGCTGATTCCTGTTCTCAATCAGAATTGGAAACGTAGTCTGGATTGGTCCCTATTTCCATCCTTCTCTCACCTGTACCTGGTCCATCTGAGTCTTCCTTTCACTGTCTCACCTTGAAGGACAAGGGTAGCAGGTACGTGGAAACATGATCCCTTCAAGTTCCCTTCTAAAGCCCTCGTTTGGAACTATATCATTGGTCCTTCAGTGCAGCTGGGTCAAAAATCCTAGAATTCCCTCCCTTTGGGCATTGTGGGTCTATCCATAGCACATGGACTGCAGGGGTTCAAGGGGCACTTAACCAAGATCATCTCAAGGGAAATGAGGGACGAACAATGAACACTATCCCAGCCAGCAATGCTCACATCTCCTGAATAGGGGGGAAAATACTCACCAATTTCCATCTAGGTATTTGTACAGCTTTCTAAGCTCAACATTGAGTTCAGCAGTTTCAAACAACAGATACTGTCCTTCATAGATAACAAAGTGTGGAGCTGGATGAACACAGCAGGCCAAGCAACATCTTAGGAGCACAAAAGCTGATGTTTCGGGCCTAGACTAGGCCCGAAACGTCAGCTTTTGTCCTGCTTGGCCTGCTGTGTTCATCCAGCTCCACGCTCTGTTATCTCGGATTCTACAGCATCTGCAGTTCCCATTATCTCTGATACTGTCCTTCATTTCACTTGCACCCCTCCCCCCAGCCCCAAGATGGTTTCATTTTTCTAGTTTTGCTCTCAGTAGAGTTGAGCTATACTCTGCCATTAACACCAACTCTAACTCAATCGGTCTTCTCCACAGCCGTTACCACTCCCTTTAGTATTTGTCCTGTGATAGCTGTGGGCTCCAGCCTTCCCTTCAGTCCCACTTCCTTCTTCTCACTTTTTTCTACAAGATAAAACCCATCATTTTTCCACCTCTCTGAAGTCAGGCAATACACAACATATTAACTCAGTCTCTCTCCCTCCTCCCTAAGCTGCCAGATGTGCTGAGTTTCTCCAGCACTTTCTGTTTGTATTTAGGTCTCCTTCGGAGCTAGGGTTTGTGATTCTGCCACAAAGGATTAATTTAGTTTAAAACTGCCAAGAGCAGACGTGTTATTTTGTCACATGGGTAGTAGGTGAAAAGTTTCCACTGACACTTAAGTACCATAGCTTTTTTTAATTTAAGTTAGCAGCTCATTTGCAGAATCTAGTCTCCACTTCAACAAAAAAAGTAGTCCACCCCCCCACCCCAAAACTGTCCATTCCCAACCGAAGTACAATACAAAGTTTTATCAAGCAAGTTCACAGTTACATTGTCAAACACTGCAGATGAGCACGTCTATTTGGATAGAATCTGCAGAATGCACTTGGCTAGAAAGCAACACAGCTTTGTACAGTTAAAACAAGACTTGGAGACAAAACATTGAGACTAACAGGGAAGTTAGCACACAGCAGTTTAAAAACTGCTTTGACAACAATCGATACACCAGAATAAACGAGATGGACAAGCTCGGCTGGGGCTAGAGGAAGAAACCAGGAGGAGTTTCCCAAAGGCCAGATGTTTCAGGCACTCTCTCATTGTGCTCACATCAGTCTGAGCTCTGGGATATCGGGGAACATCCATGGTTGCATCTAGTGTAACAGCACCACATCTACTCTCAAAGATTGTGCTGTTCAGGAAGAACATGCAATGGGCTTTGCTCTGCCATTGGTTAAACTCATGACCAAGCCCCCACCCTGACTACTCCAACACCTTTGTCAATGAATAGTCTCTCCAGCTCGGTCTTAAGCATTTTCAATGACTGCCTTCATCAGTCTCCGGGTAACACAGCCATGGCTCTCAGAAACAATGCTCATCCCCTTCTTAAATGAGCAACCCCACAGTTTTAAAATGTTGTAACTGTCCCACAGAAGGAACTGTACTCCCACAACCCACTCCCTCCAGTTCCCTTCAGGATTTTGTAGGTTTCAATAAGATCACCTCCCACATACAGATCCAAGCTTCCTTCTGGAAGGTAGCACCTAATCCTAGGAACCAGTTTTGAATGAACCTGGGATAAGAACGCCCAGCTGGACGTCTACTGTTTCCTCCATCGGGTGGTCACAGTCTCCCACAGCTGCTGGGCAGAATCCTGGGATATCCATCAATAATCTTTATGGAGATGTCACACAGACTCCCCATCACTGTCTCCCGCCTGAAAAAACCGAAAGACCTGCAGATGCTGTAAATCAGGAACAAAAACAGAAGTTGCTGGAAGAGCTCAGCAGGTCTGGCAGCATCCGTAAAGGAAAATATCAGCATTAACGTTTCGGGTGCAGTGACCCTTGCTCAGTTTTTGTGAGACTGCATGTGCCCAGAACAAATGTGAACATAACTTGGCCTGACCCGATCTCGCGTTGAACAAAGTGTTGTAGGCCAGGAGAAGGTTCACTTGTGATGCCCTCATTGCCAAATAGCCTGGCTCTACAGAGTTCGGAGATTCACAACAGCAACCGAGGTATCACAGTCATTGTGCGAGAAGTGGCACGACCTGACAGTCACAAAGGGCAGGGACTTTTGGATGGTGAGGGGTCTTTAATTTTGAAACAGCCACAGTGCGAGAAACTGTTCATCCAAAGAATGGTCACTGCATTCGAAATGTTACACCTGCTTCTACCTCTCTCTCCACATAGACCTGCTGAGATTCCCAGCACTCTGTTCTTATTTCGGATCTCCAGTTGTTTGCTCTTTGATTGTTTTTTATCCCCTAAATTTGTTGAAATCACAGAATAATTCCAATGTACCAGGAGACCATTCATCCCAAAAGGTCCATGCTAGTCAACAGAACCATCTAGTTTGAGTCCAGCTTCCAGCTGCTCACACCTCTTCAAGGCAGCAGGGAGAGTGTTTGTGTTGTGGGATTTATTGATTACTACATGTCATGAGGACATTAAAAATTGTTTCTACAGACTCTGCTGGAAATCACAGACTGGGTTTGGGGACCTGGGGTGGGGTGGAGGATGTTTTTATGGCAGGGTTCCTGGATTACCTGTCTCTAGCTGTCCTACCCTAGATGGTGTTAAGTTGCTTTCCTGAACCTGCTGCAGTCCATGACTGCAGTGAGCACTGCTGGGATGGTGTGAGAGCTATAAACTAGAATGGAGTCACTTGGAAAGAACACCCACTGGTGTCAGTGCAACAAGACCCCAGCAGGAAGCTGAACTAAAGCAGCCTCAGCTCACTTACTGTCACTCCCAAAGTTCACAGATGTTTCAAGAGTTAGTTCCAATAAAGAATGAGGCAAAGCTACAATAACATCAAGCCTCAGGCTCTAACAGTTGATGTGAGGGAATGTTTCACTGCAATGCTGCTTAAACACAGCCAGGGCCCAGGGTTCCAATCTCTGCAAAAGACTTGAGACATCTCCTCTTAATGTTGCCCCATGCATGAGCGATATTTACTCATGTTGACCACAGCAACAAGCCTGTCACTGAGAGGTTGGATTCTGGTCCAGCAGGGCTCAGGTCTTATACACTGTGCAGAGACAGCTATGGCGTCCTCAGCAAATAGCTATCACAATCAGCTCCCCCTGCTCTACTAAACTGAAAGTAAAACGTCATTTACTTTTCCAAACCAAAAGTGAATCTCCCTCTATTAAATACAAAGCTAAGTTCCTTCTGCTCTTTTAACTGAAAGTAAAACTTTCTCAACATCGTCCTCATCAAACACTCCCAGGACACGGACAGCATGGGGTTTGACATCGATCCTGAACAATATGCCTTTACTTCTTCCCTCATAACAGTTGTCATTGCTACGGAAACTCCTGCATGAAAAGGTCTAGGTTCAACTCTGGTCTCCATGCAGTAGGAAAGATGTTGTTAAACTTGAAGGGTTCAGAAAATATTTACAAGAACATTGCCAGCGATGGAGAGTTTGAGCAATAGGGAGAGACCGAATTGGGGCTGTTTTTTCCTGGAGCATCCTTACAGAGGTGACCTTGTAGAGGATAGATAGGGTAAATAGACAAGGTCTTTTACCTGGGGTAGGGGTGTCCAAAACTAGATGGCATAGGTTTAAAGTGAGAAGGGAAAGATTTAAAAGGGACCGAAGGAGCAACTTTTTCCCGCAGAGGGTGGTGCATGTAAGGAATGAGCTGCCAGAGGAAGTGGTGGGGACTGGTACAATTACAACATTTAAAAGGCATCTGGACGGGTGTATCAATAGGAGGGGTTTAGAGGGATGTGGGTGAAATGCTGGCAAATGGGACTGGATTAATTTACGATCTCTATTCAGCGTGGGTGAGTGGGACTGAAGGGTCTGTTTCTGTGCTGTACCTTTTTAGGACTTTATGGGTGATCCTAGTTTTTCCCTGTCCTTGTGGTCACATGATCCCATGATAATGAACTTGTTGATAGTCACAGCAAATATTCCCTTACATGAAGTGAAGGAAAGAGCATCTACCATCTACACTCCCTCCACCACCGACGCTCAGTAGCAGACAGTGTCTACAGGATGCACTGCAGGAGTTTATCCAGGCTCCTCCAACAGCACCTTCCAAACCCCCTGGTCACTCCCATCTAGAAGGACAAGGACAACAGATGAATGGGAACACCACCCCCTGCAAGTTCCACTCCAGGCCACTCACCATCCTGACCTGGAAATATATTGCTGTTCTTCACTGTCTCTGGGTCACAATCCTGGAATTCCTTCCCTAATAACATTGTGGGTCTAGCTACAACACATGGACTGCAGCGGTTCATGAAGGCAGCTCACCCCCACCTTCTCAAGGGGAAAACTAGGGATTGGGCAATAAATGCTGGGCCCAGCCAGCAACAACTACATCCCATGAATGAATCAAAGAATATTTCACATTTTAGTGATTGTGTGGCCTCTTGGAGCGAGCTTATTAATTCCCAGAGCTCAGATTGCTCTGACCCCGTCTCTGGCTCAGGCACAAACAATCCGACCACTGTATGTTCATGGTGTGAATGGCTGTAGCTGAGTCTCTGAGGAACACTGAAAGGGAGAGGGGAAATAGGGATGGAGAGGGGGACAAGGAGCAGGGGGAGGGCTGGGGCTATAGGGGTGGGTGCTAGCGATAACCATGGCAGACCCATTGGTCCTGAATTGTTGGCTCCAGTGACAGTGCCCTGTGATTGGCCGGCTTCATTTGGATGCAGTGAGAGAGCCAGCTCTCCTCCGCTACTGTGTGTGTGTGTGTGTGTGTGTGGGTGTGTGCGTGCACACGCGCGCACGCAACAGGGCAGTGTGTAGGTGGGGGTGGGGAAGATAGAATATGTATGTATGTGTGGGGGTGAGGTGAAGAGACAGTGTGAGTGTGAGAGAAACAGAGAGGGGGAGAGATTGTGTGTGTGTGTGTGTGTGTGTGTGTGTGTGTGTGCGAGAAAGTTGGCAGATGACACTAGGATTGGTGGAGTAGCAGATAGTAAAGGGGGCGCTCGTAGAATGCGGCAGAATACAGATACATTGGAGAGCTGGGCGGTGAAATGGCAGATGGAGTTCATTCCAGGCAAATGTGAGGTGATGCATTTTGGAAGATCCAATTTAAGAGTGAACTGTATGGTAAATGAAAAAGCCGTGGGAGAAAATTGCACGGAGAGTTCTGGGTGTTCAGGTCCACTGTACCCTGAAGGTGGCAATGCAGGTCGATAGAGTGGTCAAGAAGGCATATGGCATGCTTTCATTCATCAGACGGGGTATTGAGTACAAGAGTTGGCAGGTCATGTTACAGTTGTATAGGACCACATTTGGAGTACTGTGCACAGTTCTGGTCGCCACATTACCAAAAGGATGTGGATGCTTTGGAGAGGATGCAGAGGAGGTTTACCAGGATGTTGCCTGGTACGGAGGGCGCTATCTATGAAGAAAGGTTGAGTAGATTAGGATTACTTACATTAGAAAGACAGAGATTGAGGGGAGACCTGATTGAGGTCTACAAAATCATGAGGGGTATAGACAGGGTGGATAGCAAGAAGCTTTTTTACAGAGTGGGGGACTCAATTACTAGGGGTCACGATTTCAAGATGAGAGGGGAAAAGTTTAAGGGAGATATGCGTGGAAAGTTCTTTACACAGTATGTGAGAGTGTGTGTGAGTGAGTGTGTGTGTGTATGTGAGTGTGTGGTGAAAGAGAGTGTGTGTATTTGTGTGTGTCTGGGAGAGATTGCATGTGTGTGAGAGACTGTGTGTGTGTGTGCGAGAGAGAAAGAGAGAGAGTGTGTGTGTGTGTGTGTGTGTGTGTGTGTGAGAGAGAGAGAGTGTTTGTGTGTGTGTGTGTGTGTGTGTGTGAGAGAGAGTGTTTGTGTGTGTGTGTGTGTGTGTGTGTGTGTGAGAGAGAGTGTTTGTGTGTGTGTGTGTGTGTGTGTATGTGTGTGTGTGTATGTGTGTGTGTGTTTGTGGGGGGGGGAGGAGGGGGGGCTGCTGTAAGGAAGAGAAGGTGCAAGATCCAAACTACACGGCAAGCAATTGGGAAGAGGCCAGCAACAGAGGCTGGTTCCTGTTTGTAGGTGTCCTGGGAGGCAGTGTGGTGTCTATTCCAGTGATGATGATTGTCCGAGGGATTGATTTAGGTGTTGCGCACTCCCATGGCTTGCTCCAGTTCCTGTCTCCGCTGTTGTATCTGAATAAGGAAATAAAGACTCATTAGAAAATGACAGAACTTGCATTTCTCTAGCGCCTATCACAGGCACAACCAATGGAGTGAGTGAGGGCATCATAAGAATGACATCAGCGTATTACTGTGGGATCTTGCTCTGCACAATCAGTGAGATAACGTGCTGGTATTTGATATTGGTGCTGGGGAGATCTCATTGGAGCTGAGGAGAGTGAGAGCTCACCTTCTCACAATTCCATCACTCAGCCTCCAAACCGTTGAGTGAGCCACCCTGTCCTCTCTCTGGGGGACTGCGGTCTGATCTGTGATAACTCTCTGAGAGATGAAATTCCTCCTCCTCAAAGGCGTTAAATGGGAAGACCCTTTGGTTCAGCCTCCCCCACAATCCCCTCGCAGTCTGATCCCTCAGGAGGACAAGGGAGTGAAAGGTTAATGCAGGACAAACAGCAAAATGGAACGGAGATTCATCGGATCAGTGTGGGATTACACTTAATTGAGCTGCAGGCTGAAACGGCAGAGTGGCCACCTCCTGCTCCTAATCATTGTGATTGTAGACATTGGACATGATCGATCATAACACTGCGGCGCTCCCTCAGCACTGAACCTCCGACAGTGCCCGCTCCCTCAGCACTGAACCTCCAACAGTGCCCGCTCTCTCAGCACTGACCCTCTGACAGTGCCCAATCCCTCAGCACGGACCCTCCGACAGTGCGGCACTCCCTCAGCACTGATCCTCCAACAGTGCCCGCTCCCTCAGCACTGTCTCTCTGATAGTGCCCACTCCCTCAGCACTGACCCTCCGACAGAGCCCACTCCCACAGCACTGACCATATAACAGTGCCCACTTCCTCAGCACTGACTGTCCGACAGTGCTGAGCTCCCTCAGCACTGACCCTCCAACAGTGCTCACACCCTGAGCACAGACCTCCGACAGAGCCCACTCCCTCAGCACTGACCCTTCGATAGTGAGGCGCTCCCTCAGCACTGCCCCTCTGACAGTGCAGCGCTCCCACAGCACTGATCCTCCGACAGTGCCCGCTTCCTCAGCACTGAACCTCCGACAGTGCCAACTCCATCAGCACTGACCCTCCGACAGTGTCCGCGCCCTCAGCACTGACCCTCCAACAGTGCGGCCATCCCTCAGCACTGACCCTCCAACAGTGCAATGCTTCCTCAGCACTGACCCTCCGACAGTGTGACGCTTCCTCAGCACTGACCCTCAGACAGTGCGGCGCTCGATCTGCACTGACCCTCCAACAGTGCCCACTCCCTGAGCACTGACCCTCCGACAGAGCCACTCCCACAGCACTGACCCTCCAACAGTGCGGCGCTCCCACAGCACTGACCCTCCAACAGTGCCCACTCCCTCAGCACTGACCGTCTGACAGTGCCTGCTCCCTCAGCACGGACCCTCCAACAGTGCGGCACTCCCTCAGCACTGACCCTCCGACAGTGTGGCACTTCCTCAGCACTGACCCTCCGACAGTGCGGCACTCCCTCAGCACTGACCCTCCGACAGTGTGGCACTTCCTCAGCACTGACCCTCCGACAGTGCCTGCTCCCTCAGCACTGACCCTCCGACAGTGTGGCGCTCCCTCAGCCTGACCATCCGACAGTGACTGCTCCCTCAGCACTGACCCTCCGACAGTGTGGCACTCCCTCAGCACTGACCATCCAACAGCGTGGCACTCCCTCAGCACCCTATCCTCCGACAGTGCCCCTCCCTCAGCAATGACCCTCCGACACTGCCCACTCCCTCAGCACTGACCCTCCGACAGTGCCCACTCCCTCAGCACTGACCCTCCGACAGTGCCCACTCCCTCAGCACTGACCTTGCGACAGTGCCCGCTCCCTCAGCACTGACCCTCCGACAGAGCCCGCTCCCTCAGCACTGACCCTCCGACAGTGCCTGCTTCCTCAGCACTGACCCTCCGACAGTGCCCACTCCCTTCAGCACTGACCCTCCGACAGTGCCCACTCCCTCAGCACTGACCCTCCAACAGTGCCCTGCTCCCTCTGCACTGACCCTCCGACAGTGCCCGCTCCCTCAGCAATGACCCTCCGATAGTGCCCGCTCCCTCAGCACTGACTGTCCGACAGTGCTGTGCTCCCTCAGTGCCTGCTCCCTCAGCACTGACCCTCCGACAGTGCCCACTCCCTTCAGCACTGACCCTCCAACAGTGCCCACTCCCTCAGCACTGCCCCTCCAACAGTGCGGCGCTCCCTCAGCACTGACCCTCCGACAGTGCCCGCTCCCTCAGCAATGACCCTCCGACAGTGCCCGCTCTCTCCGGACTGACCCTTGGACAGTGCCCACTCCCTAGCAATGACCCTCCAACAGTGCCCGCTCTCTCAGCACTGACCGTCCGACAGTGCTGTGCTCCCTCAGTGCCTGCTCCCTCAGCACTGACCCTCCGACAGTGCCCAATCCCTCAGCACGGACCCTCCAACAGTGCGGCACTCCCTCAGCACTGACCCTCCGACAGTGCGGCGCTCCCTCAGCACTGACCCTCCGACAGTGCGGCGCTCCCTCAGCACTGACCCTCCGACAGTGCGGCGCTCCCTCTTGACCGTCCGACAGTACTCGCTCCCTCAGCACTGACCCTCCAACAGTGCCCACTCCCTCAGCACTGACCCTCCGACAGTGCCCGCTCCCTCAGCAATGACCCTCCGACAGTGCACACTCCCTCAGCACTGACCCTCCGACAGTGCCCGCTCCCTCAGCACTGACCGTCCAACAGTGCCCACTCCCTCAGCACTGCCCCTCCCACAGTGCGGCGCTCCCTCAGCACTGACCCTCCGACAGTGCCCGCTCCCTCAGCAATGACCCTCCGACAGTGCACACTCCCTTAGCACTGACCCTCCGACAGTGCCCGCTCCCTCAGCAATGACCCTCCGACAGTGCACACTCCCTTAGCACTGACCCTCCGACAGTGCCCGCTCCCTTAGCAATGACCCTCCGACAGTGCACTCTCCCTCAGCACTGACCCTCCGACAGTGCCCGCTCCCTCAGCACTGACCCTCCGACAGTGCCCGCTCCCTCAGCACTGACCTTCCAACAGTGCCCGCTCCCTCAGCACTGACCCTCCGACAGTGCCCGCTCCCTCAGCACTGACCCTCCGACAGTGCCCGCTCCCTCAGTACTGACCCTCCGACAGTGCCCGCTCCCTCAGCACTGACCGTCCGACAGTGCGGCACTCCCTTAGCACTGACCGTCCGAGAGAGCCCGCTTCCTCAGCACTGACCGTCCGACAGAGCCCACTCCCTCAGCACTGTCTCTCTGATAGTGCCCACTCCCTCAGCACTGACCCTCCGACAGAGCCCACTCCCACAGCACTGACCATATAACAGTGCCCACTTCCTCAGCACTGACTGTCCGACAGTGCTGAGCTCCCTCAGCACTGACCCTCCAACAGTGCTCACACCCTGAGCACAGACCTCCGACAGAGCCCACTCCCTCAGCACTGACCCTTCGATAGTGAGGCGCTCCCTCAGCACTGCCCCTCTGACAGTGCAGCGCTCCCACAGCACTGATCCTCCGACAGTGCCCGCTTCCTCAGCACTGAACCTCCGACAGTGCCAACTCCATCAGCACTGACCCTCCGACAGTGTCCGCGCCCTCAGCACTGACCCTCCAACAGTGCGGCCATCCCTCAGCACTGACCCTCCAACAGTGCAATGCTTCCTCAGCACTGACCCTCCGACAGTGTGACGCTTCCTCAGCACTGACCCTCAGACAGTGCGGCGCTCGATCTGCACTGACCCTCCAACAGTGCCCACTCCCTGAGCACTGACCCTCCGACAGAGCCACTCCCACAGCACTGACCCTCCAACAGTGCGGCGCTCCCACAGCACTGACCCTCCAACAGTGCCCACTCCCTCAGCACTGACCGTCTGACAGTGCCTGCTCCCTCAGCACGGACCCTCCAACAGTGCGGCACTCCCTCAGCACTGACCCTCCGACAGTGTGGCACTTCCTCAGCACTGACCCTCCGACAGTGCGGCACTCCCTCAGCACTGACCCTCCGACAGTGTGGCACTTCCTCAGCACTGACCCTCCGACAGTGCCTGCTCCCTCAGCACTGACCCTCCGACAGTGTGGCGCTCCCTCAGCCTGACCATCCGACAGTGACTGCTCCCTCAGCACTGACCCTCCGACAGTGTGGCACTCCCTCAGCACTGACCATCCAACAGCGTGGCACTCCCTCAGCACCCTATCCTCCGACAGTGCCCCTCCCTCAGCATTGACCCTCCGACACTGCCCACTCCCTCAGCACTGACCCTCCGACAGTGCCCACTCCCTCAGCACTGACCCTCCGACAGTGCCCACTCCCTCAGCACTGACCTTGCGACAGTGCCCGCTCCCTCAGCACTGACCCTCCGACAGAGCCCGCTCCCTCAGCACTGACCCTCCGACAGTGCCTGCTTCCTCAGCACTGACCCTCCGACAGTGCCCACTCCCTTCAGCACTGACCCTCCGACAGTGCCCACTCCCTCAGCACTGACCCTCCAACAGTGCCCTGCTCCCTCTGCACTGACCCTCCGACAGTGCCCACTCCCTCAGCACTGACCCTCCGACAGTGCCCGCTCCCTCAGCAATGACCCTCCGATAGTGCCCGCTCCCTCAGCACTGACTGTCCGACAGTGCTGTGCTCCCTCAGTGCCTGCTCCCTCAGCACTGACCCTCCGACAGTGCCCACTCCCTTCAGCACTGACCCTCCAACAGTGCCCACTCCCTCAGCACTGCCCCTCCAACAGTGCGGCGCTCCCTCAGCACTGACCCTCCGACAGTGCCCGCTCCCTCAGCAATGACCCTCCGACAGTGCCCGCTCTCTCCGGACTGACCCTTGGACAGTGCCCACTCCCTAGCAATGACCCTCCAACAGTGCCCGCTCTCTCAGCACTGACCGTCCGACAGTGCTGTGCTCCCTCAGTGCCTGCTCCCTCAGCACTGACCCTCCGACAGTGCCCAATCCCTCAGCACGGACCCTCCAACAGTGCGGCACTCCCTCAGCACTGACCCTCCGACAGTGCGGCGCTCCCTCAGCACTGACCCTCCGACAGTGCGGCGCTCCCTCAGCACTGACCCTCCGACAGTGCGGCGCTCCCTCTTGACCGTCCGACAGTACTCGCTCCCTCAGCACTGACCCTCCAACAGTGCCCACTCCCTCAGCACTGACCCTCCGACAGTGCCCGCTCCCTCAGCAATGACCCTCCGACAGTGCACACTCCCTCAGCACTGACCCTCCGACAGTGCCCGCTCCCTCAGCACTGACCGTCCAACAGTGCCCACTCCCTCAGCACTGCCCCTCCCACAGTGCGGCGCTCCCTCAGCACTGACCCTCCGACAGTGCCCGCTCCCTCAGCAATGACCCTCCGACAGTGCACACTCCCTTAGCACTGACCCTCCGACAGTGCCCGCTCCCTCAGCAATGACCCTCCGACAGTGCACACTCCCTTAGCACTGACCCTCCGACAGTGCCCGCTCCCTTAGCAATGACCCTCCGACAGTGCACTCTCCCTCAGCACTGACCCTCCGACAGTGCCCGCTCCCTCAGCACTGACCCTCCGACAGTGCCCGCTCCCTCAGCACTGACCTTCCAACAGTGCCCGCTCCCTCAGCACTGACCCTCCGACAGTGCCCGCTCCCTCAGCACTGACCCTCCGACAGTGCCCGCTCCCTCAGTACTGACCCTCCGACAGTGCCCGCTCCCTCAGCACTGACCGTCCGACAGTGCGGCACTCCCTTAGCACTGACCGTCCGAGAGAGCCCGCTTCCTCAGCACTGACCGTCCGACAGTGCGGCACTCCCTTAGCACTGACCCTCCGACAGTGCCCGCTCCCTCAACGCTGACCCTCCGACTGACCCCACTCCCTCAGCACTGACCCTCCGACAGTGCCCACTCCCTCAGCACTGTCTCTCTGATAGTGCCCACTCCCTCAGCACTGACCGTCCGACAGAGCCCACTCCCTCAGCACTGTCTCTCTGATAGTGCCCACTCCCTCAGCACTGACCCTCCGACAGAGCCCTCTCGCTCAGCACTGACCCTCCGACAGTGCGGCGCTCCCTCTGCACTGACCCTCCGACAGTGCCTGCTCCCTCAGCACTGACCCTCCGACAGTGTGGTGCTCCCTCAGCACTGACCCTCCGACAGTGTGGCACTCCTGCAGCACTGACCCTCTGACAGTGACCGCTCCCTCAGCATTGACCCTCCGACAGTGTGGCAGTCCCTCAGCACTGACCCTCCAACAGTGCCCACTCCCTCAGCACTGACCGTCCGACAGTGCCCACTCCCTCAGCACTGTCTCTCTGATAGTGCCCACTCCCTCAGCACTGACCCTCCGACTGACCCCACTCCCTCAGCACTGACCCTCCGACAGTGCCCACTCACTCAGCACTGTCTCTCTGATAGTGCCCACTCCCTCAGCACTGACCGTCCGACAGAGCCCACTCCCTCAGCACTGTCTCTCTGATAGTGCCCACTCCCTCAGCACTGACCCTCCGACAGAGCCCTCTCGCTCAGCACTGACCTTCCGACAGTGTGGCGCTCCCTCTGCACTGACCCTCCGACAGTGCCTGCTCCCTCAGCACTGACCCTCCGACAGTGTGGCAGTCCCTCAGCACTGACCTTCCAACGGTGCCTGCTCCCTCAGCACTGACCATCCAACAGCGTGGCACTCCCTCAGCACCCTATCCTCCGACAGTGCCCCTCCCTCAGCATTGACCCTCCGACACTGCCCACTCCCTCAGCACTGACCCTCCGACAGTGCAGCGCTCCCTCAGCACTGACCCTCCGACAGTGCCCGCTCCCTCAGCACTGACCCTCCGACAGTGCCTGCTTCCTCAGCACTGACCCTCCGACAGTGCCCACTCCCTTCAGCACTGACCCTCCGACAGTGCCCTGCTCCCTCTGCACTGACCCTCCGACAGTGCCCACTCCCTCAGCACTGACCCTCCGACAGTGCCCTGCCCCCTCTGCACTGACCCTCCGACAGTGCCCACTCCCTCAGCACTGACCCTCCGACAGTGCCCGCTCCTTCAGCACTGACCCTCCGACAGTGCCCACTCCCTCAGCACTGCCCCTCCAACAGTGCGGCGCTCCCTCAGCACTGACCCTCCGACAGTGCCCGCTCCCTCAGCAATGACCCTCCGACAGTGCCCGCTCTCTCCGGACTGACCCTTGGACAGTGCCCACTCCCTAGCAATGACCCTCCAACAGTGCCCGCTCTCTCAGCACTGACCGTCCGACAGTGCTGTGCTCCCTCAGTGCCTGCTCCCTCAGCACTGACCCTCCGACAGTGCCCAATCCCTCAGCACGGACCCTCCAACAGTGCGGCACTCCCTCAGCACTGACCCTCCGACAGTGCGGCGCTCCCTCAGCACTGACCCTCCGACAGTGCGGCGCTCCCTCAGCACTGACCCTCCGACAGTGCGGCGCTCCCTCTTGACCGTCCGACAGTACTCGCTCCCTCAGCACTGACCCTCCAACAGTGCCCACTCCCTCAGCACTGACCCTCCGACAGTGCCCGCTCCCTCAGCAATGACCCTCCGACAGTGCACACTCCCTCAGCACTGACCCTCCGACAGTGCCCGCTCCCTCAGCACTGACCGTCCAACAGTGCCCACTCCCTCAGCACTGCCCCTCCCACAGTGCGGCGCTCCCTCAGCACTGACCCTCCGACAGTGCCCGCTCCCTCAGCAATGACCCTCCGACAGTGCACACTCCCTTAGCACTGACCCTCCGACAGTGCCCGCTCCCTCAGCAATGACCCTCCGACAGTGCACACTCCCTTAGCACTGACCCTCCGACAGTGCCCGCTCCCTTAGCAATGACCCTCCGACAGTGCACTCTCCCTCAGCACTGACCCTCCGACAGTGCCCGCTCCCTCAGCACTGACCCTCCGACAGTGCCCGCTCCCTCAGCACTGACCTTCCAACAGTGCCCGCTCCCTCAGCACTGACCCTCCGACAGTGCCCGCTCCCTCAGCACTGACCCTCCGACAGTGCCCGCTCCCTCAGTACTGACCCTCCGACAGTGCCCGCTCCCTCAGCACTGACCGTCCGACAGTGCGGCACTCCCTTAGCACTGACCGTCCGAGAGAGCCCGCTTCCTCAGCACTGACCGTCCGACAGTGCGGCACTCCCTTAGCACTGACCCTCCGACAGTGCCCGCTCCCTCAACGCTGACCCTCCGACTGACCCCACTCCCTCAGCACTGACCCTCCGACAGTGCCCACTCCCTCAGCACTGTCTCTCTGATAGTGCCCACTCCCTCAGCACTGACCGTCCGACAGAGCCCACTCCCTCAGCACTGTCTCTCTGATAGTGCCCACTCCCTCAGCACTGACCCTCCGACAGAGCCCTCTCGCTCAGCACTGACCCTCCGACAGTGCGGCGCTCCCTCTGCACTGACCCTCCGACAGTGCCTGCTCCCTCAGCACTGACCCTCCGACAGTGTGGTGCTCCCTCAGCACTGACCCTCCGACAGTGTGGCACTCCTGCAGCACTGACCCTCTGACAGTGACCGCTCCCTCAGCATTGACCCTCCGACAGTGTGGCAGTCCCTCAGCACTGACCCTCCAACAGTGCCCACTCCCTCAGCACTGACCGTCCGACAGTGCCCACTCCCTCAGCACTGTCTCTCTGATAGTGCCCACTCCCTCAGCACTGACCCTCCGACTGACCCCACTCCCTCAGCACTGACCCTCCGACAGTGCCCACTCACTCAGCACTGTCTCTCTGATAGTGCCCACTCCCTCAGCACTGACCGTCCGACAGAGCCCACTCCCTCAGCACTGTCTCTCTGATAGTGCCCACTCCCTCAGCACTGACCCTCCGACAGAGCCCTCTCGCTCAGCACTGACCTTCCGACAGTGTGGCGCTCCCTCTGCACTGACCCTCCGACAGTGCCTGCTCCCTCAGCACTGACCCTCCGACAGTGTGGCAGTCCCTCAGCACTGACCTTCCAACGGTGCCTGCTCCCTCAGCACTGACCATCCAACAGCGTGGCACTCCCTCAGCACCCTATCCTCCGACAGTGCCCCTCCCTCAGCATTGACCCTCCGACACTGCCCACTCCCTCAGCACTGACCCTCCGACAGTGCAGCGCTCCCTCAGCACTGACCCTCCGACAGTGCCCGCTCCCTCAGCACTGACCCTCCGACAGTGCCTGCTTCCTCAGCACTGACCCTCCGACAGTGCCCACTCCCTTCAGCACTGACCCTCCGACAGTGCCCTGCTCCCTCTGCACTGACCCTCCGACAGTGCCCACTCCCTCAGCACTGACCCTCCGACAGTGCCCTGCCCCCTCTGCACTGACCCTCCGACAGTGCCCACTCCCTCAGCACTGACCCTCCGACAGTGCCCGCTCCTTCAGCACTGACCCTCCGACAGTGCCCACTCCCTCAGCACTGACCCTCCGACAGTGCCCTGCTCCCTCTGCACTGACCCTCCGACAGTGCCCACTCCCTCAGCACTGACCCTCCGACAGTGCCCGCTCCCTCAGCACTGACCCTCCGACAGTGCCCGCTCCCTCAGCACTGACCCTCCGACAGTGCCCGCTCCCTCAGTACTGACCCTCCGACAGTGCCCGCTCCCTCAGCACTGACCCTCCGACAGTGCCCGCTCCCTCAGCACTGACCGTCCGACAGTGCGGCACTCCCTTAGCACTGACCGTCCGAGAGAGCCCGCTTCCTCAGCACTGACCGTCCGACAGTGCGGCACTCCCTTAGCACTGACCCTCCGACAGTGCCCGCTCCCTCAACGCTGACCGTCCGACAGTACCCGCTCCCTCAGCACTGACCCTCCGACTGTGCGGCGCTCCCTCAGCACTGAACCTCTGACAGTGCCCGCTCCCTCAGCACTGACCCTCCGACAGTGCACACGCCCTCAGCACTGACCCTCCCACAGTGCCCGCTCCCTCAGCACTGACTGACCGACAGTGCTGTGCTCCCTCAGCACTGACCCTCCAACAGTGCCCACTCCCTCAGCACTGACCCTCGGACAGTGCGGTGCTCCCGCAGCACTGCCCCTCTGACAGCGTGGCACTCCCTCAGCACTGACCCTCCGACAGTGTCCGCACCCTCAGCACTGATCTTCCGACAGTGCCCACTCCCTCAGCACTGAACCTCCGACAGTGCCCGCTCCCTCAGCACTGACCCTCCAACAGTGCCCACTCCCTCAGCACTGTCTCTCTGATAGTGCCCACTCCCTCAGCACTGACCCTCCGACAGTGCCCGCTCCCTCAACACTGACCGTCCGACAGTACCCGCTCCCTCAGCACTGACCCTCCGACTGTGCGGCGCTCCCTCAGCACTGAACCTCCGACAGTGTGGCTCTCCCTCAGCACTGACCCTCCGACAGTGCCCACTCCCTCAGCACTGACCTTCCGACAGTGCCCGCTCCCTCAGCACTGACCCTCCGACAGTGCCCGCTCCCTCAGCACTGACCCTCCGACAGTGCCCACTCCCTCAGCACTGACCTTCCGACAGTGCCCTCTCCCTCAGCACTGACTTTCCGACAGTGCCCGCTCCCTCAGCACTGACCCTCCGACAGTGCCCGCTCCCTCAGCACTGACCCTCCGACAGTGCCCACTCCCTCAGCACTGACCCTCCGACATCAAGCCATTGGTTCAATAGCTCATGGTCTGACTGTTGACTCTCATTTCATTGTGGAAGGGCTGGGGACGATTAGTGAGGTGGTAAAGCTGCCTCGAGGCGAATTACCTTGCAGTAGAAGTATCTGCTGACAGCTTCCTGTGACCACGGCTGCTGATAAAAATCAGCCCGTCGCTCGTCCTCCGGATTCCCAACCACGTCCGTCATGATCTGTTCAAACAAATAATCCTCATTCTCAGTAATCCCCACATACTGTGAGCCCCCTCCTATCAAGAGATAACGACTGACAAATTCATCCCTGGCCCCCTCTCGACCTGACTTCAACAATCTCCTCTCAAGTGTACCAGGAACCGGAAGAGGCCATTCAGCCCATCTGACCAATTCCACCATTCACTTTGATCTTGGCTGACCTGTATCTCAGTTCCGTACTGTTAGCATCCTGTTTGATTCTGGGCCTTGGTCAGCCCTCACCTCCAGCTGAGTGGGTGAGTAGGATCAGATCACAATTCCCTTTGCTGGAAACAGTCACACAATGAATGCGCCAACACCACTGAGAAGGTTTTTTTTAACCCTTCCTGGATTTTAGCCCCAGAGGGGAGTTTGTCTGTCTGTCTGTCTCTCTCTCTCCTTTTCAGCTTAAAAATCTCAATCATTCCTGGAGTCTCTGTGGTTTTACAGGTTGCGCACAGCTGGAACATTCTCAGTTCTCCTCGCCTTTGTGTTTGGTTGTGACTTCAGTCACTTTGCTGACACTCTATGCCCACTTTGGACAGTGCTGCAATTGAAGGTCGGCCATGATTGAGTAAGTACAAACGGTGGAGTGGCCTCCTCCTGCTCCTTATGCTCTTACAGACACTCAGAGAGACTTGTCAATCACAAGGAATTCTAAGTGAATTTCAGGCAACTGCTGGGATCCAAGAAATGACCAATGCGCTCATGAACAGCAGCTTCAGACAGCAAAGTGTGGAGCTGGATGAACACAGCAGGCCAAGCAGCACCTTAGGAGCACAAAAGCTGATGTTTCGGGCCTGGACCCTTCATCAAAGAGGGGGATGGGGAGACAATTCTGAAATAAATAGGGAGAGAGGGGGAGGTGGATCGAAGATAGATTGAGGAGAAGATAGGTTTCCATCTTCGATCCACCTCCCCCTCTCTCCTCATTTATTTCAGAATCGTCTCCCCATCCCCCTCTCTGATGAAGGGTCCAGGCCCGAAACGTCAGCTTTTGTGCTCCTAAGGTGCTGCTTGGCCTGCTGTGTTCATCCAGCTCCACACTTTGTTATCTTGGATTCTCCAGCATCTGCAGTTCCTATTATCTCAGCTTCAGAGAGCAGTTCACTTTACACAGCTTGGACATACAGGTCTTGAATAAACTGTGTGGTTTCTTGTTCCTTCCTTTCTGGGCTCGTTGCCTGCTTTTGGTTACTCTCAGTCTAAAGCATCATGACCTCCTTCCTGACCTTTATTTTTCCTCTTTTCCTTAACCAAGAGTCAATCACAGATTATCATAGAATTATTGTAGAATCCCTACAGTATGGAAGCAGGTTCTTTAGTCCAACATGTCCACATCGACCCTCAGAGCATCCCACCCAGACCCATTCCCCGAATTTCCCATGTCTAACTCACCTAACCTAAACAACCCTCAGCACCATGAGCAATTTAGCACAACCAATCCACCTAGCCTGCACATCTTTGGACTGTGGGAGGTAACCGGAGCACCCAGAGGAAACCCACGCAGACACGGGGAAAATGTGCAAACTCCACACAGACAGTCACTCCAAGGTTGGGATTGAATCCAGGTCCTTGGCGCTGTGAGGCTGCAGTGCTAACCACAGAGTCGCCCCAAGCTCAAGAAAATCAGAGAAAGGTTACAGCACAGAAAGACGCCAGTTGGGTCATTTTGACTACTCAATGAGTTAATCTCACCCACAGAATTCAAAATATTTCCTCTGCAGAAACTTCTCCAAATTGCCCTTTGAAAGCTCAACTAAACCTGCCTCCCCCACACTCTCAGACAGTACATCCCAGACCCTAACCCCTCGAGTGAACCTGCCTCCCCCCACAGTCTCAGACAGTACATTCCAGACCCTAACCCCTCGAGTGAACCTCCCTCCCCCACACTCTCAGACAGTACATTCCAGACCCTAACCCCTCGAGTGAACCTGCCTCCCCCCACACTCTCAGACTGTACATTCCAGACCCTAACCCCTCGAGTGAACCTGCCTCACCCACACTCTCAGACAGTACATTCCAGACCCTAGCCCCTCGAGTGAACCTGCCTCACCCACACTCAGACAGTATATTCCAGACCCTAACCCCATGGTGTTGGAACATGACTTTCCCTCCTGATGCCAATGGATCTTCTGCTAATTTTCTGAAATCCGCAACCACTTATTCTTGGTCCTTCCACCAATGAGAATAGTCTCTTCCTAATGATAAACCAAAAAGACTGTGGGTGCTGGAAATCAGGGACAAAACCTTTTGGAGAAACTCAGCAGGTCTGGCAGCATCCATGGAGAGGGAAACTGAGTGAAATTTAGAGGCCAGTGACCCTTCTTCGCAGCATCGCGAAGAATTGTCGAAGGGAATTTGTCTCAAGGTCACAGGACTCTAAATGTCTCCACAGACAATGCCAGACCTGCTGGGTTTGTCCAGTACTTTGTAGTGTTTCTGACCAGACCAGTAATATTTTTGAATATCTTTCCAATGGGACCAATCCCAACTTCTTCAAACATCGCCAAAGTGTCTCATTCCTGAAACCATACTTATAAATCACAGTGCACTCTCACCAGTACATTCACCTCTTTCCTGTAATGTGGCACCCACAAATGTACACAATACTCCAGCTGAGGTCTAACAAGTGTCTTACACAAGTTCAACATCAACTCCTCACTCTTGGACTCTATGCCTTATTCATAAAGTGGAGGACACTGTAGGCTTTATTAACTGCTCTCTCCACTGTCTTGCCACCTTCAATGTTCTGTGACATATGCCCAGCTCCTGCACCCTCTCTAAGCGTTGTCTGCTATATTTTCTATCGTCGATCCATGTCTATCCTTTCAAAGTGTTGAATTTTCCCTGCCACCTGTGTGTCCAATCGCTGAATTTTCCTTTCGATCTTGGCCACTGTCACTGACCCCTGATGAGTAAACCAGACTTCCAAATTTTACACCATCCACAACCTGAAATCATGTCCTGCATACCCAAGGTGCAGGGCATTTATACAGATCAGGATGTCCCACTCCTGAATCTTGGGAAACCCTGCTACATGCAAATAACCAACTGGTGCACAACTGCTCTGTGCGGTGCCACTCTGCCAACATTGTATCAGGGTATAGTTGCTGAGTCCTCAATTCCAGACCCTGTCATCCAGGCCAATGTTCACCACTACAAACACCTCATAGTGGGAGTGGCTCAACAATCTTTGGAACTCTCTTCCTCCAAACACCAGTGGAAGCTAAAAGTTTGAATCTTTTTAAGGTGAAGCTCAGCAGGTTCTCAATAAGTGGGGAGGGCAGGGAGGGGTGAAAGATACCAGGGTTCAGCAGGAAGGTGCAATAATCAGATCAGCCATGACCTTATGGAATGGGGGGGTGGTCAGGATTGAGTGACCTCCTCATGTTCCTAATCCATATGTTGTCTAACAGAATCAAAATGCTCAGGGATCTTAGTTTAAGTCCCACATGCTCCAGGGTGTGCAATAACATCTCTAAACAGGCTGATTAGAAAGAGAAAAGAATCAAAATACTCAACTGATTCAGTTAAACTCAAGTTAGCTGGAACAGATCAGTTCACGTTTTCCTGAGTTAATAGTTCACCAAGTTTTCCCAGCACTGAGATTAACCTGATTGCCTGGGGCTTACTGATCTTCAACAAGCCTGTAACCTTTAATTGTGTGGCTGTACCAAATCCAGCATCATTGAAAACAAATCTTCTCTTTCAAAATTTTTGCTCTCAGACTTGCCAGGACATCCCGCAAGAATACCAATTCAAGGGCAAAACATTGTTTCTACTGTACGATAGGGAGGTGCTGATTGGGTTGGCAAGTAGTCACTGATTTATTGACGTTTTGCAGTGAAGAATGCATCAGTTATGTGCTGACTGACAGTTAACTGCCGAGCTTTAACAGTCCAGGCCTTCCTGATATGATCGCTCCTCACTGTATATCATAAAAATTCACAAATGGCCCGAAGATGGTCACTCTTGGTCATGAAATGTGCCCAGTTAGCTCAGAGCAAGGGGAATGTTTCTGAAAACCTGGAGCAACAGGTGAAGCTAGCTGTTTCCTGCCACTAGAGATAGTGGGAACTGCAGATGCTGGAGAATCTGAGATAACAAGGTGTGGAGCTGGATGAACACAGCAGGCCCAGCAGCATGAAAGCTGACATTTCTGTTTCCTGCCACTAGAGATAGTAGGAGCTGCAGATGCTGGAGAATCTGAGATAACAAGGTGTGGAGCTGGATGAACACAGCAGGCCCAGCAGCATGAAAGCTGACATTTCTGTTTCCTGCCACTAGAGATAGTGGGAACTGCAGGTGCTGGAGAATCTGAGATAACAAGGTGTGGAGCTGGATGAACACAGCAGGCCCAGCAGCATGAAAGCTGACATTTCTGTTTCCTGCCACTAGAGATAGTAGGAGCTGCAGATGCTGGAGAATCTGAGATAACAAGGTGTGGAGCTGGATGAACACAGCAGGCCCAGCAGCATGAAAGCTGACATTTCTGTTTCCTGCCACTAGAGATAGTAGGAGCTGCAGATGCTGGAGAATCTGAGATAACAAGGTGTGGAGCTGGATGAACACAGCAGGCCCAGCAGCATGAAAGCTGACATTTCTGTTTCCTGCCACTAGAGATAGTAGGAACTGCAGGTGCTGGAGAATCTGAGATAACAAGGTGTGGAGCTGGATGAACACAGCAGGACAAGCAGCATGAAAGCTGACATTTCTGTTTCCTGCCACTACCCTGTAGCAGCAATTCTTGTGGTGCTCACCACTAACAGGATGCTGCCAAAGAGACGTTCTGTCTATCACACAAATGAGTCATGTGGTATTTGAATTTCAGTTCCACTGTGATGGCAGGATATTTAGGCTATAGATCTCAGTGACTGATGCACCCTGTCAAACAGGATGTCTCTTGACAGTTTGCAACAAGCAAGGCACTGACTGCACCCAATAAGCCCGCACTGGTAAAAATCACAACAGTGTCCAACATTGGATGTGATTCTGTAATTGAACAACATTGCTGGAAACTCGAACATGTGAATAAACACTATGACTGCCAATTTTTGGCTTGTCAGCCTGGCTCACAGTGGGCAGTACTTGCCTGTGCTGGAAGCTACATACATGAACAGATAGAGCCCTGGTCATTGCACAAAGGAAGAACATGTACCTGTTACAGTAACAAAACAGGTGACAGCCATTCACTGATTCATTTCTCAAGGCATTACCTTGGCCAATCAGTCAACCTGCCTGGCAGTTTATGGTCAGTCATCATTAACTGATGTATTCTCCACAGAAACTGTGGCAGTATAAACTTCAGAACTCTAATAATTGTAACTGGAAGAATAAACAAGGAGAAACTGTTACATATGAAAGGACCAGTGTAATACCTCTGTCTGCAATAAACACAAGGACAAACCTCTACAGGAACTGGAAGCAATGAGCCATGCCTGGGAGAAGAGGGAGCTGAAGCTAAATGAGTAAAACTGTTTTGATACCCGCTGACATGGACAAAAAACTGCCCTGATGAAGGACTAAAAGAGTTCATTGCAAGACAGCGTGGAGCTGGAGGAACACAGCAGGCCAGGCAGCATCAGGGGACCAGGAATAACACAATGTGGAGCTGGAGGAACACAGCAGGTCAGACAGCATCAGGGGAGCAGGAAAACTGTCATTTTGGGTCAGGACCCTTCTTCTGAAGAAGTTTTCTGAAGAAGGGTCTCAGCCCGAAACATCAGTTTTCCTGCTCCTCTGATGCTGCCCGGCCTCCTGTGTTCTTCCAGCTGTATACCTTGTTATCTCAGACTCTAGTACCTGCAATTCCCACTGTCTCTAACTGCAAGACAGACAAACAGATAGTGAAGGCCAAATGTAACAAGGAACAAAGGAGTTGCTTCTGATAAGGCAGCAAAGCTGCAACCTCTAGGGTTCCAGAGGTGCCATTAATAGTTTGGATGAAAGAATCTAAAAAGTCGTCAATGATATCATACTATAGACCTGAAGGATGAGAAATTACATAGGAATTTGACACCAGAACACTTCAGCAGCAGAGTTTTGAAGAACAGACTTTATTGGTCAGTGTATTGAGTACAGGAGTTGGGAAGTCATGTTGCATCTGTACTGGACACTCGTTAGGGCCACTTTTGGAATACTGCATGCGGATCTGGTCTCCTTGCTATAAAAAAGATGATGTGAAACTTGAAAGGATTCAGAAAAGATTTACAAGGATATTGCCAGAGTTGGAGGGTATGAGCTATAGGGAGAGGCTGACTAAGCTGGGGCTATTTTCCCTGCAGCATCAGAGGTTGAGGGGTGACATTATAGAGGTTTATAAAATCAGAAGTGGCGTGAATAGGGTGAATAGCCAAGGCCTTTTCCCTGGGGTGGGTGAGTCCCAAATTAGACGGCATAGGTTTAAGGTGAGAGGGGAAAGATTTAAAAGGGACCTGAGGGGCAATTTTTGCATGCAGATGGTGGTGCGGGTATGAAATGAGCTGCCAGAGGAAATGTTGGAAGCTGGAACAATATTTAATGGGTATCAGGATGTATATATGAATAGGCAGGGTTTAAGAGGGATATTGGGCCAAATAGGGCTAGACTAATTTAGGATATCTGGTCAGCACGGATGAGTTGGACTGAAGGGTCTGTTTCATGCTGTACATTTCTATGACCCTGTGACTCTATAACACCACTGCACAGGGACTGAATCTTGGACACTTCCTGAGACAGAGACTGTCAGTTGGAATTGTTGCTAAATTGCACTATTAATCAGGAAATAGCCATGCTCTTTGTGAGGATTAACCTGCTTACTTAAAGGGTCTTATTTTCGTTGCTACATGCAATAAAGTTTAAATCATTGTTTCAGAACTTCATTGTTTAAGATTTCTGAATGAATAACCAAATTAACAGTAACTTGTGGTGATTTATTCACAACAGAACATTCTCCCAGTCAGGGTTTGCTTGCCAACCAGCTGGAACAAATGTTGGTTTTCCTGTAGTTTTGGTATTCTTGTGATTTGTCCTGATGGCTGCAAGATGGACAGCTTCAGCAAGCTCCACACGGCAGGCCAATTCTAACCGTGTTCCCAGCCTCATGGCCCTCACTGTTTGAAGCTGGGCTCGAGATGAACTCTTCCCCCAGCTCTCCCTAATGAAAGGTTCAAGGTGAAGCTTCCTACCTTCAGGTCACGGCTCTGGGACCTCAGCCAGTCCTGAATGTAGCCCTCTGGGTCCTTGGAGAAACTTAGCATGAAGTCCCTCTGAATCTTCAGCTGGTTGATGGATTCGATCGTCTCGTGGATCTGACGATGATAAAGATACAGCTGTGAGAAGCAAAGCCGGCTAATGCAGCTCATTGGCTCAGAACACCGTGATGGCTCTCCGATCGAGCAGCTACTCATCTCCAATCATCACCTTCCCAATCCTTTTCATTCCTGGGATGGGGGAGACAGCGTGAGTATGTGAGCGATGAGTGTGAGCATGTGAGTGTGAGCGTGATGAGTGAGTGAGCACAGCGTGTGAGTGAGTGACAGCTCAGTGAGTGAGAGTGGGTGGTGAACGCAGTGTGTGAGTGAGTGGGAGTGTAAGGCAGGTGTGTGAAGGGGAGTGTCAGGCGTGTAGGAGCTCTGTGTGAAGACTGTGTTAGGGATCAGCTGTGTTCCCCTGTCACGGTGTCAGGATCAGTGTTCACACACAAAGAGTGAACTGGATCAGGATTACAAACAGAGATTACAAACACGACTCTGATCCGGTCTCAGTCACTGCACTGTTGGGGCTCAAAGTTACTGTCTGAGCAAGGGATGAGGAACGATGTCACCAGGAGCACAGCAGCCAGCTGATCCCAAATCCCAAAAGTTAAAAGAAATGGAATACCTTGTTATCGAGTGCAGCAATCTCCTGCTGATTGGCTGTAGAGAGTAGGAAACTGCTCATCTGACCTTTCAGAGGGTCATCGACCTCCACATCGATATCATAACAGGCTGTTTTCTTTTGATCGTTTGGATCCACACTGTACAACAGGCAGTGAGAGACAGTCAAAAACACAGAGCTGGGACATTCACTACTTCAGCTACACTGCATAGCTCAGTGTCAATGCCTACCTGGCCACGTGTGTGTGTGTGTGTGTGTGTGTGTGTGTGTGTCTGTGTGTGAGTGTGTGTGTGTGTGTGTGTGTGTGTTTGTGTGTGTGTGTTATTTGGGGTAGTTGGGGTGGGGGCATTGTTGGGGGGGGATGTTTCTTGGGGCTGGGTGTCATGAGGTTGGGATTTGTGAGGGGGTGGGGTGGGGTTGGGGGTGGGGCTTGTGAGGGAGTAGGAATGGGGGAGAGGTGGTGCCTCTAAGGGGGTGGGGTCCATGGTGGGGGCTGTAAGGGGGTGGAGCCCATGGTGGGGGTGTAAGGGGGTGGAGTCCATGGTGGGGGTGTAAGGGGGTGCAGTCCATGGTGGGGCCTGTAAGGGGGTGGAGTCCATGGTGGGGGTGTAAGGGGGTGGAGTCCATGGTGGGGGTGTAAGGGGGTGCAGTCCATGGTGGGGCCTGTAAGGGGGTGGAGTCCATGGTGGGCCTGTAAGGGGGTGGAGTCCATGGTGGGGCCTGTAAGGGGGTGGAGCCCATGGTGGGCCTGTAAGGGGGTGGAGTCCATGGTGGGCCTGTAAGGGGGTGGAGTCCATGGTGGGGCCTGTAAGGGGGTGCAGTCCATGGTGGGGGCTGTAAGGGGGTGGAGTCCATGGTGGGGCCTGTAAGGGGGTGGACTCCATGGTGGGGGTGTAAGGGGGTGCAGTCCATGGTGGGGGCTGTAAGGGGGTGGAGTCCATGGTGGGGCCTGTAAGGGGGTGGAGTCCATGGTGGGGGCTGTAAAGGGGTGCAGTCCATGGTGGGGTTGGTACAAGGGGGTGAGGCCCATGGGGTGTGTGTAAGGGGGTGGAGCCAATGGGGGTTGTAAAGGGATGAGGCCTGTGAGGGTGAGGGTGTAAGGGGGTGTGGTCCATGGGGGGGGTTGTAAGGGGGTGGAGCCTTGCGGTGGGGTATAAGGGGGTGCAGCCAATGAGGGGTGTAAGGGGACGAGGCCTGTGAGGGTGAGGGTGTAAGGGGGTGTGGCCCATGGTGGGGGTGTAAGGGGGTGGAGTCTACAGTGGGGGTGTAAGGGGGTGGAGTACATGGTGGGGCCTGTAAGGGGGTGGAGCCAATGGTGGGGGTGTAAGGGGGTGGAGCCAATGGTGGGGGTGTAAGGGGGTGGAGCCCATGGTGGGGGTGTAAGGGGGTGGAGCCCATGGTGGGGTCCATTGTGGGGCCTGTAGGGGGGTGGAGCCCATTGTGGGGCCAGTAAGGGGTTGGAGCCCATGGTGGGGTCCATTGTGGGGCCTGTAGGGGGGTGGAGCCCATGGTGGGGCTGTAAGGGGTTGGAGCCCATGGTGGGGTCCACTGTGGGGCCTGTAAGGGGGTGGAGCCCATGGTGGAGCCCATTGTGGGGCCAGTAAGGGGTTGGAGCCCATGGTGGGGTCCATTGTGGGGCCTGTAAGGGGGTGGAGCCAATGGTGGGGTCCATTGTGGGGCCTGTAAGGGGGTGGAGCCCATGGTGGGGTCCATTGTGGGGCCTGTAAGGGGTGGAGTCCATGGTGGGGTCCATTGTGGGGCCTGTAAGGGGGTGGAGCCCATGGTGGGGTCCATTGTGGGGCCTGTAAGGGGGTGGAGCCCATGGTGGGGGCTGTAAGGGAGTGGAGCCCATGGTTGGGGTTGTAAGGGGGTGGAGTCCATGGTGTGGCCTGTAAGGGGGTGGAATCCATGGTGGGGTTGGAATAAGGGGGTGATGCCTGTGAGGGTGAGGGTGTATGGGGGTGTGGCCCAAGGGGGTGGCTGTAAGGGGGTGGAGTCCATGGTGTGGCCTGTAAGGGTGTGGAGTCCATGGTGGGGACTGTAAGGGGGTGGAGTCCATGGTGGGGTTGGTATAAGGGGATGATGCCTGTGAGGGTGAGGGTGTATGGGGGTGTGGCCCAAGGGGGGGGTGTAAGGGGGTGGAGTCCATGGTAGGTCCTGTAAGGGGGTGGAGTCCATGGTGGGGTCTGTAAGGGGGTGGAGCCCATGGGGGCTGTAAGGGTGTGAGGCCCATGGCGGGGTGTAAAAGGTGAGGCCCATGGTGGGTGTGTAAGGGGGTGAGGCCCATGGTGGGTGTGTAAGGGGGTAAGGCCCCGGATGGGGTGTAAGGGGGTGGGGCCCATGCGGGGTGTAAGGGGGTGGGGCCCATGGGGGGGTGTGGGGGGGTGTAAGGGGGGTGGGGCCCATGGGGGGGGGGTGTAAGGGGGGTGGGGCCCATGGGAGGGTGTAAGAGGGTGGGGCTCATGGGGGGTGTAAGGGGGTGGGGCCCATGGGGGGGTGGGGCCTATGGTGGGGGTGTAAGGGGGTGAGGCACATGGGGGGGTGTAAGGGGGTGGGGCTCATGGGGGGGTGTATGGGGGTGGGGCCCATGGGGGGGTGTATGGGGGTGGGGCCCATGGGGGAGGTGTAAGGCGGTGGGGCACATGGTGGGGGGGTGTAAGGCGGTGGGGCACATGGTGGGGGGGTGTAAGCGGTGAGGCCCGTGCGGGGAGCCGGTGTAAGGGCGTGGAGCCCATGGTGGGGTTGAAACGGGGTGGGGCCTATGGTGGGGGCTGGAAGGGGGTGGAGCCCATGGTGGGGGCTGTATGGAGATGGAGCCCGTGGTGGGGGTTGAAAGGGGGTGGGGCCCATGGTGGGGGCTGTAAGGCGGTGGGGCCCATGGTTGGGGCTGTAAGGGGGTGGAGCCCATGGCGGGGTGTAAGATGGGGTCCATGGGGCGGTGCTATAAGGGGGTGAGGCCCATGTCGGGGTGTATAAGGTGGGGTCCATGGGGCGGTGCTGTAAGGGGGTGAGGCCTGTGAGGGTAGGGTTAGGACAGGGTCGGTGAGGGGTCTGCACGATTGGCTGGTTCTTTGGTACCTGATGAGGTGGTTGATGATGATTGGATCTGGAGGGAGCAGCAAGGTGGTCAGTCTCTGGGGGATCTCAGAGAACTTTAACCGGGGACCATCGAATATCTGTGAGGGTGAGAGAGAAACACAAGGTTATTGCAGGCACAGCCATCCCGCCACAGACAGAAAACACTCAGGGTTCGTGGCTGGCAACACATACCCACCCTCCCCCTTCCCAATCCCCCTTCCTCTATCCTGCTGCTCTGGCACATTCTGTGTTCCTTACTGTCAGTCAGGGCATTTATTTGGAAGAATCAGCTTGGATTTGTGAAGGAACAGTTTGTGTCTGAATGAGTTTTTTGAAGAGGTAACAGGAAAGCTGAAACAGGGTAATGCTGTTGATATGGTGTACATGGATTTTCAGGAGATGCTTGATACTGAACGACACTGTCTTATGAGGATGGTTGAGGTCATAATATTAAAGGAACAGTAGCAATGTGGATAGAAAATTGGCTGAATGATAGAAAACCAGAAGGAGCGATTAATGGATGTTTTTCAGGCTGGAGGAAGGTTTGCAGTAGAGCACCCCAAAGATGGTATTGGTATCTCTGCTTTTCCTGACATATAATAATGATTGAAATCTTTTCCTGATATATGATAATGATCTGGATCATGGTGTACAGGAGACAATTTCAAAGTTTGCGGATGACACCAGACTTGGCAGAATTATAATGTGAGGACTCCCAAAGGAAAGTGACAAATTGATGGAGTGGGCAAACAGGTGCCAGTTGAGGTTCAATGCAGAGAAGTGTGAAGTGATGCACTTTGGTAGGAATAACATTGAAAGACAATAAAAAATAGGAGGCGCAAGAGCAGAGGGAACTGGTTGTATATATGCACAGAACATTGAAGGTGGCAAGACAGTGGAGGGAGCAGTTAATAAAGCCTACAATGTCCTCCACTTTATGAATAAGGCATAGAGTCCAAGAGTGAGGAGTTGATGTTGAACTTGTATAAGACACTTGCTAGACCTCAGCTGGAGTATTGTGTACATTTGTGGGTGCCACATTACAGGAAAGATGTGAATGTACTGGTGAGAGTGCACTGTGATTTATAAGTATGGTTTCAGGAATGAGACACTGCAGTGGTGAGGACAGAAGTTGGGAGTGTTCCTGTTGAAGGGAAGGCTGAGAAGAGACTTGATAGAGGTTTTCAAAAACATGACCGGGCTGGACCAAGGAGGTGGGGAGAAGCTGGTCCCACACAGTAAGTGAATTAAGAACCAGAGTTCATAGACTTTTTGTAAAAGAAGGGAATGTGGGGTGAGAAAACCGTTTTCACTTGGTGAGTAATTTGGGTCTGAAATACACTCCGGGAAACATGGAGGAGGCTGGTTCAGCTGACGGCATTTGAGAGGGTCCTTGAATGGTTATGGGAGGAAGCAAGAGGTTGGGCATTTGCTCAGAGCCCTCTGCACTGTGATTACCCGTCAGCCCTGGCCTTTACCTGCTGGAAGTACTTGTCACAGCTGATGTACTCCTTGTCATGACAGTCCTGCAGTTTGTTGGTTTTGATGTACTGCCACAGAGCCTGGACAATGGCTGATCGAGTCTGAGTGTGAATTCCCAGTAAGCGAGCCAACCGAGGGTCCAACTTAAACTGGGGAGGCTGTAAGACACCCATCCCGAAACACACACACTGAGATTCCAACCTGGACCAGCCTCCCGTACAGACCAACCATCCACCCCCCCATCTGGTCCAGACCAACCACCCACCCCCATCTGGACCAGATCACCCACCACCCCCATCTGGACCAGACCACCCACCCCCCCACATCTGGTCCAGACCACCCACCACCCCCATCTGGACCAGATCACCCACCACCCCCATCTGGACCAGATCACCCACCCCCCTCATCTGGTCCAGATCACCCACCCCCCTCATCTGGTCCAGATCACCCACCCCCCCCCATCTGGTCCAGACCATCCACCCCGCCATCTGGTCCAGACCAACCACACCACCCCCATCTCATCCAGACCACCCACCCCCCCCCCCCATCTGGCCCAGACCACCTACCCCCCCCAACTGGACCAGACCACCCACACCCCCATCTGGACCAGACCACCCACGCCCTCATCTGGACCATCCACTCCCCCATCTGGACCATCCACTCCCCCATCTGGACCAGACCACCCAACATCTGGAACAGATCACCCACTGCCATCCAGCCCAGGCCCCCACCTGTCCACCCACCTCATCCGCGCCACCCAGACCATTTCACACAGTCCAGGCCACCCACCGTTCGGAACGGACAACCAACCTCCATTGGCCCAGCACTGACCACCCTTACCACATCAATCCAAACTCCCAGAACCTCCCATTGAGACCACTATCCCATCCTGTCCGACCCCAAACAGGTGACCAAGCCACAGGGTATGTCAACAGAAGGAAATGAATGAATTCCAAAATAAGCAACTCTCTCTCTCTCATGAAAATGTCAGAAGAATCCTTAAGGCAATTTGAATCCTCTCTCCCTAAGCACTTTGTGAGTCAACCCAGGAGGACTGCAGTGGTTCAAGAAGGCAGCTCACCCCCACCTTCCCCGGGGCAACTAGGGATGGGTAGGAAATGCTGGGCCCAGCCAGTGGTGCCCATGTCCCAGGAATGAATTTGTGTAAATAATGCTATGGGAGGGCAGGAATTTGCATGGCAACATTGATAGATTCAGGGAGAGGGTAAAAACTCTGGAGCTGGAGTTCCGAGTGGGGATATGTGCAGTCACCTGTTTTCAACTGAAGAAAGCAGAGCAGGGAAATTTCTAAACAATATGAGCCTGGAGGCCTGAGAGTTACAGAGAGACCAAATGTAGAATTGGGAAGTTAGGGGTTATAATTCCAACCAGTGGAGAGTTTGCTCCTGATGCCCATTGATTTCAGTTTTGCTCAGGCTGCTTGATGCCACACATGGTTGAATGCAGGCTTGCTTTCTTCTCCTCTGTTGCTTCCCTTTCTTCCTGTCACCTCTCCCCGACATTTATCTGCACCAATCACTCTCTGGTCCGTTAGTGTTTTGTCTGTCCAGTGCAATAGCTTTTTGAACCCACTCTCCATTCCTGTTGGTCTCTCACACTTTCTTTCTCACTTCAACTCAGTGTTTTGTGGCTCTCCCTCCCAAAGTTAACAACAAACCTCATATAAACTGTGTGTTTTCCAATTTATTATTCAAAAATATTGGATTTCCGGAACAAAGACAGGTTGTTCGGCCTCTCTGCCACCTTCTATCTACTCCCTATAAACCTGTTCCTGCCCTCCTCTTCATCACCTTCATCCCCATCTCCCTTTGTCCCTCAATTTCCAGGAGTGTTTATCCACCTTTCCCTTAAACCAGATCATTCCCCATGGGAGCTGCCAGCACACCTCCACTGCCACCCGTTGACCCTGCAAGCTGCCCCCATCGCTCTGACCACGCCCACCTGGTAGTCAAGCATGAGCAACAGTGTACAGCGGACGCTGACATCGCCCGGTCTCTTCACCTGGAAGCCATCGGTCTCCTGGGTGGTGGGGGTCCGGTGCCACTGCAGAAGAACCACACACACACATTCACCGCTTCAAATCTCCTGCTGCTTGTCCAGACCCTTCCCCACTGTCTCAGCGCTGGCATGTAAGAACGTGGGAAACTGTTGACTATGGGAGGCTTCACAGCTGAGTGTAGACATGAGTCTGATAGGTGCCCTGGTTCACCAGTAGCTATGTGGCTCAGTAGACAGATTGCGAACTGATGAGTGGGTATCGAGGAGGGTGGGTGGGGAGGAAGGGAGGGGTATGTTGCCTCTCTTCACACAGAAACAAACAGCAGGAGTAGGCCATTCGACCCTTTCAGCCTGCTCCCCCGTTCACTGTGATCTTGGCTGATCATCCAACTCAGTCCCAGGTTCCCACTTTATTCCCATCCCCCCGAACCCTTTTGCCTGAGAAACTGTATCAAACTTCTCGAAAACATTTAATGTTTTGGCCTCAACCACTTTCTGCGGCAGAGAATCCCACAAGCTGCCCCCCACTTTCTCCTCATCTCAGTCCTGCATGGCCAACCATGTATCCTTACTTTGTGACCCCCGTAACTCCCTGGTCACTGGGAATATCCTTCCTCTGTTTACCTGTCTTGTCCTGTGAGAATTAGACAGGTTTGTTTGGCATCTCTCCCTTCACTTTTCCAATCTCCAGGGAATACAGTGCAAATTGACCCAGCCTCCCTCTCTCGTGTGGTTTATCTGCAGGACGTTCCTGGCCAACGTGCAGCCTGAATCAACAACAGTCTCCCCTTGGCCGGCCTTTGGGTCCCCATGTTCCCAATCATTCCCACTCCCATGTTCCTCCTGTGACCTTGGTCCCAGGTATTAAACCTCAGGCTCCCTGGTCCTTCGGCCAAGATTGAGTAGAAACACGACACTCAAATGTCATCAAACAATCAGCTGAATTTACTTAGCACCCAAAGTATCTCAGGGTGCAGCACAGGGTAGTTACCAAACTGAATGTGGCCATGAGACAATGTCACATGAGGGAATAAGGAAGTTTCCTTTATTCATTCACCGCATTTACTGCCCCATCCCTAAATGTCCTGAGGGCAGTTAAGGGTCAACCACATTGCTATGGGTCTGGAGTCACATGTAGGCCAGACCAGTTAAGGGTGGCAGAGATAGTAGGAACTGCAGATGCTGGAGTCAGAGACAACACAGTGTGGAGCTAGAGGAACACAGCAGGCCAGGCAGCATCAGAGGAGCAGGAAAGCTGACGTTTTGGGTCTGGATTCTTCTTCAGAAAATGGGGGAGGGGGGAAGGCAGGTCAGGAATAAATAGAGAGGCGGGGTGGGGCTGGGGAAGGCAGGTGGGACGGTGATGGGTGAATGCAGGTAGGCAGTGGTGGGGATTGGTCAGTGAGATGGGAGGAGCGGACAGGTGGGAGAGAAGGTGGACAGGTTCTGTCAGGTCAAGGAGGAAGGATTGGTTGTGAGGGGGAGATAGTCATGGGATGAGGCCGGGGTGGGGAGGTTTTGAAACTGGTAAAGCCCACATTGAGATCATTGGGTTGTAAGCTCCCAAGGCGGGATAAGGCACTTTCTTCCCGAAAGGACATTAGTGAACCAGGTGGATTTTTGAGGACAGGCAGCAATGGTTCAATGGTATTCATTACATTCTTAATTGCAGATGTTTTATTAAATTGAAATTCCACCATCTGCCACGGCAGAATTCAAACTGGGTCCGCAGAATGTTACCCAGGTCCAGCGATAACACCACTAGGCCACTGCCTTCCCTACACACGCTGAAGAAGTTGTGTTTTTTGAAGGAAGTGGGAGTGAATGATGGCAGGGGGGGTGAGTGGGTGTGAAAGCTGAGGGTGTTAAATATCGGGTGTACTTGGGGGGGGGGGGTGGGGTGGGGGGGGGGGGGGGGGGCGAGTGCTGTTACCTCCACCAAGTGATTGTCCGGTCCATACAGATCCTTATCCAACTCAATAACCAGGCTCTTGAAAAACGATGAGAACTTCCTCTTTTGTTTTCCAGGCTGAATCATAAAGAATATTCAAAACAATCAGGTTCAAAAACTGCAAAGCTCACATTTCAAACAGCACAAAATAATCCCACTCAGGGAGTTAATTCCCAGTCTGATTCTGTCGGAGGGTCAGTGCTGAGGGAGCGGGCACTGTCGGAGGATCAGTGCTGAGGGAGCGCTGCACCATCGGAGGGTCAGTGCTGTGGGAGCGGGCACTGTCGGAGGGTCAGTGTTGAGGGAGCGGGCACTGTCAGAGGGTCAGCGCTGAGGGAGCGGGCGCTGTCGGAGGGTCAGTGCTGAGGGAGCGGGCACTGTCGGAGGGTCAGCGCTGAGGGAGCGGGCGCTGTCAGAGGGTCAGTGCTGAGGGAGCGGGCACTGTCAGAGGGTCAGTGCTGAGGGAGCGGGCACTGTCGGAGGGTCAGTGTTGAGGGAGCGGGCACTGTCGGAGGGTCAGCGCTGAGGGAGCGGGCGCTGTCGGAGGGTCAGTGCTGAGGGAGAGGGCACTGTCGGAGGGTCAGCGCTGAGGGAGCAGGCGCTGTCGGAGGGTCAGTGCTGAGGGAGCAGGCACTGTCAGAGGGTCAGTGCTGAGGGAGCGGGCACTGTCGGAGGGTCAGTGCTGAGGGAGCGGGCACTGTCGGAGGGTCGGTGCTGAGGGGGCGGGCACTGTCAGAGGGTCAGTGCTGTGGGAGCGGGCACTGTCGGAGGGTCAGTGCTGAGGGAGCGCCACGCTGTCGGAGGGTCGGTGCTGAGGGAGCGGTCACTGCCGGTGGGTCGGTGCTGAGGGAGCGGGCACTGTTGGAGGGTCATTGCTGAGGGAAATTTTAACTCTGTGAGGGCTTCTGTCACAGTTAATGCAGTGTCTGGGCGGAGTAGACATGAGTAAGAAGTGCTGAGCAGAGGTTAGGTAGGGATGGGGGGGAGAGGAGGAAATGGGGGGGGAGAGGAGGTGATCTGAGGGGTGAGGACGAGATAGGAGGGGAGAGGAAGGATTGGGAGACGAGGCAGTGAACGGAGGGGAGAGGAGGCAATGGGAGGGGAGACAAGGAGAGGAGTTAGTGATGGGAAGGGAGAGGAGGCGATGAGTGGGTAGAGAAACAATGGTAGGGGAGATAGGGATTGGGGTGGAAGAGGAGGCGATGGGAGGGGAGGTAGGGATAGGAGGGGAGAGGAGGCGATGGGAGGGGAGAGGAGGCGATGGGAGGGGAGGGTAGGCGATGGGTGGGGAGGGTAGGCGATGCGAGTGAAGGGAGGCGATGGGAGTGAAAGGAGGTGATGGGAGGGGAGAGGAGGCAATGGGAGGGAAGAGGAGGCGATGGGAGGGAAGAGGAGGCGATGGGAGGGGAGAGGAGGCGACGGGAGGAGAGAGGAGGCGACGGGAGGAGAGAGGAGGAGGTGAAGGGAGGGGAGGGGAGGCGATGGGATGGGAGAGGAGGTGATGGAGTGAAGGGAGGCAATGGAAGGGGAGGGTAGGCAATGGGAGGGGAGGGGAGGCAATGAGAGGGGTGAAGTCACGATGGGACGGGAGAGGAGGCGATGGGAGGGGAGAGGAGGCGATGGGTGGGTAGGGGAGGCGATGGGAGTGAAGGGAGGCGATGGGTGGGTAGGGGAGGTGATGGGAGTGAAGGGAGGCAGACACTCACATCCTCGAGGAGCTTTCCCTCGACACGGAGTTCCCAGGAGGCAATGCTACTGTCGGAGTCTTCAGTCTCACTCCGAGCCGGGTTGAAGGTGTTCGAGATGTAGAGCCGCAACTTCCGCTTTTGCTGCAAAACCAGGGCAGAGAGAGTACAGGGTGAGCGGTTACCAGCGGGAGGGGTTACCGGGGGAGCAGTTACAAGGGGGAGCGCTTACTGGGGGACCCGTTACCAGGAGGAGCGGTTACCAGGGGAATAGTGACCTGGGGAATGGTTACCGGGAGGAGCAGTTACTGGGGGAACGGTTACTGGGTGAGCAGTTACCATGGAGAGCGATTACTCGGGGGGAGCTGTTACCAGGGCGTGTGGTTACGGAGGGAATGGTTACCGGGGGAACGGATACCGGGTGAGCGGTTACCACTGGGGGGGGAGCAGTTACCGGGGGAATAGTTACTGGGGAGTGGTTACTGGGTGGGAAACCCGCCCCTACCCAAACCCCCCATCGCTCACTCCTAACTCCCCACTTCGCCCCCCGACTTTCAGCCACCTTCCCGTTTCGACCCAATTTCACTCCCTCCCTCCGTTTCCCCCCTCAACTCTCACACCCCATTCCCTCCCCAGCCCACCCCCTCGCCTCATTCCCTGCCCAATCCTCACACCCTCGCCCCACTCTCTCCACAGCCTTCATCCACCTCGCCCCATTCACTCCCCAGCCTTCACCCCCCTCTCCCCATTCCCTGCCCAACCCTCACCCCCCTCGCCCCATTCCCTCCCCAGCCCTCACCCCCCTCGCCCCATTCCCTGCCCAACCCTCACCCCCCTCGCCCCATTCCCTGCCCAATCCTCACCGCCCTCGCCCCATTCCCTGCCCAGCCCTCACCCCCCTCGCCCCATTCCCTGCCCAACCCTACCCCCTCGCCCCATTCCCTCCCCAACCCTCACCCCCCTTGTCCCATTCCCTGCCCAATCCTCACCGCCCTCGCCCCATTCCCTGCCCAACCCTCACCCCCCTCGCCCCATTCCCTGCCCAATCCTCACCGCCCTCGCCCCATTCCCTGCCCAGCCCTCACCCCCCTCGCCCCATTCCCTGCCCAACCCTACCCCCTCGCCCCATTCCCTCCCCAACCCTCACCCCCCTTGTCCCATTCCCTGCCCAATCCTCACCGCCCTCGCCCCATTCCCTGCCCAACCCTCACCCCCCTCGCCCCATTCCCTGCCCAGCCCTCACCCCCCTCGCCCCATTCCCTGCCCAACCCTACCCCCTCGCCCCATTCCCTCCCCAACCCTCACCCCCCTTGTCCCATTCCCTGCCCAATCCTCACCGCCCTCGCCCCATTCCCTGCCCAACCCTCACCCCCCTCGCCCCATTCCCTGCCCAATCCTCACCCCCCTCGCCCCATTCCCTGCCCAACCCTACCCCCCTCGCCCCATTCCCTCCCCAACCCTCACCGCCCTTGCCCCATTCCCTCCACAACCCTCACCCCCCTTGCCCCATTCCCCTGGCTGTACCTTGATTGGTCTTTTCAGAGCCTCCTGTATGTCCACTCTCTTCCTCATGATGGTTTGATCGAGTTTCCTCTCGAAGGCCAGGAGGTCCATGTAGGCCTGGGATTCGGGGACCAGCTCCCGGATCTGAGGGGGGGAATTGAGGGATGGGTGGGTGTGAAAAAGAGAGAGAGACATGGACAAACTCATCACCCTCTCCCAATCTTCCCTTCTCCACACCCCCACCTCCTTCTTCCTCCAGCCCCTGTCCCCTCCCCTCACCTCCACAGCCAGCACCCATGACCGGCAGGGCCTGGCCGGGCCGGGAGGGGAGGGGGTGGGAAGGGAGAAAGGGCTGAGGCCGAGGGCTATAATGGGTTCTTTATTTATTCAGGTTTGAGGATGTCACTGGCCTGGCCAGGCAGTATTTATTGCCCATCCCTAATTATGCAGAGGGCTGTTCAGAGTCAACGACATTGCTGTGGGTCTGGAGTCACATATAGACCAGACCAGGTAAGGATGGCAGTTTCCTTCCCTAACAGACATTAGTGACACAGATGGGTTTTTCTGACAATCAACAATGGATTCATCATTAAACTCTTAATTCCACATTTTTTTATCCATCTAAATCTGACAATACAATGGGCTTAAGAGGTGAATTTTGTCTTTTTTTTGATGAAAAGGGGTTGAGACAGAGGTATCGAGCTATCCGCTCAAAGCCAATAAAGTAAATAGTTCACAAGGCCTTGGTGTAGAATAATAGAAGCAGCCTGAATGGGTGTAGTCAAGCTCCCACAGAACCAGGATTTTTAGTTTCAGCCTTCAGTAACAGCTACTGGGGCCTTGAAGTTGGGGTTGGAATCTCTTATTCCTCTCTGTGTTACACCTAAAAGTTGGGGTTGTCTTCCTGCTGCTAAAGTTGCATGTGAGACAACCTATTTTACTGAATTTGTCTTTGCCAAGGGGATAATTATGGGATATTACAAATTGGAATAATTATATATTATTTTGTTAAGTGTTTTGATAGTTATACTTAAGCTTTGTCTTTTTATGTTCCCTGTATTTTAACTGTAATGTATAAAAAAAGTGTTTGGCTTAAAGTCAAGTAGTTTGGCCAATTGAATCTCATCGATAATGCTACGCCTTAAACTTACCTTTAAAACAAGAAAAAGTTAGGGTCTAGACTATGTTGTAAATATATCTTGAGGGGGTTTAGTCTGGGCCACACCATAAACTAAATTCCACTGTCTGTCCCATGGTGGGATTCGAACTTGGGTTCCAGAATATTTCCTGGGTGTTGGGGTTAACAGTCATTACCACAATAGCACTGCCTCCCCATGGGGTGGGGGCTGCCCAGATTGGAAGGGGGTTTGGGAGTGATAATGCTGCAGGGGGCAGCGTTTGAATAATTTCTCTTCCTGCCCCCAATCTCTGATGAAACTCCACTGTCTCAGGGACCGGGCAGATCCCGGTGAGTTCTGTGATCCAGGCACCAGATCCCCCATACACCTCCTCCAGGCTGGGATGGTTTCCTCCTCCTCTCTCCAGCTCACTCACCCTCTGCGGTAGGATCTTGTCTGACATCTTCCGTCTCTTGGCACTACAGCATTTCAACAGAAACACGAATTAAACACTCGAAGGAGGAGCCAATCCAACCTTCCAACCTGCTCTGTGACTCAACAAGATCAAGAACAAAGCCTGAAGTTGCTGGAAAAGCTCAGCAACACGCTGTGCAGCAAAATCAGAGCGAACACTTTGGGCCTGAGGAAGGGCCACTGGGCCCGATACATGAACTCGGATTTCTCTTCACAGCTTCTCTTACCAGACTTGTAGAGCTATTTCTCTGTTTGTTTCTGACTTACAGCATCCGCAATTCTTTTTTGTCTGGACCGTAACAGTTCAGTGTTAAAACCACCCAGGCTATTACCTGCTCCACACACTGATCTACAGTGTTGTGTATTTGCCCCTGTGTGTACCTGAACAGCACCACTGCACGCTGCTACATCTCTAAGAGGCAAGCTCCTACACTTTCCTGTTCACATTCCTCAAACAATCCACCCACCGACAGCAGCAATCCCAAAAACATTCCCACTTTCTGTACCTTGCTGTTTCTGCGATCCGTTTCAGAGTTAAAATCATTTCGATCACTCTCCCAGCCTCAATGATGAAGATTAACTCTCTCCCCCTTTACTCTTTCGCTGAACACACAACAAACTCGCTCACTCTGTAAAAACCAAAAGAACTGTGGATGCTGTAAATCAGGAACAAAAACAAAGTTGCTGGAAAAACTCAGCAGGTCTGGCAGCATCTGTGGAGGAGAAAATAGAGAGTTAATGTTTCGGGTCTGGTGACCCTTCCTCTCCCACTCTGTAACTGTGTTTCCTGTCAGGATTTCCTTACACAGAATGGTTTCAGTGATGTGGCTCTGAGTTACTCTGACTGCTACTAAGTTACACTCAGTCACCACGCTCCTTGCCACCATCTCCCGCTCTCTCACGGGGATTCCCTTCCCCTGGGGCCAATGTGACCCCACTCCTGCATCACCCTGTTCTCCTGGTTTCCTGACAATTCTGCTCCTCCGAACCTTGTCATCACCGAAACACGCACCTCAAGATGCCCCTCGTGACACCAGAGAATAAACCCCATGCCCTCCCCTCCCACCAACACCATGATGTATCACCTCACACACCTCACCCCCAACCCCACTCCTGCCTACGTCACTGAGATGCCCCAAACCTACAATAACCCCCTCAGAGATGCACCCTGACTATACCCCCCTCAGTGACACCCCCGTCAGCGATACCCCTCTCAGTGATACCCCCCTCAGTGATACCCCCCTCAGTGATACCCCCCTCAGTGATATCCCCTCAGTGATACCCCCCTCAGTGATACCCCCCTCAGTGATATCCCCTCACAGTGATACCCCCCTCAGTGATATCCCCTCAGTGATACCCCCCTCAGTGATATCCCCTCAGTGATACCCCCCTCAGTGATACCCCTCTCAGTGATACCCCCCTCAGTGATACCCCCCTCAGTGATATCCCCTCACAGTGATACCCCCCTCAGTGATATCCCCTCACAGTGATACCCCCCTCAGTGATATCCCCCCTCAGTGATACCCCCCTCAGTGATACCCCCCTCAGTGATACCCCCCTCAGTGATACCCCCCTCAGTGATATCCCCTCACAGTGATACCCCCCTCAGTGATATCCCCTCACAGTGATACCCCCCTCAGTGATATCCCCCCTCAGTGATATCCCCTCAGTGATACCCCCCTCAGTGATACCCCCTCAGTGATACCCCCCTCAGTGATACCCCCCTCAGTGATACCCCTCTCAGTGATACCCCCCTCAGTGATACCCCCCTCAGTGATATCCCCTCACAGTGATACCCCCCTCAGTGATATCCCCTCAGTGATACCCCCCTCAGTGATACCCCCCTCAGTGATACCCCCCTCAGTGATATCCCCTCACAGTGATACCCCCCTCAGTGATACCCCTCACAGTGATACACCCCTCAGTGATACCCCCCTCAGTGATACCCCCCTCAGTGATACCCCCTCAGTGATACCCCCCTCAGTGATACCCCCCTCAGTGATACCCCTCTCAGTGATACCCTCAGTGATATCCCCCTCAGCGATACCCCTCTCAGTGATACCCCCCTCAGTGATGCCCCCTCAGTGATACTCCCCTCAATGATACCCCCCTCATAGATGCACCCCGACTATGGACCCCTCAGTGATACACACCTCAGTGATGCCCCCTCAATGATAATCCCTTCAGTGATGTCCCTGGTGATGCCCCCCTCAGTGACACCACCCACAGTGATTCCCCCTCAGTGGTAACCCCCTCAGTGATGACCCCTCGGCAATGCCCTCTCAGTGATGCCCCCCTCAGTGACACTCCCTCCCAATCCAGTGATGCCTCCCGGCAATGCCCCGTCCCCAGCAATGCCCCCCCGGCGATGCCCCCCACCCCAGTGATGCCCCCCCAACCCGGCAATGCCCCCTACCTGCGACTCCGGCTCTGTACCACCTGTTGCACTGGTTGTGGGGCAGAGCGTTTCCGGGTCGGATCCAGAACTGGTTGTGGGATCCCTGGGCGGACTGTGGGGTTACCACCGTACGGGGAGCCGGGGGGGCCCATGGCTGATCCTTGAGGTGCCATCCGGGCACCCGTGGGCACCCCAGGGCGCTGCAGGGAAAAACAAAACATTCACCCACCGGAACATTCTGGAACCTGGGCAGAGTCTGGTGCAGTGACCCAGCCGAGCACCTTCTCCTTCAACACTGACCCCAATCTCAGGCCAAACACCAACAACAAGCTGCATTTACTCAGCACCTTGATTTTATCTGATAGCGCTTCACAGGAGCATAACCCAACAAAACCCCAAGGAGACACCAAACTCAGTGAGCGACAGCTCGGTAAGAGCGGGAGGTTTTAAAGGAGGCGAGAGATGGAGAGTGAGAGACAGAGAGGTGGAGAGAGAGAGAGAGAGAGACAGATAGAGAGAAAGAAAGGAGAGAGACAGAGTGAGACAGACAGAGAGATGGAGAGAGAGAGAGAGAGAGAGACTGAAAGAGAGGAGTGAGACAGAGAGAGAGTGAGAGAGACAGAGAGATGGCGAGAGAGGAGAGAGACAGAGACAGTGAGAGGCAGACAGAGTTACACAGACAGAGAGATAGAGACAGAGAGAGAGAAGGGAGACAGAAAGAGAGATTGACAGAGACAGTGGGAGAGTGGGGGACTGGGAGAGTGAGGGAGTGGGGGACTGGGGGAGTGAGGGTGTGAGAAGCTGGGAAAGTGGGAGGATGGGGGAGTGGAGGTATGGGAGTGTGGGAGAGTGGAGGAGTGGAAGGGTGATGGAGTGGGAGAGTGGGGGAGTGGGAGAATGACAGTGGGAGATGGAGTGGGAGAGTGGGGGAGTGGGACAGTTGGAGAGCGGAGGAGTGGGGGAGCGAGGTAGCAGGAGAGCGGGGGAGCAGGGGAATGAGAGAGCGGGGGAGCGCGAGGGTGAGAGGGCGTGGGACAGCAGGAGAGCAAGAGGGGGGGAGTGGGGGAGTGGGAGAGCAGGAGAGATGGGAGAGCAGGGGAGACGGAAAGTGGGGGAAGCTTGAGAGTGGGGGAGTGGGGCAGAGGCCAATGACCAAGTTCAGTATCTGCAATGAAAATGGCGTCAATGTGGATCTTGGGTTCATGTCACACTATGGTGACCCTACCTCACTCTACACTCTCACACATACATATCAATCAATTAAAACCTTCTGAGTAAAGATTTTACAGCATCTTAGGATTGTTTAGTACATCCTCATCGATGGTGTGGCCCTTTGATGTTTTACTTATAAAACCCGTGCCTGATACTACCCCTCTCACCAACCCTTAAAGGAGGAGCAGCGCTCCGAAAGCTTGTGTTTTCATATCACCCTGTTGGACTATAGCCTGGTGTGGTGTGATTTCTAAACTTGAAGGACGTTACTGAGACTGGACGGTTTGAGTTATAGGCAGAGGCTGGGCTTTGTTTCTCTGGAGCTTCGGGGGCTGAGAGGAGACATGATAGAGGCTTATAAAGTCACGAGGGCGTAGGTAAGGTGAACAGGCAAGCTCTATGCCCCAGGGCAGGAGAGACCAAAGCAGGACGGCATAGGTTTAGGGTAAAAGGGGATAGATTTTAAAGGGAGGTGAGGGGCAACTTTTTCACACAAATTTTGTCCAGTGCGTTCAGGAAGGATTCGAGCCACAGGATGTCGATAGACTAACACGAGGAGATGCCACTTTGGATTTGGTGCTTGGCAATGAACTGGGCCAAGTGTTAGACCTGTTGGTAGGAGAGCATTTTGGCGGTAGCGATCATAACTCTGTTACTTTTACAATAGTCATGGTATTGGGGTAAAGTTTATAATTGGGGCAAGGGTAATTACAATTCTGTTAGGCAAGAACTGGGTAACATAAAATGGGAACAGATGCTGTCGGGGAAAAGCACTATTGAAATGTGGAGATTGCTAAGGAATGCACACTGCGGGTGCTCGATATGTTTGTCCCGATCAGGTGCGGAAGATGCGGTCGAGTGAGGGAGCCTCAGTTCTCAAGAGAGGTCGAATGACTAGTTAAGAGGAAGAAGGAGGCTTATGTAAGGTTTAGGGAACAAGGAATGGAAAAGGCTCCAGAGGGATACATGCTTTCCAGGAAAGAGCTGAAGAAAGGGCTTAGGAGAGCGATAAGGGGGCTGAGAAAACCTTGGCAGATAGGATCAAGGAAAACTCCAAGGCTTTTTACACATATGTGAGGATTAAGAGAATGACCAGAGAAAGGGTAGGGCCGATCAAGGATTGTAAAGGGAATTTGTGCACGGACCCTAAACAGATAGGAGGTCCTTAATGAGATAATGGGAACTGCAGATGCTGGAGATTCCAAGATAATAAAATGTGAGGCTGGATGAACACAGCAGGCCAAGCAGCATCTCAGGAGCACAAAAGCTGACGTTTCGGGCCTAGACCCTTCATCAGAGGGTCTAGGCCCGAAACGTCAGCTTTTGTGCTCCTGAGATGCTGCTTGGCCTGCTGTGTTCATCCAGCCTCACATTTTATTATCTAGGAGGTCCTTAATGAATACTTTTCTTTGGTATTCACAACTGAGAGGGACCTGGTTGTACAGGAGGACAGTGTGAAACAGGCTGGTAGGCTAGAGGAGGTGGTGGTTAGAAAGGAAGATGTGCTAGGAATTTTGGGGAAGTTGAAGATAGATAAATCCCGTGGGCCTGATGGGATTTATCCAAGGATTTTATGGGAAGCAAGGGAAGAGATCGCAGGGCCTTCAGCGATGATCTTTTCACCCTCACTGTGCATGGGTATAGTGCTGGAAGATTGGAGAGAGGCAAACGTCATTTCCTTGTTCAAAAAAGGGAGCAGGGATAACCCTGGAAATTATAGGCCAGTTAGTCTTTTGTCAGTGGTGGGCAAATTATTGGAAAGAACTCAGAGATAGGATTTACGATCACTTGGAAAGGCACTGTTTGATTCGTGACAGTCCCGGTCGACCCATCGTCTCAGCCTGCTCCTGCCCCACCGAACTCATCTCCACCTATCTGGACTCCATTTTCTCCCCTTTGGTCCAGGAACTCCCCACCTATGTCCGTGACACCACCCACGCCCTCCACCTCCTCCAGGACTTCCAATTCCCTGGCCCCCAACACCTCATATTCACCATGGACGTCCAGTCCCTGTACACCTGCATTCCGCATGGAGATGGCCTCAAGGCCCTCCGCTTCTTCCTGTCCCGCAGGCCCGACCAGGCCCCCTCCACCGACACTCTCATCCGCCTAGCGGAACTCGTCCTCACACTCAACAACTTCTCTTTTGACTCCTCCCACTTCCTACAGACCAAGGGGGTGGCCATGGGCACCCGCATGGGCCCCAGCTATGCCTGCCTCTTTGTAGGTTACGTGGAACAGTCCATCTTCCGCACCTACACAGGCCCCAAACCCCACCTCTTCCTCCGGTACATTGATGACTGTATCGGCGCCGCCTCTTGCTCCCCAGAGGAGCTCGAACAGTTCATCCACTTCACCAACACCTTCCACCCCAACCTTCAGTTCACCTGGGCCATCTCCAGCACATCCCTCACCTTCCTGGACCTCTCAGTCTCCATCTCAGGCAACCAGCTTGTAACTGATGTCCATTTCAAGCCCACCGACTCCCACAGCTACCTAGAATACACCTCCTCCCACCCACCCTCCTGCAAAAATTCCATCCCCTATTCCCAATTCCTCCGCCTCCGCCGCATCTGCTCCCACGATAAGACATTCCACTCCCGCACATCCCAGATGTCCAAGTTCTTTAAGGACCGCAACTTTCCCCCCACGGTGATTGAGAACGCCCTTGACCGCGTCTCCCGCATCTCCCGCGACACATCCCTCACACCCCGCCCCCGCCACAACCGCCCCAAGAGGATCCCCCTCGTTCTCACACACCACCCTACCAACCTCCGGATACAACGCATTATCCTCCGACACTTCCGCCATTTACAATCCGACCCCACCACCCAAGACATTTTTCCATCCCCTCCCCTGTCTGCTTTCCGGAGAGACCACTCTCTCCGTGACTCCCTTGTTCGCTCCACACTGCCCTCCAACCCCACCACACCCGGCACCTTCCCCTGCAACCGCAGGAAATGCTACACTTGTCCCCACACCTCCTCCCTCACCCCCATCCCAGGCCCCAAGATGACATTCCACATTAAGCAGAGGTTCACCTGCACATCTGCCAATGTGGTATACTGCATCCACTGTACCCGGTGCGGCTTCCTCTACATTGGGGAAACCAAGCGGAGGCTTGGGGACCGCTTTGCAGAACACCTCCGCTCAGTTCGCAACAAACAACTGCACCTCCCAGTCGCAAACCATTTCCACTCCCCCTCCCATTCTCTTGATGACATGTCCATCATGGGCCTCCTGCACTGCCACAATGATGCCACCCGAAGGTTGCAGGAACAGCAACTCATATTCCGCCTGGGAACCCTGCAGCCATATGGTATCAATGTGGACTTCACCAGTTTCAAAATCTCCCCTTCCCCTACTGCATCCCTAAACCAGCCCAGTTCGTCCCCTCCCCCCACTGCACCACACAACCAGCCCAGCTCTTCCCCCCCACCCACTGCATCCCAAAACCAGTCCAACCTGTCTCTGCCTCCCTAACCGGTTCTTCCTCTCACCCATCCCTTCCTCCCACCCCAAGCCGCACCCCCAGCTACCTACTAACCTCATCCCACCTCCTTGACCTGTCCGTCTTCCCTGGACTGACCTATCCCCTCCCTACCTCCCCACCTACACCCTCTCCACCTATCTTCTTTACTCTCCATCTTCGGTCCGCCTCCCCCTCTCTCCCTATTTATTCCAGTTCCCTCCCCCCATCCCCCTCTCTGATGAAGGGTCTAGGCCCGAAACGTCAGCTTTTGTGCTCCTGAGATGCTGCTTGGCCTGCTGTGTTCATCCAGCCTCACATTTTATTATCTCACAATATTCAAGGTGTGGCTTCACCAAGGCCCTGTACAACTGCAGCATGACCTCCTTCCTCCGATACTCAAATCGTCTCACTGTGAAGGCCAGCATGCCATTAGCTTTCCTCACTGCCTGCTGCACCTGTATGCCATCCTTCAGCGACTGTTCCACCATCACACCCAGGTCTCATCGCACCTCACCTTTTCCTAAACTACCACCGTTCAGGTAATAATCTGCCATCCTGTTGTTGTGACCAAAGTGGATAACCTCACATTAATCCACATTATATTGCATTTCCCCACCCAGCCAGTCTGTCCAAGTCACCCTGCAGCCTCTAGCATCCTCCTCACAGCACACACTGCCCCCCAGCTGAGTGTCACCTGTGCACTTGGTCATATTTCATTGAAACCCCCCACCCCGATTGTTAATGTATGTTGTGAACAGCTGGGGTTCCATGCACTGAACCCTGCGGTACCCCACTCTTCGCTGCTTGACACCCTGAAAAGGACCTGTTTATTCCAAATCTCTGCTTCCTGTCTGCCAACCAGCTCTCTATCCATGACAATAAATTACCTCCAATACCATTCCTTACTCATCTCTTGTGTGGAATCTGGTCAAACGGTTTTTGTAGAATACTTTTTTTTACATTTTTTTTGCACAGACAGTGTTCATCTGTGGAATGAACTGTCAGAGAAAGTGGAAAATGCTCGTACAGTTACAACATATAAACACATTTCAATAAGTACAGAAATAGGAAAGGTTTGGAGGGATATGGGCCAAGAGCAGGCAAGTGGGACTAGTTTAGTTTGGGATTATGTTCAGCATGGGCTGGTTGGACAAAAGGATATGTTCCCATGAAGCATGACTCTATGACTGAAGACAGTGATGTCAGATTATCTATAGAGGAAACTGTATCATTGATATCCTTTAAAATTGAGGGAGCAGGGCACTGTCGGAGGGTCAGTGCAGAGGGAGTGGACACTGTCAGAGAGTCAGTGCTGAGGGAGTGGGCACTGTCAGAGGTCAGTGCAGAGGGAGCGGGCACTGTCGGAGGGTCAGTGCAGAGGGAGCGGGCACTGTCGGAGGGTCAGTGCTGAGGGAGCGGGCACTGTCGGAGGGTCAGTGCTGAGGGAGTGGACACTGTCAGAGAGTCAGTGCTGAGGGAGTGGGCACTGTCAGAGGTCAGTGCAGAGGGAGCGGGCACTGTCGGAGGGTCAGTGCAGAGGGAGCGGGCACTGTCGGAGGGTCAGTGCAGAGGGAGCGGACACTGTCGGAGGGTCAGTGCAGAGGGAGCGGGCACTGTCGGAGGGTCAGCGCTGAGGGACCGGGCACTGTCGGAGGGTCAGCGCTGAGGGAGCGGGCACTGTCGGAGGGTCAGTGCTGAGGGAGTGGGCACTGTCAGAGGTCAGTGCAGAGGGAGCGGGCACTGTCGGAGGGTCAGTGCTGAGGGAGTGGACACTGTCAGAGAGTCAGTGCTGAGGGAGCGGGCACTGTCGGAGGGTCAGTGCAGAGGGAGCGGGCACTGTCGGAGGGTCAGTACTGAGGGAGCGGACACTGTCGGAGGGTCAGCGCTGAGGGACCGGGCACTGTCGGAGGGTCAGCGCTGAGGGAGCGGCCACTGTCGGAGAATCTGATGAAATGTAGGAAACAAAGGAACCTTGAGGAAAATGGTCTAAATGACAATATTCTTGAGGGTCCGTAGAAACAGTGGATTGTTGAGGGCTGTCAGTCCCTCAGTCTCCGTGTCTCTCTTTCTCACATTCACTCTCTCCCCTTGGTCACTGCAATGTTTATTTCATGTTCCCAGCTGTTGTCAGGGATCTCACAGGGGCCGTATCCCATCAATGCAGCTTGGAAACATGGAATCTCCCCCTCCCCCTCTACCTCATACTCACTCAGCCCCCTCCCCCTCTACCTCATACTCACTCAGCCCCCTCCCCCTCTACCTCACACTCCCCTCCCCCTCTACCTCATACTCACTCAGCCCCCTCCCCCCTACCTCATACTCACTCAGCCCACTGCCCCTCTACCTCACACTCCCCTCCCCCTCTACCTCATACTCACTCAGCCCCCTCCCCCTCTATCTCATACTCACTCAGCTCCCTCCCCCCTACCTCATACTCACTCAGCCCCCTGCCCCTCTACCTCACACTCCCCTCCCCCCTACCTCATACTCACTCAGCCCCCTGCCCCCCTACCTCATACTCACTCAGCCCCCTGCCCCCCTACCTCATACTCACTCAGCCCCCTCCCCCCTACCTCATACTCACTCAGCCCCCTCCCCCCTACCTCATACTCACTCAGCCCCCTGCCCCTCTACCTCACACTCCCCTCCCCCTCTACCTGATACTCACTCAGCCCCCTCCCCCTCTACCTCATACTCACTCAGCCCCCTGCCCCTCTACCTCATACTCACTCAGCCCCCTGCCCCTCTACCTCACACTCCCCTCCCCCCTACCTCATACTCACTCAGCCCCCTCCCCCCTACCTCATACTCACTCAGCCCCCTGCCCCTCTACCTCACACTCCCCTCCCCCTCTACCTGATACTCACTCAGCCCCCTCCCCCTCTACCTCATACTCACTCAGCCCCCTGCCCCTCTACCTCATACTCACTCAGCCCCCTGCCCCCCTACCTCATACTCACTCAGCCCCCTGCCCCTCTACCTCATACTCACTCAGCCCCCTCCCCCTCTACCTCTCTTTCCCAGTTACCCACTCCCTCGCTGTCATTCTATTTTGATATCTTTAAGCTGCTTTCTCGCTCCCTTTTTCTTTCTTTTTTGCACTCTCTCTCTCTCACTCGCTCGTCCTCATTCTCTCCACGCACATACACCCTTCCTCCCTCTTACTCTCCCTCATGCATTCTCCCTCCACCTCTATCTCCATCGCGTACTCACTCTCTCTCTCTATATCCCTCCCTCATTCACTCTTTTGCTCCCTCTGTCTCTCCCTCCCTACTCTCACTCTATGTTCATTGATCTCTTCCACTCACCCATTCTCTCCGTCCATGCATCTCTCCCTTGCTCTCTCCCTCCCTGTCTTTTTTCTGTCCCTCTCTCCCTCCCTCTATCTCTCCATCTATCTGCCTCTCCCTCCCTACTCTCTCTATCTTTCTTCTTGCCTTGCAGTCTCTCATTCTCTCCCTCCCTCCATCTCCTGCTCCCTCTTTCCCTCACTCCCTCCCTCCATCCCTCGCTCACCTCTTTCTCTCTCTCCCTCGTTCCATCTGTTTCTCCCTTGCTCTCTCCCTCCGTCTCTTCCTCCGTCCAACCGTCTCTCCCTTGCTATCTCCCTCCTTGCCTGCGTCCGTCTGTCTCTCCCTCCGTCCTTCCTCGCTCTCTCTCTCCTTCTCTCTCTTCCCCCCCGCAAGCTCCAACTCCCTCTCTCCCTAGCTGCCCCTCTGTTTCTGCAGGAAGATGTACTCAGCTCCTGGGAAGGGAGTTGCAGCTGGAAGTTGGTGTTTCCAAGTAACAAACATGAAGGGTATTATTTTCCTGAGTATGTTACTCACCACACCATGCACCAGAAACTCAAACAGTTTACTTTTCGTTGCCTTTCTAGCTCCTCCACTCAACTCCTCTGCAGACATCTCAATCTCCTCTCGTCCCTCTCTCCTTCTCTCCGTCCTGTTCTTACACAAAGTCTTCCTCTGCCTCACACTTTTAATAGAACTCCTTTCAAAGTGGAGAGTTGGAGGGGAGGGGGGGTGGGTTGGGGTTAAAGGGCTACTCCAGGGGGCTCGGGACTAACAACTCGGCAATGGAGCAGCTGTTAGATTCTGTCGGGGAAACTAGACAGCATCAGCCCAGAGAGAGTCAGCGAGGTCCCACAGCAGGAGCCAGGGAGGGCTCAAACATGGTGGGTGGGGAGGGGGGGGGGGAGGAGGGAGGGAGGGAAACAGGGATGAAGGGAGGGACAGTGAGGCTGGCAGTGAGAGAGGGACGGGGGGAGACAGCGGGACAGGTTGCG